>NC_067451.1:40362258-40667258 GCF_025434085.1 Hippocampus zosterae | reverse complement strand
CACTAACACTGTGTACAGTGGGGATGGGGCGCTGCTGACCTCGACTCGGGACGTTGTGAACCGGTGGGCAGAGTACTTCGAAGACCTCCTCAACTCCACCAACACGCCTTCCTTGGAGGAAGCAGAGCCTGGGGACTCTGAGGTGGGCTCTCCTATCTCTGTGGTTGAAGTCACCGATGTGGTTAAAAAGCTCCTCGGTGGCAAGGCCCCAGGGGTGGATGAGATCCGCCCGGAGTTCCTCAAAGCTCTGGATGTTGTGGGGCTGTCCTGGTTGACACACCTCTGCAACATCACGTGGTCAATGGGGAGAGTTCCTCTGGATTGGCAGACCAGGGTGGTAGTCCCTCTTTTTAAAAAGGGGGGCCAGAGGGTGTATTCCAAATACAGAGGGATCACACTCCTCAGCCTCCCTGGTAAGGTCTATTCAGGGGTGCTGGAGAAGAGGGTCCGTCAAGAAGTCGAGCCTTAAATTGAGGAGGAGCAGTGTGGTTTTCGTCCCGGCCGTGGAACAGTGGACCAGCTCTACACCCTTAGCAGGGTCCTCGAGGGTATGTGGGAATTCGCCCAACCAGTCTACATGTGTTTTGTGGACTTGGAGAAGGCGTTTGACCGTGTCCCTAGGGGAGTTCTGTGGGGGGTGCTTCGAGGGTATGGGGTCCCGAACCCCCTGATACGGGCTGTTCGGTCACTATACCACCGATGTCAGAGTTTGGTTCGCATTGCCGGCAGTAAGTCGGAATCGTTTCCAGTGGGGGTAGGACTCCGCCAAGGCTGCCCTTTGTCACCGATTCTGTTCATAACCTTTATGGACAGAATTTCTAGGTGCAGCCGAAGCGTTGAGGGGGTCCGTTTTGGGGGCCTCAGTATTGCATCCCTGCTTTTTGCAGATGATGTGGTGCTGTTGGCTCCTTCAAACAGGGCTCTCCAACTCTCACTTGAGCGTTTCGCAGCCGAGTGTGAAGCGGTTGGGATGAAGATCAGCACCTCCAAATCTGAAGCCATGGTCCTCAGTCGAAAAAGGGTGGAGTGCCCCCTCCGGGTCGGGGAGGAGATCTTGCCCCAAGTGGAGGAATTCAAGTATCTTGGGGTCTTGTTCACGAGTGGGGGCAGAAGGGAGCGGGAGATCGACAGGCGGATCGGTGCAGCGTCTGTTGTGATGCGGACGTTGTATCGGTCTGTCGTGGTGAAGAAGGAGCTGAGCCAAAGGGCGAAGCTCTTAATTTACCGGTCGATCTACGTTCCAACCCTCATCTATGGTCACGAGCTATGGGTCGTGACCGAAAGAACGAGATCCCGGTTACAAGCGGCCGAAATAAGTTTTCTCCGCAGGGTGTCCGGGCTCTCCCTTAGAGATAAGGTGAGAAGCTCGGTCATCCGGGAGGGGCTCAGAGTCGGGCCGCTTCTCCTCCATATCGAGAGGAGCCAGATGAGGTGGCTTGGGCATCTTATTCGGATGCCTCCTGAGCGCCTCCCCGGTGAGGTGTTCCGGTCATGCCCCACCGGGAGGAGACCCCGAGGAAGACCCAGGACACGCTGGAGAGACTATGTCACCCAGCTTGTCTGGGAACGACTCGGGATCCCCCGGGGAGAGCTGGACGAAGTAGCTAGGGAGAGGGAAGTCTGGGCTTCCCTGCTAAAGCTGTTGCCCCCGCGACCCGGCCCCGGATAAGCGGTAGATGATGGATGGATGGATGAAATGCAATTTATCATGAGGAAAGTTGCAAAGTGCTTCAAAATATCTCGTTTTCAGTAAAAATTGAATTATTTCACCTACCTGAGGAGAGAAGGACAAGAACAATCCCAAAGAAAATCATGATGTTTTTGTTTGTGAAGTTGACGGATTCAACCCACACGGACTTTGGCGCTGGAATTGAGTTGCGCTTTTTGCTGCTTCACTTGCACCGATGTGTGTCCCATCAACAGACACAGACGGCTTCAGAAGGTATTTGGCCTCCTGCAAACGAATCTTTGGCTTCTTAAATTCATGAGTCCAACCAGCGTCTCACGGGGAGTCGAAGCCCGATGAATGCGACGGAGAAAGTCCACACAGTTGTACCTGAGCTTGACGTGCACGCCGCGGGTACAATTGAATTACTGAAGGGCGTCAAGCCAAACATACCTTTTGCTTGCGGACGCTGAGCACGACCCCTCTGGCGAGTTATGTTCATGTGCATAATCACCACGTCGACTGGCTGAGCAAGACTGGCGTCACTCCCTGACGTTCTCTCTTTCTCCCCTTCCTCTTTCCTTTCGTTTTTTGTTGCAAGTTCTTTACTGTCCCCAATGAAACGATGGGGACCTTGGGTTTGTGATGAATCACTTCCAAAAGCTTTGACGAAAACCAAACCTTCCGAAAACTAAAGCAATATTTTCTGCAGGACATAATAATTAATCTGTTCAAGACAAAAATCAAACCACAAATTTCTAATAAAAATGTTGAATAACAAAAATTATTACGGTTTCACAGAGAGAAAACCTTGTGAAATAAATATAAATGACAAAGCAAATGGCTCACTTTTACATTTATTAAACGGATTGGGCGCTTTGACCATCTCATCGTCTCATATTCCCCAATATAGGCAGAAAATGTGTTGGTATATATTGGATTGGATAATCTTTATTGTCAAATGTGCTGTATGTGTAAAATATAGCACAAATGAAATTTCTGCCCTCTCAGCATAAAACAAGAGGAGCCGCTGCGGGTTTCCGCGCCATTATTAAAAGAAAATTAAAAAAAAAAAGACTAAATAATACAAAACAACACATGAGACACTGACAATCGTGCACTCTTAACGGCTTTCCAGCATACACTTTGTTGTCTGAAGCAGTTGTAGATGAAAGATATATAAGATGTAAGATGTAAGATATCCTTTATTTGTCCCACACTGGGGAAATTTACAGTCGACAGCAGCAAATTTTGGGAGTAGAAAGAACAAAAACAAAGTGTTTGCAAGCACAAAAATAAATGTAGATAAAGAGATCTGTATACAGTTCAATATACCTTTTTATAATATATAATTTTATATATACTGTATTTTAGTGGAGAGACACCCAAGGCTGCAGTTCGATGATTGACCTTGTGGTTGTATCATCGGATTTGCGGCCGCATGTTTTGGACACTCAGGTGACGAAAGGGGCGGAGCTGTCAACTGATCACCACATGGTGGTGAGTAGGCTCCGATGGTGGGGGAAGATGCCGGTCCGTCCTGGCAGACCCAAACGTATTGTGAGGGTTTGTTGGGAGCGTCTTGCGGAATCCCCTGTCAGAAGGAGTTTCAACTCCCACCTCTGACAGAGCTTTTCCCTTGTCCCGAGGGAGGCGGGGGACATTGAGTACAAGTGGACCATGTTCCGCGCCTCTATTGTTGAGGCGGCCAATCTGAGTTGTGGCCGTAAGGTGGTTGGTGCCTGTTGTGGTGGCAACTCCCGTACTCGCTGGTGGACACCAGCAGTAAGGGATGCCGTCAGGCTGAAGAAGGAGTTCTATTGGGCCTTGATGGCCTGTGGGACCCCAGAAGCAGGTGACGGGTATCGACTGGCCACGCGGAACGCAGCTTCGATGGTCGCCGAGGCAAAAACCCGAGTGTGGGAAGAGTTCGGTGAGGCCATGGAAGCAGAGTTCCGGGCAGCTTCGAGGAAATTCTGGTCCACGATCGGACATCTCAGGAGGGGGAAGCAGTGCACCACGAACACTGTTTACAGTGGGGATCGGGTGCTGTTGACTTCGATTTGGGACGTTGTGAACTGGTGGGCAGAGTTCTTCGAAGACCTCAGTTCCACCAGCACACCTTCTTTGGAGGAAGCAGATTCTGAGGACCCCGAGGTGGGCTCTCCTATTTCTGTGGTTGAAGTCACTGATGTGGTTAAAAAGCTCCTCGGTGGCAAGGCCCCAGGGGTGGATGAGATTCGCCCAGAGTTCCTCGAGGCTCTGGATGCTGTGGGGCTGTCCTGGTTTACAAGCGGGGGTACCGAACCCCCTGATACGGGCTGTTCGGTCACTCTCTCACCGATGTCAAAGTTTGGTTCGCATTGCCGGCAGCAAGTCGGAATCGTTTCCAGTGAGGATAGGACTCCGCCAAGGCTGCCCATTGTTGCCGATACTGTTCATAACCTTTATGGACAGAATTTCTAGGTGCAGCCGAAGCGTTGAGGGAGACCGTTTTGGTGGCCTCAGTATTGCATCCCTGCTTTTTGCAGATGATGTGGTACTGTCGCCTCCTCTAAGCAGGGCTCGCCAACTCTCACTGGAGCGTTTCACAGCCGAGTGTGAAGAGGTTGGGATGAAAATCAGCACCTCCAAATCTGAAACAATGGTCCTCAGTCGGAAAAGGGATGGATGGATGGATGAAATTTCATTGTGTGTACATGTCATTGACTAAATATGCGCTACAACGTGCTCAACCTTTGTTCCGAATCAGCTTCTTCTTCCTGGTTACGACGCGACTCCCTTCTCATTCATTCCCACAGCTTCTGTGCTTTAAATGGTGGACGCTGAGCGTCTGCTGAGCGTCCGCTGAGCATCCACTGAGCGTCTACTGCCCGGACGCTGAGCGTCTCGATAGTTCATGGTAGGTTGTCCCAATGCAATGAACGGAGACGAGTCATTAGATACAACCTTTTTTTTTTGTCCTGCCCACGGATGCTCAGCGTCTCTGGGATTGGATGGCAGTGGGTGGGTACCGGACGCTCAGCTTTTCTCCATCAGATTGGATGATCTGTCTGAGCCTGTGTTCCAGTTTGATTGACATTAAAATGAGCCAATCACCGACCTTTTAGTGTGGGCATCTGTGTGAGCAATTTTTCAATTCACTTTCTGTTCTGAGTTGAGCTGGAGACTTCTGCGAATCATCTTAGCGACACTCTTTGTTGTAAACAACTAACAACAAATTAATCTTTTATTTCTGGCGGGTTTTCTTGTAGTTGCTTGTGTTCGCAGTCTGACTTACATCACCACAGTTTCCGTCCTCACCAAGCAGTGGGTGCTGCACTGAGCTACTCCACTGTCAATCAGCACTCGCTGTTGGACAAACTTCACACTCGCCTCGTGCTAGTCCCAGCTGGCGAGCTCCCAAAGTAGCAAGCCGCACATAATGGCAGACAATTTGAATGTTGTGGAACAGATTTTAGCGAAGCAATTTGATAGTCTTCCTTTCGAGGAAAAATTGATTGGCAGGGCAGATCAACTCCTCTGATTGATTTGGTGCAAAGGGTGGGGAAATGTTTGATGAGATGAGACAAGTTTTTCCAGAGTAGGTATTTCAGAGTATCTTGAATGGTTTTGGCCAGTTCTTTGATTCAGGAAGACTGAGGTCTAAACTTCAAATCCTATACTCAAACCAGGATTTGCAGGGCAACAGGAGCTCTGTGATATCTTGTTGTTTCTGAGAGACATGGAGTTAGACAGCACACTGCCTCAGGTCTACAGACTGCTGTCAGTGGCAACGATTGGAGCTACATCTGCAGGTGAAGAGAGGAGCTTCTCCTGTCTAAAGCGGCTCAAGTCTTACACTGTTGGTATGACAGGGTCACAGATCATTTTCTTGTAAAGAAACGGAGAGTAGAATTCACAAATAAATAAACAGACACATTTTATGATGTCGGACAAATTTGAGCTTCCCCTCCTTGACAGACCAGCATCTGGGCCCCAACTCTAACTAGGCCCCGTTTCTTAGTGTTTTGTCCGAATGAAATGAAACTTTGGCCATAACTAATTTATTATATTCAAAACATCACCTCAAAACACTAGGGTCTTTGGCCTTTTTTCTCCGTTCTACAGCATATGATCTAGATGGCCTCCATTTTGCTCCGTGCATTTCTTGAGGTGCAGCACGAAGTTGCCCATTACGTTCTTACGGACTGAATTGGTAATGGCTCTCATCTCCTCCCTGATGGCTTTCTTAAGTTCCGTGATGGTTCTGGGTTTCCCTGCGTAGACTCTGTCCTTAAGAAAAAAATCTGGGGGGCTTAGGTCCAGGCTGTGGGGTGCCCATTCAAAATCAGGCTGATCACTCGGCCTCCGAAATTCTCTTTTAGCCAATCTCGGGACAAGTTTGAGGTGTGAGAACTTGCTGGAACCAGAATTTTCTCATGAGCGAGGGGTAGATGGTCTGGAGGTCAATTCTAGAAGGTTATTAGGACCTCCACACACAGCTCCTTGGTGACTGTCATTGCTGCGCCAGATTCTCCGATGAAGATTGGTCCAATGATGCCTCTGGCCGAGATTGCAGCCCACACCGTACACTTAGGTGTCATGTTCCGTATTCGGCAGCAGGTGGCACGCATTCACTTCTGCCGCCTGCACATCTTCTGCCTATTTGTCAGTGATTGCACCTGCTATATCTAGGCGCTCCAGTGGTTGACTTATTGCCGGAGTATTGCATGCCGTGCCACTGCTGTTGCCCATATTCGAAAATATTGTTCGATTACCATTTACAGTTGGTTACATTTTCTTCTTCCCATGGGGATTAGGCTAAGCACCTACGTGTACTAATAATTGCTTATTCATATTTCCTTGCCGTTTTTTGCAAGCGTTTTATGTTATTTATTAGACTGTGTTTTTTTGTTTACAATAAATGTAATTGTTTAGACGAAGTCCTTGTCGGTGTCTGCTATTTCGGGGATCCATTTATTTTTGTTTTCTCTGTTACGTACGAAGCAGTTCCCTTTTCCCGCTTCGTGCGTAACGTGACATTAGGAGAGTGCAGGGGCTTGGTGGCTACTTCATTGGTACTGGAGGACCCCCAGAAAACATTTGTCTTGGAGTTCGCCTTTCCATCAAGATGGAAGTGGGCTTCATCTGCGGTCCAAAGGAGGTTAAGGAAATTTGGTGTCTCCTCGATCTTCTCGAGCATCTTGACTGCCATAGCCCTCCTCTGCTTCTTTTCTGAGGCTGTAAGGGTCTGCAGCATCTGTATTCTGTATGGGTAAGCCCTGATATCGTTCACCAGCACTCTCCTGCAAGTCTCACAGGACATACCGAGGGACTAACTTCGCTTACGCACAGAGCGTTTCGGACTCTGCTGGAGAGACTCACTCACTCTTTCAACCAGCTCGGCTGGCAGCGTTGAGGTTCTCCACGGTCCCGTACTTCTCGAAGTGGGCCACCCAGTTCTGAATTCTGCTTTTGGATGGAGCCATTTCACATTCGAACTGACGCATGAAACTGTTCTCTGTTTTCTTAAACGAGCCTGGCTTGGAGTAAAATTTAAAACAGTGTATTCTTTGTCCTAGCTCCCACTGGGGTCTTGGTTTACTCACGGTCGTTGATTCTGCCATGTCCTGTAAAATAAGGGCAATCGGTGAATAAATCAACTAAATAAAGGAGATACCACATAAAGTGTTTTTTTGGGGTCACCCTGGTATAAAAAAAAATCCTCATCTCACCCCTCGGGTGGTGTCCGTCCCTCATTCAGGTCGGGTCCTCTACCAGAGGCCAGGAAGCTTGAGGGTTCTGCGCAGTATGCTTGCTGTTCCCAGCACTGCACATTTCTGGACTGAGATGTCCGATGTTGTTCCCAGGATCTGTTACAACCACTCATCTAGTTTGGGGGTCACTGCCCCGAGTGCTCCGACCACCACAGGCACAATTCTCACCTTTACCTTCCAGGCTCTCTCGAGCTACTCTCTGAGCCCTTGGTATTTCTCGAGTTTCTCGTGTTCGTTCTTTCTGATGTGCCCTTTCCTCTGCCCTTTATCTATGATCACGATATCTGGTTGGTTCGCCATTACCATCTTGTCAGTTTGGATCTGGAAGTCCCACAGGATCTTCGCTCTGTCATTCTCCACCACCTTCGGAGGTGTTTCCCATTTTGACCTTGGTGTTTCCAGTCCATACGGTGGCTCTTTAGCGACATCTAGTGGCTCCCTAGAGCTTTATAAAAAATGTTTGAAAATGGAAAAATATTTTGATAGTAGGCTAATATAGCTCAAATAGATATAGATACATGTTGCCGCTCTGAAAAAGGAGAGCTGTGGTGTTGGTTTTTTAAAACGTAGTTTATTTCTGCTTTTAACAGTCTCAACAAACACAGACGCGTCTGCCTCTAACTCCGTGCCTTCTCTCTTTTCTTTCAACTCGAGAGGCATTCAAAGACAGCCTCCGAAAAATGGAAAATCATGATTGCTTCACTGACACTAAGAAAAGCGAAAATTATGCACCAAAACAAAACAAAATCAAATGGGGAAATCACAAAATAAATTCTTTGGGGGCGTTTGTGAACACACAACAAAGGAATGAGTAACATAAACAATTCTGAGACAGTCCAGTCTCCTACATACATACAGCAATGTGTGTAAGTTTTATCGAAGGCTTTCATTTTTTGCGGCTCCAGACATATATGTTTTTTGTTATTTTTGTCCCATAAGGTTCTTTCAACATTTTGGGTTGCCGACTCCTGGTCTAGACGACAGTTAAAACTCTGCTTTAACATAAAAATAATAATCATACATTTTATTTATAAGCGCCTTTCAAAATACCTAATCAAACAAGAGCAATAAAACAACTGATAAAATTATAAATAATAAAAAGCAATGACTTAAACAATATATGCAATTTTAAATAGGTGGGTTTTGAATATGGGAAGAGAGTCAGTATTACGGATGTCGGATGGGAGTGAGTTCGAGAGTTTGGGGGCCGAGCGGCTGAAAGCTCTGCACCCCATCGTGCTGAGACGGGCAGACGGTACACAGAGGTGGAGGGAGGCTGAGGACCTGAGGGAACGAGAGGGAACGGAAATTTGAAGAAGGTCCGACAGATGGGATACGGGCTGAAAAATTCTGGACCAGTTGAAGTTTATGGAGGAATTTGTTGTGGAATCCGAAGAGAAGTGAATTGCAATCGTCAATACGGGAGGTGACGAGACTGTGGACAAGGATAGCAGTGGAGTGAGGGGTGAGAGAGGGATGGAGACGGTTGATATTGCGTCAGTGGAAATATATATTCTTTCCTTATGTCAGAGATTTTCTCGGACAAAGTTAAAGAAATGACTCTGCACACAGGAAAATTGTCTTCAATATTAGCGGGAGCGGATCTCTGAGAGCGAACGACGGTTTAGTTGCTCCGATGATCACACACTCGAGCTCCCTTCCCGCCAATTCAGACTTTTATTGTAACATACAAGGAAAACACTGCCCCCTAAATTTGCATACCGCTTCCCCAGTCCGGCCCCTCTGTAGTGATTGGTTACCTGTTTTTAAACTTTAGACCACCAGTACGTTGGCACCTTTTCTGTCTGGTCTACATCAAATTAACATGTTGCAGACTTTGCGGATGGCCAATGTCGCCTGGGCGCGACGGGTGTTCTCAACTTGTCTTTTGTTGTTCAACCGCTGTTCCTGAATTATTCATTCCCCTTTTGTGACCGAGTTTCGCACTCTCCCTCGTGATCGCCCACCTGCATTGACGTGCTAATTGTGGACTTCAACAGCCGCTTTTGTGCACAGGCATTTGGGGGTGCTGGATACGCACCCAAACGTTTAGATGTGCCCAGATTAAATGAAACTTTAAACATGATACAATTTTGCTCATAGATTCCTCTAACATTCCCATAATTCATAATCATAATTAAAGTTTCGTTAAACGCCCAGGTGACATTGATTTGCAATTGCACGGGTGGGAGGAAAAACTGTCCTGAGGGGCGGGTGGTGGTGTAACAAGATCAGGACAGAAAACCCAATGGCTACACATTAAATGAAAATGAAGATCTAATCCAAACACACATTAAATGAAAATCAAAATCTAAT
The DNA here is from genome assembly GCF_025434085.1 of Hippocampus zosterae. NCBI lineage: Eukaryota > Metazoa > Chordata > Actinopteri > Syngnathiformes > Syngnathidae > Hippocampus > Hippocampus zosterae. The sequence goes on along the minus strand of NC_067451.1, from coordinate 40,657,517 downwards.
CTAAACACACATTAAATGAAAATCAAAATCTACTTATCCTAACTACCAAACGAACTACTATATACAAAGTAAGCCAACCCAGGAACATCAAAAAGTCACATCTGCAATGCTTTTCTGTGAAGTCGTCATACAGGCTTACATAAGCTTAAAGTAAATCATTCATCAAAATCAGTGTTCATAATCTTTGTCAGATTCCATGTGTACCTGTTGGTACTCCGACATGGCCGCAGTCAGCTGAGCCACCACTTCACTTTGATAGCATCCATGAATTTGGCAGCACAACCTCTGACCACCGGGATCACGCAAGCGACACGAAAACAGGAAAAGAAAAATATACCAACAATCGTCTCCTGCCTCCCGACGTCGAATCCCATGAGACAAGTCACTCCTTTCGTGGGCCTGTGTACCCACCGTGACTGCTCTTAGGCCCATGAGGATTATGCCGATGATGCTGATGATGCATAGGCAACGCTTGACTGCCCTTCCTGTGGTCTTTCTTGAGAGGAGTGTGTTTGCCACAGAAAACGTTCTCTCCCACTGTGGTCTTTTGGCGGCACGCAAGGTCAGCGCACTTGGCCTTAGGTGCTGATTCTCCTTCCTGGGACTGGCGTCGCTCGTTCCCTCAACCTCGAACCAAAGGAGCTTGCACTGTGACTGGTGGATACAGCCGTCGCATCCTTCGACCTTGACCGCAGTTTTTGTTGCTGCTATCACCTGGGAGGGGCCATTCCAGCGTTCACTGTCCCAGTCCCAGTATCCAGTCCCTGTCTTTTCAGCACCTTAAGGGAATTCTGATCACCACTCGGGACCTTGCGAGTCTGTGGAGCAGAACACCCTGGCAAGTCATTGTGCCTTTGCAACGCTTCAAATCAATGTCCAACAATTCGCCCAATGCTTTCACGACAGTTCACGAGCACTTGAAGACAGTTCAACCCATTTTGAAAACACATCAACAATGACAAGACATTATCGTTTCCCTTCTTTGTTCAAACAGATTACACAATGTCTACAATTTTTTTGTGAAAAATGCATAATCCCATGTGTATGATAATATTGGTGCACCTGTGCTATCATCCCCCCATGTGACAAGCCATGTGTCAACCTCGCAGCGCACTCGAAGAGAAAGATTGGAAGCCAACGTTTCCCGTCTTCCAATTTCTCTATCCCTGCGTCATCCGGTTGTGGTCTCTTATTTGTCCAATATTTCCGTGCTGTGTGAGGTGCTAAAAATTGTCTTGATTTCAGATCATCGTGTGTTGTGTTCTGTGCCTCTATTGCTAGTGTTACTGCAATTTGTCAGCTGAAATGAACGGCCAGAGTAGTCATCACTTTCTAATTGATGTATTGACGCACCCAGCCATCCTGTGTTTCCTCGCACCCCGGATTGGCGGGGGAGGGGCTCCACAGGTGGTTTGGAACGGAGCTGACAAGGTTATTCATGTTTTTCCACTCACATTGCTCTGGTTTGCCGAGCGGTATGTAAATGTCTTGCTTGGGTGAGAGGAGGGGCTTGACCGCACTTCCCACCTGCGCTGGCGAAACACCACTGATCTTTCCAATACACGTGTTCAATGACAATACCCTGGGGTTCCAGGCCCAGAAAAACTTTTGTGTAGTCCGGGTCTGGTCCCGATGTCTGCTTACGTCTTATGGTCACGTGCAGGTAGTTTGCCGTTTGCACATTACCTCCTGGCTTTAATTTGGTACCTGCCAATCGAACTAGACATTCGGAACTCCGAGTTATGTCATCATTCGGTAAATCGAGCATCCAAAAATAGCGAGCATCATCTTGACTATTCCCAAATGCGGGCTTCAACATGCGGGCTTGTGATTTACGATGGTGTAAATCTCGAGTCGCGTTTGAGCATCTCGTTCCAATAAATTATGTGGACAGCGAGAATTTAGCGCGGCTTCAACAAGTGCCTTCCCTATTTGAGTCTGTGGAGGAAGTAATGGTTACTGTTTGCGAGAACGTCAGGGGCTGCACGGAGCCGTGTGCTCCTTTCATGCGGATTTTGCCGTCGCCTGGCTTCACAGTATCGCGATCCCAACGACCAAGAACAGTGATATCAGCGCCTGTGTTAACAAGGAAGACGGTCGGGATTCCTTCGACCAACAAGGTAATTTCCGGTTTTGTTATGGACGAGGTTTGACATCTCAGCAGGTAGTTTTCTGTGTCGTAAACATGATTGCTACTGGCCGAAATGTCGCCTTCGTCCTCACTTGAGGTAGGCGATTCGAACAAAGGCGCAGAGGCCTTTACCGCTGTCATAGCTATCACCTCTGTTTTATTCCGTGTTGGTTGTAAATCCTCCTCATCTGATGAGGAGGTCCCCATGCTACTTTTACTCTCCCGCACGTGCCTGTCCTTCCGCTGTTGTCTACATTCTTTCACTGTGACCCTTTTGCCTACAAAGGAAACATCTGCCTTCAACAAAACGTTTTGGTCCCTAGGGGTTAATTTGAAGGGAGCAAACAAGCTTATTTATTTATTACCTTTATAAGGAGAACCCAGGGTTTTCCTGTGTGCCTGTGGGTTTTTTGCGGCGTAATAAATGTTGGTCATGTGACTCTCATTCTTCTTTTTCTTGTTCTTGAGTTGCTCGAAATTCCGTGCGTAAGTCAAAGCCTCATCGATCGGACACTTTGGCCAATTCAAATGATGTCTTTTAACATATTGGGTTGCATCAGGATGTGCTTGGTTTAGCAAATGCTGTTTTAAATGCGAATTGAACAGGTCTGACTGTGTCTCAGGGATACCGCCGTGTAATTTGAACACTATTCGCAGACGATAGAAAAAATCGTCCGTAGTTTCGTCAGCCTTTTGAATGAATGTGGCAATTTGTTTTGGATCTTGGGTCCGCTGGTATGCCTTGGCGCAACGTTCCATAATTTGGTCAAGGGATCCCCCTAGCTGCGTGAGTTCATCATAACACAGATAACCTCCTGCAGCTTTTTTACCATGAAAGTTGGCCACAACTGCGCCAAACTTCGAACTGGTCCTTAATGACAGCAATTTCAAAAGTTCACTCTTGTTAAGCCTGTGACTGTGGACCAAATCCGATAATTCTGTCACGAACTCGTCCAGATCGTCCTTCGGTTTTGGAAGAGACGCGGCGATGTCTCGAAATTCGGCCGGCGTCCATGGCCGGTAGAGGTGTATCGATCCCTCCTCCTCGGCATCTCAACCACGGGGTAAGCTTGTACAGGGTTATCTTTCCTCCAATCATGTCTGGTAGTTTGATCGGGAGGTGTTAAGGGAGTTTGATTCGTTCCCCAGGACGGAGGGGGTACTGAATTCTTTTATGTTTCTGTGTCCTGTGGGAATCTAACTTCCCCCGTACCGCAAACCTTGAAACGGTACTCGAGCTAGCCTACTCCGTTTTTGGCATTAACTCGTCTAATTCCATCACTCAGTGGAGAGAACCGACTACACAACGGTTACTCCACCACGCCGCCTGACCTTATTTTTCCGACAATCGTCCCGATGCCGAGCTGAACCCAGGTCAGCTGGATGATGCCGTTTGCTCGTTCCCCACGGCCTCCGGTGTGCAGCTCCTTCAGGAAAAGTTTCCACGAGGTCTAGTTGGCTTCGAAGGCGCAAAACACGTGATCAGCCACAGATCGTCCACTGGAGGAAATCGGAGAGTCCAACAAACAAGCTCAAATCCGTTCGAACAAGCGCATCATCCTGCCGACAACGGCAAGTTTCTATCAGAGATTTTCTCGAACAAAGTTAAAGAAATGACTCGGCACACAGGAAAATTGTCTTCAATATCGGCGGGAGTGGATCTCTGAGAGCGAACGACGGTTCAGTTACTCCAATGATCACACACTCGAGCTCCCTTACCGCCAATTCAGACTTTTGTTGTAACATACAAGGAAAACACTGCTCCCGATTTTGGAAACTGCACCCCCAGTCCGGCCCTCTGTAGTGATTGGTTACCTGTTTTTAAACTTTAGACCACCAGTACGTTGGCACCTTTTCTGTCTGGTCGACATCGAATTAACATTTTGCAGACTTTGCGGATGGCCAATGTCGCCTGGGCGCGACGGGTGTTCTCAACTCGTCTTTTGTTGTTCAACCGCTGTTCCCGAATTATTCATTCCTCTTTTGTGACGGGCTAATTGTGGACTTCAACAGCCCTCCGGCTAGGTGGCCGGCGCCTTTGTGCTGTGCGCAGGTATTTGGGGGTGCTGGATACGCGCCCAAATGTTTAGATGTGCCCAGATTAAATGAAACTTTAAACATGATACAATTTTGGTCATAGATTCCTCTAACACCTTATTAACATTTAAAGAAAACAAAAAAGAAAAAAAATGAAGACAAGTGACAAAAAATAATAACTAACTGCTTTTAGATTATTAGAAAATATTCAAACTGTATCAATTTGGCTGAAATTTAAAGTTTAGCAAAACTCTAAAAAAAATTTGACCAGCTTTAATTGAACTATATTGAAAATACAATTTCATTAAATCAATATATAATGAATACAGATTGATTGACCGGCAACATTAATGAGGGAACAGAATATTTAAAACAATTTAACCTACAAAACAAAAACAAATATAAAAATGTTTGCAGATTAAAAAATAAATTAAATTACAAAAATAATTAAAATGAGCACATCAGTCTGACTGGCAACAATCGGTATGTTTTGCTGTGCAGAGCCTATCAACATTGCTCTTGCAGCCTCCGATTCAACTTCTTGTGGTTGTTAGTACAACCGTAAATGGTTCCTAAGATGATATTTTTAATTACGACGGGGGCTGATGATCGTTTAGAAAAGGAAATAGAAAGCGTTCAAATCATCTGCTCCAGGAAACGAAAACAGCTGACTCACTGCTCCATCTGAGTTCTCACAGTTTATGTGTCCATAATCGTTTTGACATCGGAGCCCTTAGGAATAAGGATAGTTACGAATGAGTGACAGAGGTCCCAAAACTTACCAAACTGTTCAGTACATGAACCATTTTGAAAGTGCAGTCTGGGTTGTAGCAGACTACAACAACTTTATCAATGAACTTTTATTGAATAATCTAGATTTAAAAAACAAATTCTCATGACAATTTGTATTTAGGATGCACACATTCATGGAACAAGTAAATGCTTCTCATAAGCTAAATAAGTAGCCAGCAACGAAAACAATTTGTGAAAATTTGTTTTTGCTCCTCGTTTTATGTTGAGAGGGAAGAAATTTCATCTGTGCTGTATGTTAGACATACAGTACATTTGACAATAAAGTTTATCCAATCCAATCCAATGGGCTGCAGTGGCAAGGGTATTGTTTTTTTTTTTTATTCTCCTAATGCATCATCTTGTCTGATTTAAGACATCTTTTACATCGCGTTACTTCCGGGTTGAGTGAACGCTGGCGCGTCTGAGTGCAGCTGCTCACCTGCAATTATTCTTTTTTTTGGGCTGTTTTTTACTTTTTACTGTCGTTTCTATTGTTTACTGTCATCATGGGAGAACCCCTACACTCCTGTCGAAGTTCGTTGTGATTTTGGACCGTCGGTCGTCGCACGGTTGTCCTCAGTGGCGCTGTCACGGCGTCCTGCCTGTTCGGCTGTCGGATGGGGCCAGGTGCCTCCTACGCCCCTCTGCCTCCGTGGTGATGGTCGACGCGACCTGTGTCTGGGCTGGGCTGCTGTGGAACGTCCTGTCGCTCCTCCGTCTGCCCGTTGGGGGACTGCTGCGGTGCTCGGTGGCGGGGCTTCTTGGGCTCCGCTTCCGGTGGCCGGGAGCCCCGCCTGCGCCGCTTCCCAGGCGTCGCTCCTCGTCCTTCGCGGAGGTGCAAGGCGTGTTGGCCGGCCTGGCTGCGTCGGCAAGTGCACCTCGCGACGGCGATGTTGCCTGCGTCAACTATCTAAAATTCATCTCTCCTTTTATTATTTATAATTTTGTCTGTGGTTATATCGTTCTTGTTTTGGTTGTAGAGTGTCCTTGAGTGTTTTGAAGGCGCTTATAAATGAAATGTATTATTATTATTATCTTTTGGGTTATGACAGTTTATCTTGAGAACGTCCAAGAAAATTCCAGTGTGAAATGTAAACTTTTGTTCAAGTCTGTAATCATCAACCGATAACCTGTGTTTCTTCTGTGTTGCGACATTTTGATTTTTGCATTTTTGAGTGTTCATTGTTCAGAATCTTGTTTTCCAGTTTCAACGTTTTTCATTTTATGAGAGGTATCGGTTTGACAGGATTTGTCCACTGCATCAATGCTGTGTTGATTTGGCAGGACTTTAACCTGAAGAAAAGATAAGAAGCCATTTTGACCCTTCTAGTGTTAAAAGACATATTTTGTAACCGCGCATGATAATATTACTTGTCAACCTACCTGACACCAATGAAATGTCCAGGAGAGCTGTTGCGGCATCCATTGCTGCGGTTGTGTCAACATCGATTTGAAGATCAGCTGTCTCATCCCTGTCTCTTGGCTGCTAGAGCTGCTTGTTGGTGGAGTGTTGTTATTTATATATAGCATTCTTTTTGATGATGGCAGAAATAAATTAATAAAATTGTAATCATTTTTTAATGAACAAATGAAAAGTACATTTAACTAAAGCTTTTGTTCCCATCTTAACAGCTACAAATTGTTAATAAAAAGAATAGTTGTTCGTCTCTGTGTGCCCTGCGATTGGCTGGCAACCGATTCAGGGTGTCCCCCGCCTCCTGCCCGAAGACAGCTGGGATAGGCTCCTGCACCCCCCGCGACCCTAGTGAGGATTAAGCGGCTTGGAAGATGAATGAATGAATAATTGACTCAATATTATGTTGATGTGTTCATACCAACACAGAGGGGATTCACAACCTGATTCCTTCAAGAAAATTACATGTATCGCTCTTCATCCTCAGGGGTTAGTCAACCTTTTGGCCACTGATCTAACAAGCTGTCCGGCTAATTACAGAAAAGCTTACAATCTCCACAGACCACCATATGGTCAATTGCATTGTGATGACATAATAAATAAATGCCACTGTTGTATCACCCAAACATAACCTGAGTCAATTCTCCCCCAGTCTGTCAGTTGTGCATGAACATTTTGTTTTACAAAGTTTTATTTTTGACATCGCAGGAAGAAATATGACAACAACAAAACAAAGAAAAAAATCGCAAACCCCTGTATTCTAATTCCAAAATAATAACAAATCAGAGACAAACTCTTAACCTACCACCTAAAGAATAAACATGAGAAAACAGGACAGAGGAAAAAGGCTTCTTCCTCCTCCCAGACTACAAACAAATGAAGATCTTGTACTTACACTTGATGATTTAAAAAGCTTCTGTCCCTCCACTGACCAATCGTACGGTGGCAATCAATCTGAACCAGCCAACCAACAGGTCCCACCTGTTCGCAATCCAGACAATACGCCAATATAATACTCAAACCTCCACAAACACACACACACACACACACACACACAGACACACACACACACACACACACACACACAATCCATAATCACCAACAAAATCTCGTGTAATTGAGGAGTTCATCGCAGTGTTCTCCCCATCATCTCACAATGACCCGAGTCAACTTCAGCAGCAGCCCATCTCCACTATACACCTGTTGATGGTGCACTGCTTCCCTCTGCTGAGACACCGGATAGTGGACCAGAATTTCCTCAAATTTCCACCAAGGTTCTCCTGTGGCTGAGCTTTTGCCTCTGCGACCGTCGAAGCTGTGTCCAGTTGGACAGCTGGTACTTGTGAGCTACTTCTGGAGTCCCACAAGCTAAAGATGGTTCAGGGATTGCCGCCATGACAGGCGGTGACCACCTGAACAGGCTAAGCTCCGATCTGCTGCCTCAATAATGGAGGTGCGGAACCTGATCAACTCGGACACACTGACCTGCACCTCCCCTGGGACATGGGAGTTGTGCCAGAGGTGGGAGTTGAAATTCTTTCTGATAGCCACAATTGCCATAATATCACTGTTGTCATGTCACAATATTAAAAGCGCCATATCTGTTAAATAGGCCAGGTTATTTTGTATTTGTGCAGTTCCAGCATCCGCAGGTGGTTAGTTTATTAGTGCTGTTTAATTTGATTATGAATGTTTTGGCCACATACGTCTAAAACCCACGGTAATCTCCAGATCTAGTGGCACGTAACAATATGAAGTGTTGAGTTTTTGTCAGCCGAACATAGCATTGACAACTACACAGACCAGGGATGGCCAACCCGAATGTGGCTCTTTGGTTGGTTCAATGCGGCTCCTGGGCTTTCACAAGTGTTGAAAATGCCTCGGCAGTGGTGTTGCCATGCAAACAACGGCGCTAAGTACAGCAGAATTTACGATGTCAGCCTATCATCAATTCTGTTATTTGACTGACATACAGAGCAACTAGTCAGATGACAACTGAATTTTGACCTTTAGGTCACCGCTCATGCACAAACAGCGGCACTAAACGCAAAGCTGGTAAGCCTTGATCTTCAGGCAGGGCTGCCCAATACGTCGATCATGATTGATAGGGTGCCAACGGACTGGTCCCAAGTCGACCACAAGGGTGGAAGGAGCAAATGGGGGGACAAGGGGGTGATTTCTGTGTCTGTGTTTCGGTTTCGTTCATGTTAGGGGCCGTTCCAGCTGTTGCTCATCATGGCGTGCGTGCGTGTATATGCTTGCACATGCGTGATTAGGTTTATTGCGGCAGGTTGGTCGCTTCAAAAGTCGATCTTTGGCCAAAAGAGTTTGACCCCCCACCCTATTTGGCAACCTGACCCAAGTAGTAAGTAACCGCTCCAGCCTGAAAAAAAATGACGCCATGGGAGAGAGGCTAACGGGACCTCCAATTACAATTCAACTCACCACTATTTCAATGTCAGCAGTTAAACAGGCTAGCACATTTATTGTGAAACAATGTTGACCATTTTATATACAAAAACTGAAAAAACAAGTTCACATACACAAAAAAACTATCCTCTTCAAACTGCCCCTTGTAGGTGGGATACCCCCATAGAGACATGTTAACCTTGAGGAAGACCAGCTGTCAGTCGTTTGTGAAGTGACCGCCTGTCAGCACTTGACCAGGTTAAGGACGATTACGGGGACGTATGAGAACCCACTTTATCCTTGCTTATCACATCCTTTTAAAAAAAAACTCTTGTCTTCTGTCCTCCATCCCCAAAATAGGCGGATGGCTTTGTCCCAGGGACGGCCACAAAGCGATATATCGCTTTTTTTAATGATGAGATTTGGTTTGATAAAGAAGATATTTCTATAGCATATTAAGAAATAGTAACAATGACATATACATATGGCAGTTAACTCCAAATAAACTATAGATTTTTTGTTCATTGGATTTTATCATAAAACCAACACAGCTTTCCAAAATGTATATATGATATGAATATCAGAAAAACCTACTTCTCTTTTTATGTGTGAACTTACCTTATTATCAGAATGACATGGTTCTTTTTAAACAGCAAAACATCAATTTAAACAAACCCTTTGTCACAAGGTATTCATATATCTAAACAATATTCATTATTCTCTTTTGTGGCACAATAAAATCTGAAAATAATAAGGTTGTGTCTTTTTGGATTAAATTAACCCACTGCTGTGATTATTATGTTGAAAGATCAACTGTATGTATGTAACAGTAAAACATTTTGCCAAAGGCTTGCAAATTCTATCCATCCATTTTCCAATCCGCTCATACTCACAAGGGTCGCGGCCGGGCTGAAGCAAATTCCAGCTGTCTCCGGTCAGTAAGCAGAGTACACCCTGAATTGGTTGCTAGCAAATCGTAGAGCACACACAGACAAACAACCACTCACGTGCACAATCACACTTCGGGAGAATCTAGACTCTAGATTCTAGAGTATTCCCTTAAACTGCCACACACGTTATTGGAACGTGGGAAGAAACCGGAAAACCCAGTGAAAACCCATGCAGGTGAACATGCAAACTCCACACAGGAAGGCCAGGGCCAGATTGGAACCCACGACCTCTGTACTGTGAAGTGGACGAGCCAAACAATTGTTCGCCAGGCTTACAAATTATTTTTCAAAAATATAAGCTTGTCTACATGTTGTCTTGCACCAAGAATTCACCAAGAAGTCGCGGAGCGTGCTGGAGCCTATCCCAGCTGTCTTCGGGCACTACACCCTAAGCTGGTTGCCAGCCAATCACAGGGCACACAAAGAGAATCAAACATTCACGCTCACAATCACACCTAGGAATAATTTGGAGTGCCCAATTAAACTGCCATTCATGCTTTTGGAATGTGGGAGGAAACCAGAGTACCTGGAGAAAACCCACGCAGGCACGTAGAGAGCAGGCAAACTCCACACAGGAAGGCCGGAGCCACAATCGAACCCTGCACCTCCGTACTGTGAGGTTGACGTGCTAACCAGTTGGCCGCCGTGCCACAAGTTGATTTTTATTCAGGTAAATAAATCATAATATTGATATTTTGTTGGATGATGGAACAACTTCGAGAGGAAATTTGCTGTATTTTGGTAGACACGTGGACCAAAAAGAAAGTAATCAGTTTGACCTGAGAATAGGCTGGCAATTTTAAAAGGGTGCTTAGACTTTGAAAGCACATTTAATGGAAAAAAAACAAATGAGACAGTGGCAATAGGAGGTAATTTTTAAACAACATATTGTGCACTGATAGCATGATTGTCTTCCTGCCTCTTTATGTAGTTGTTGTTGTGTTCCCAGAAGAGAGTTTATCTGATCGAGAATGTAAGTGAATTACTGTGGCTTATCTCTGAGTGGCAGATAAGTAGACAAGGATCCTTTCAGAACAATCGAATCTGCATAAAGGACATTTTTATTGACCCTCCAAGGCTCTCTGTGAAAGAAAGACAGACCAGATGACCAAGTATGGTTGTTGCTTTCCAGAATGTCACTCTATTTCTCTATTTCCACTGCTTCACGTCTACACTTTTATTGTTACGTTTATTTGGTACACAGACAGGCAAATAATTAATTGTGTGTTGGCATTGTAGTTTCCAAATTAGTGTGTGTGTTTGAAGAGTGACAGTGGAATTCATCTGTCTTTCAATGATTGCAATTAGTTTTCCCAGCACATATTGTAAATATGTATATAAAATAAAATAAAATATATAAAATAAAAGGAGCAGTATCTGTGCTTGGTGGTTGCGCCTTCTCGGCAGCACGCCTGTACCAGCACAGATTTTGATTGGGAGGAATGTCGGCGCCATTGACTGTCGGTGCTGGACAGACCTGGGGCGCTTGTGTTTTTTGCGCCAGTAATGGGCAGCATTTTTCACAACCCCGATTTGTTCAGTGGCTATGTCAGCGCTGTTGGACAGTCGGCGTTGGTGCGGCTGGATGGATGGCCGCTGAAGTTGAGGATGAGGAGAGAGGAGCGTTGGCGAAGAGCGCCGATGCGTATTTGGAACCGTGAGTCGCTGCTTGGAATTGAAATGGATTTCCATGGGACAGGAGAAGTGAACCAATCTCTTTTTTCGTCAATGGATGCTACAGCTTCTTGTTGACTTTGAAACTTAGCTTGTAGCCGACGTGTGCACATTTTGAGCATGACGTCTCTGATCCACTGGTTAAAGGACACTTTGATTCTCTCCTCTTTCATCTCAAACTGCTTCAAACAACAAAGCGTGTGACGGAAAAGTGGTTAGGACTGCACGACTGTCCGTGTTTTATGTTATGTGTTGTGTTTATTATTTTACTTTATGTTAACTGTTTTGTAAAGCGCTTTGTTACAGCTGCCGCTGTTGTGAAAGCGCTATATAAATCAGCATGTATTGTATGTATTGTATTGTATTGTAAATAATGTAAATAAGTAAAATCATATCGGACCCTCTCCGACCTATTCCAAGCGTGTGAAGGGCAAGGAAGTGGACCAAACTCACCGCAGTGTTAATATCGATGTGTGAGTAGCCAAGTCACGACTCTGTCAGTCAGTCCAGACATTTTAGGGGTGTTCACACGGCAACATTTGCTCCGGTGGCCGACGCTGCGCCAGTGGAGCGGTCACACGTGCAAATTTGCTCCGGGGTAGCCCCGGAAAACAGCTTACACCGGAACAAATTTTGCAAATTTGCTCCAGAGCAAATGCTCGTTTGCAGAGTAGCACTGATATAAATTTGCACATGTGAACTCTCCAATTTGCTCTGGAGCAAATGCTCAAGAAGAGTTGATTACGTATGGCGAGAATGCGTTGCTTTCGTGCTCTGTCGGACTTCCGTCATGTTTTTTTTGTTTAATAACGACACAAGACTCGGCTGGTAACAGTAACAAGAACCTCTTGGGTTATACCATCTCAACTAGAACGGTGGGGGGTGGAGATAGTCTCCAAACGTCATCTTTCCTTTTGTAGGAGACTGGACTTTCTCGTAGTTGTTTGTGTAGTTTGTTGCTTTGTTGTGTGTTCACAACCCCCCGCCCCCCATAGAATTCATTTTGTGATTTCCTCTCTTGATTTTCTGTTTGGCGCATTACATGTTTGCTTTTCTGAGTGTCATTGAAGTCATTGTTGATTTACGTTTTCGGGGCGGTCACTCTCGAGCAGAAGACACAGAGACCGAGAAGGAGTAGGACGTGACTGTACAGTAGTTGCTTCAGTTGTGTAAAAGTTCGTTTTGCTCCGCAGCAGAAACTGCCGTGTGACCGCACGTGGAGCTGCACCACGCTGCGCCGGTGCTGACAGGCTCAGCGGCTTTGTACTTGTGGCCGCTCCACAAAATTTGCTCCGGTGTAAAATGTATCGCAACAAAATACATCGGTGTAGCGCCGGAGCAAATGTGTGCCGTGTGAACACCCCTACACAGCGCTTGAAAAATGAGCTTCAACCCCCATTGCAGGTGATTTACTCATGTGGTTAGAGTTAAAAATAAAAACCAATACCTCTAATAATCATGCAGATTCAAGTGTTTTCAATCAACTGCCCATAGACGTCTTGGATCAGCTTGAGCACGCCCAACGACTGTTAGCGGTTTGGATAACGGATTGATAAATGAGAAGATACAGATGTGTTTTGGAGTGAAGAGGCTTGACAATTTAAGAAATAAATATAGACCAAGGGAAGAGAAAATAATAGTTAACAACAGCTGATGAAGAAAAAAGGCAAAAAGCACTGAATAAAACAACGGGAATGTACTGTATTAAAGGTGGGCCCATACTTTTGCAGCATGTGAGCTACTTATAAAATTACCACGTCCAAATGACTGATCCACTTTATTTATCCATTTAAAAAATATGCTTGGAATTCCTCATATGTACAATAACAGTATATTGGTGTAGCTTGTGTAACTGCATGAACCCATAGATACAATATAGGCAGTGAAGCATGCAACTGGCATATGACTGACTGCCCTGTATGTCAATCAAGTGACAAATTTCATAACCAAAGATAGTTGGGAGTCTGCCTTTGTTTTGTTTTGTTTTGTTTTGTTTTGTTTTTTGGGGGGGTCAGTCATCCTTATTAGTGGTGTGTGCGTGTGTGTCTGTGTGTGTGTGTGTGTGTGTGTGCATTCGTGGATGTGGCCTCATTTCTCTGTTCTGAACACCATATAGTCATGCATGACATCTATATATATATTGCGCGTCGTCCCGCACGCGGTCTGTCCTTCCGTCTGTCCCTTTTCAAAACGTACCTACTTCACCGCGCCGCTGCGCGCCGCCACTGCGCCGCTCAGGCAGTGGCTCACTACGATCGCGCGGGCATCTTAGCAAAAAAATGTTGTCTACCCACAAGCATTGCAATGAAATTGTTAGTTATTTAGTAGAGCTAAACATCTCTCTATTTTTGCGATAAGCAATGAAGATGAACAAAAAGTTGAACCAAGCAACAACACTTTTGTGGGCCGAAGGCCCACCTTACCAGCCAAAAGTCAGAACAAATTTCGATTCAGCACCCCAAAAATAAATTAAAACAAGTGCTTGCATAAAGGTAACTTTTTTTTGTCCAGGGTTATTATATATTATTATCATTATGATTAGCATTATAATTAGCGTTATTTTGATTATTACTACTCTCGATAAACTGTTATCACTGTCTGTCGATCTGCCTTTTCTTAGGTTTATGTAAATTCTGTGAAAATGGGAATACTGAAAAAAGGGAAAACATCTCAGAGGCAAGACCTATGGGCAACTGCTGGAGCATTGGATGATTTGGTCCCAAGTATGACAAATGCCAATACAATATTTTCTCAAGAAATACAGGGTATCACTCTGAGATTAGGTCAGAATTTCCATCTTTGGAGAAAATGCCTATGAAACCTCCATTGGCTGATATGGGCAGAAAATCAAAAAGGACTGAGGAATTTGATCGTTGAGCAAGATGATGGTGAAAGTGAGGGCAGGGTGACAGAAGGCCTGGCTTCGTGTGTGACCTAAAGTACAGACACAACATTGAAAAAGAACCTCACAGAGAATGAGGCGCAGGTTGAGCAATGCATACCCTTACTAACAGACACTCCAGGGGCAATGTTCCCTCCAAGCTGCGCGCGTGAGTAGTTGCACACTATTCTCACCCATGCAGCGCACAGTGACACTGGCGTGCAACACACACGTCATTCCTTCATTTCCACCCTACTTTAATCTACAAACAGGACACCAGACTATTCGCACTTCCATTAGAGTTCAGTCGTGCGACCGCGGGTGCACACACAGTTGTTCTACGATAGTCTGATGCAGAAATTCACACACATTCAATCATACTCACCACGAATGAGAGGCTGCAGGTGACGCGCCGAACGCTCCATTCAGAAAGTCCAAACCTGGACATAGATTACAAGTCTCTCAAAGAGGCTCTTCTGTGCTTTTCAAAGGTCGGGTGACTGGGAATACACCTTTTCCATCATTTATGAGTTGACAATGTGGGACCATAGTTATACAGATTGGCTCAATTAATTATGCTTAAAATAAGCTCTGTGCTAAAACTAAAGTAATAAACTTGGGCCTATTTTATTTGTGTCATAAATCTCGATTCAATCGGTTCTATTTTGATATAAAGCTATTTTTTTTTCCATAACATACTCCATCACGTACCTTGTTATGATCGCAGGTTTTGGATACTTCTAGTGCATGTCTGATGTTGCTCACCCTGGTCCAAGGAATGTTTGGGGAATTTGTGTGAATGCTCAGATGCATGGAAAATTAAAGGGAACATTGTTCAGGGGTAAAAATGAACAAGTCAGAAGAAAAACCAGAGAGAAAGATTCATATAGATTTCAAAGCTAAACATGTATACATGGTGAAGAAAAAATAATGTAGACATTACCAAGGGTATCGAAAGGGTTCTCAATTAGAGTGACTGAAAAGAAATGGGAAAGAATTCTTGCGCTGCCTGGCTCCTCAAAATTGAGACAGCCATGAACCCATACTGTACATTCTCTGTAACAGTATTAGAAAGTAAAACCCCTATTCCACGCTTGTCTTGAAGAGCCATCATATCAAAATCATTTACAGCCGGAAAATCCACAGTCCATATCTGAATTTCCACGCTGTCGCACATTCTGATCCTGCAGTGCAAAATTTGTCTTTCGATGGAAAAGGAAGCTAGTGGGAGACAGTCAGGTAAATATCACAATCATACAAATGGAAAAGATGGAACACAAAAAAGTGAGACAAAATTCAGACCTGCGACAAACATACTAAGATGTAGAATTAAAAGAGCCAGATACAAAAGAGTGTGCAGAGCTGCAGGGTTCGATTCCGGCCCCGGCCTCACTGTGTGGAGTTTGCATGTTTTCCCCGGGCCTTTGTGGATTTTCTCCGGGCACTCTGGTTTCCTCCCACATTGCAGAAATTGGCATGGCAGGCTAATTGAACACTCTAAATTGTCCCTAGGTGTGAGTCTGAGCATGGATGGTTGTTTGTCTGGGTGTGTGCCCTGCGATTGGCTGGCAACCGGTTCAGGGTGTCACCCACCAACTGCCCGAAGACGGCTGGGATAGGCTCCAGCACCCCCTGCGACCCTTTTGAGGATAAAGACGATTGGAAAATGAATGGATGGATGGATTTTAGCTAACCCAGCCAGATCATGGTGTAGCGGACTGATGTTCCACAAAGCTTTTTATTCCTTTTTATTATTGGACACAGTGGAAGAGCGACAGCATGAAAGAAACAACAACAAATATAAATGAACCGATCTACGTCCACTTCCTTTCAAGGCTCCTTGAGTTCATTTTTGGCTCCTACAAAATTGCTTCCTTGATCAGACTTGATATATCGAACAGCACCTCGTATGGCAATGAAACATTGTTGACCTTTGATGAGAACATCAGTAGACATATCAGACAGCATCAAAATGAACTTTATGGGAGCTGAGGCAAGTTAAGAGAAGACCATACCTCTTGATTTCCTGTCTTCCTTGCTTTGTGAAGCATGTGCCGAAGCAGTCCATTCCACAGTAAGTGAAGCGGGGTGATGGCTCTACACTATAGAGCCAGATAAGCCATCTGTTGCTTTTCGGGTGGCTTCCGGTGCAGTCTGCAGGTGACACACTGAAGAACGTATGATGTTACTACCCTGTTGAGGCCTGGAATCCACTCCCGTTGGACCTGATTTCATTAATTGTGAGACCTTTGCCTTGATGTTTTGTCTTTTTGTAGTCATGGCCAATAATCATCTTCGTCATTTGATGATCTCTTGCGATGATTGCTGGATGCTTGATGTAGATGGGAAGAGATGAGTTACATAAAATTCCTCCCACCCTGATGAGTTACATAACGTCCCTCCCACCCTGAGGACACGTCCTTATCGAGAAATGGATCAATAGAGTATAGTGGACTGTGAGAAAAAACGAAAAAATCGTTGGCACCGCCCTACCCACTCTTGAGGACTTGCACACTGCAAGAATCAAGACAAGGGCACGGAAAATCCTCCTGGATCCCTCGCACCCTGCCCACCACCTTTTTCAGCCACTCCCCTCAGGCAGACGCTACAGATCCATGCGCACCAAATCCAGTAGACACTTAAACAGCTTCTTCCCTCTAGCCATTAACTCCTTAAACAGTCACTGACGTAGTCACTCTTCTTGCACCACAAAATGGTACTACAAAACTACTGGTTACTCTAAAATGGTTCAATGATTTTGTTTACGATGATACTAGTGCAGCGTGTTATACCGGAGACAAATTCCTTGTGTGTTCTACATACTTGGCCAATAAATATGATTCTGATTCTGATTGTTTCACACTTTCAACTCTGTTTGATACACAATTTTCTGGAGATTTTTGATGACGTAATGTTCTGCCTCGTCACATAATGTTGTTAACTGTTTTGTTAAGCGCTTAGTTACAGCTGCCGCTGTTGTGAAAGCGCTATATAAATCAGCATGTATTGTATTGTACTGTATAGTTAACTCTGCGATCTCATCCATTAGTAGTTTAATTTCCTTGTCCGCCAAGAACTATAGTCCAGTGAGCCAGGTGGATGACAGAATCTCATTTGGAGTCAGGCCCCTGGAAGCACAGTCAGCAGGATTTTCACTGGTTGGGATGTGCCTCCATTGCTCAGAGGTTGAACTGAGGTGAATTTTCTGAACTCGGTTAGCCACAAAGGTTTTGAATCACTTGGTTTTGTTTGGGTTAGGAAAGCGTTAGCAAAGACATCTTGATAATGTGACAGAAGCTTGGAAACTGAGACAGCCCATGGCACACAGCTCACATGCTTCTCTGGCAATTTGCATTGCATCTTTGGTACTGTCAATACCTGTAAGGCCGTCATCAACATAGAAATCTCATGAATGAACAGTGAACCCTGAGAGTGGAGGTCACTGTTATCCTCTGCATGGTGTTTTAACTCAAAATCTGCACAACCGGGGGACGTGGTTGCAGCAAACAAATGCACCTTCATATGGAACTCAGAGGGAGGTGAGTTCAAGTCTCCTTTCTTCCACCAAAGATAGTGCAGAAAGTTGCAATTGCCCTCGTCCACAAGAAATTGGTGAAACATTTTCAAGATGTTCAGCATGTCAGGTCCTGAGAGATGATAATAATTGAAACTTATGCCTTTGTATCTGGCTGAGTAATCAAATACAGCACAGAGCTTATCAGGCTTCTTTGGATGGCAAATACTGTGATGGGGAATGTACCATTTCTCACCTTCACTGCCATTATCCTTGGTCTGCTCTGCATCTCCCTTTTCAATGACTTCCTCGATGAGCTTTACATACTGTTCCCTATGCCATTCATGCCAGTTTTGCAGTTTTCTCTTGAGGTGTTTGAGGTGTATTTTGACAGAGTTTTTGTTGTCTGGTAATATGGGCCTGTTTTTAAAGGGCAAAGGCGTGTGTATTCGTGTGTTCGTGCATGTTTTTCCATATTCCCATCTCCAGTTTGTTGAGGAGGATGGCATCATCCTGTGATACTGTCTTGATGTCTTCACTACATCCTTGAAGTCAAATTGCAGAATACGAATAGCTTCAGCAGGCGTTACAGGAGGCATCTCCTTTACGATTATTCTGTGACACAGCCGGCTTATGTTCTATGAATCATGGCTTTGAGATGAGCACCCCACAATGCTCCATCCTAGATCCGTCCGTACAGCGTAATGTTCCTAATCACTTCCCAAAATGACCCGCCTTGACACCATGGCTCTAGAGCAGGTGTCGATAATCAGAAGTGTAACATCACACAGTGGTTAAAGCTCACATGCTATTTCTCTGTGATGACTCCATGACTTGGCCATCTCACAAGTGGATTCCCATTTAAGCGCAATTCACCGGGATGCAGTCCTTTGTGTTGGTAACTGGAAGATCAACCAGGATGGCAGAGCTGCGACACTGAGTGATATTGCAGTGACATCATGATTTGACCCCAACTATGAAGAAGATTTTTCCTTTTTATTGCTGCAATCATGAAGGACTGTAGGATGCTTGCTCTTGCAGTTGTCGCAGAAGTGGCGATGACGCTCCTCCTTTGGTCCATAGCCATACTTTGAGCATCCAGAACAGAGTTTCCTTTCATTTATGTAGTTACATCTGTCATGGTTCTGTTTGTGACCAAATGTTGGCACTGTAGGGCTCCGCCTGCAGCTGCACACCTGTTGGTCACTGTGTCTTGAGTTTGTTTGTTTGTTTGTTTAAAAGGACTCCTGGCACGGCCACTCTGTCTCGGGTCATTGTTGCTGTTGCGTATGTCTCTGTCTGTGTCATGTTTTGTCTTTGTCATGTCTCGGACAAGCCGAGTTAAGTCTGGATCCCAAAAACGTAGACGTAAACAAGGTCTCCCTAACAAAAATATGTTTTAATGCTAATAATCGCACCGACAAAGAGGTAACATAAAGCGCTGGTCAAAACAAGGACCAGAGAGAACATAAACGAATAACAAAAAGCGCTTGCACAAAAGGCAAGGGAGTATCAACATGCGAGCGAAAAGCCAAATCACAAAACCAAAATCGTACTTACAAAAAGCAGGGGTACCAAGAGTACAAAACGCGAAACACATCGAGGTCATTAGCCAAATAGTCCATGAGCAGCGAGAATAGCAATACTCCGACACAGGTGCACCGCAGAAGAGACCTTCAATACAGAGTCTACAAATTACGGATTGGCAGCAGGTGCGTACCGAAGTCCGCTCATGCCACCTGCTGGCCAGACCGAAAACAGAATCATGACAGTCTTCTGTCTTAGGTTTTGTTTGCAACTTTGTTTCCTGAGATTTCTGGACTTTATTTGAGTGAGTTTTAGAGTTAGTTCCGCCTGTGTACTTCTGTTTGCAATTTTGTTAAATACATCTTGGTCACCCCACCCTGCTCCTCCCTGCCTCCCTGCGTTCTGGGGTCCTCCCAACAACTACCACTATGCAAAACTTATCAACGTCACTCAAACATCTTTCAGTTATTTCCGTTTTTTTTTTTAACGGCCCTTTGAATAGGTTAGTAAATCCAACACACAATCAAAAGCCCCCACTTACCAATTCATAAGCATTACAAAAAAAACCCCAAAATAAAACTTTTTTTCTTTGCCTTGGTTAACTCGTGTCCACCCCTAGTTGTGCAATGGTGCATTCTGTTAACAGATACAGAGCATAGTCCCCGAGCCTGTGGACCCCTTGTCAAAGTATTTGTTGTATTTGGTCTTTATGGTCTCTGCTCATCTAACTGTTGGTTTTTAGGTCGTTTCACAGACTGAGCTTTAAGATTGAAGCCTGTGCAATAATGACCTTCAAGCTTTTTAACAACATTCTTGACAGCAACTATGAAGTGTACATCCTCTTGTGACATCTTATGTCACTCTTCTGACACCTTTTTTTGAGAAGTTGTGGTTAAAATGTTTCAATTTCTGACAATGATTTGCGGTTCACAGAAGCAATGCGTTCATTTTCAGAGTCATTTCTATTCAAAGGGCCACCCTAGGATTGTACAAACTGCATAAGGGACCCTCATCTACATAGTGAATGATTTGCCAAGTTCCATTGCCTTGTGAGCATTTGATCCTATCAAAAGTCCAACATCTGCATCGATATCCGGCATTTCAAACTTGGTGCAAGAGGCCACATCACCAAGTCTGTCTGTCTTGGGACACTCGCTTTTGCAAGTGGAATGTCTTTGTGTGTGTATGTGAAAGGTAGCTCAACGTCCACATTTTCTTTGACACTGCTTACTGGGTGGTTGTGGGTCACTGACGTCCTGACTCCTGACCTTGGTGTGAGTGCCATAACCTGGGCCAGGCTACTTCAGTTCCCCCTTCGGGTCTATGAGGAGGAACACAAGAGAAATAATGTATTTTACTGTTGGTGGAAATAAATTCATACAGTATTTTAGAAAGTGTTTCACTGTCTCATAGACAGTGCTTGCTTATTCCTGAAAGAAAATATCTTTAAATTTAGGTGCCATGTAATCTCAGTGGGGACTCCTCAATTTAACAACTCGCATATTGTGTTCATGACCAGAATTAATATTTTTCTTGGAGGCCATTATTATAATGGACACTGGAGACAATTGGTGCCAACGTGGTAGCAAAGCATACTGACGTTGTTGTGTCTGCACACCGCGAGTTGCAAAGCATGCTTTTTTGCCATGCTATTTTTGGCAATGTCATTGACAAAATAATCCATTCATTCAAATTAATGGTCCTACGGAGTTGCTCACAAACTGTTGGTGTTTATGTTGAGACTTAATATGGTACATCCATCCATTTTCCAAACTGCTTGAGCCTCACTAGGGTCGCGGGAGGTGCTGGAGCCTATCCCAGCCGCCTTCGGGCAGTAGGTGGGGGACACCCTGAATCGGTTGCCAGCCAATCGCAGGGCACGCAGAGACGAACAACCATCCATGCCTACACTCACACCTGGAGACAATTTAGAGCGTCCAATCAGCCTGCAATGCTTTTTTTTGGAATGTGGGAGGAAACCGGAGCACCCGGAGAAAACCCACGATGGCCCGGAGAGAACATGCAAACTCCACACAGGGAGGCCAGAGCTTG
The DNA here is from genome assembly GCF_025434085.1 of Hippocampus zosterae. Lineage (NCBI taxonomy): Eukaryota > Metazoa > Chordata > Actinopteri > Syngnathiformes > Syngnathidae > Hippocampus > Hippocampus zosterae. Next base: position 40,636,136 of record NC_067451.1, on the reverse strand, counting down.
AATCGAAGCCGACGTGCTAACCACTGGACATCTTTATTTATATCGCGCTTTCACAACAGCTACAGCTGTAACACAGCACTTCACAGAACAGTTAACATAAAATAACAAAATAATACAACACAACACGTAAGACAGCCACACAATCCTAGCCACTTTTGCTGCATTTGCTTTGTTGTTTGAAGCAGTTCTAGATGAAAGAGGAGAGAATCAAAGTGTCATTTCACCAGTGGATCAATGACATCAGGCTCAAAATGTGCACATCTGCTACAAGTTTGAAAGTCAACAAGAAGCTGTCGTGACCGTTGTCGAAAAGAAAGATTGGTACACTTCTGCCACATGTAAATCCGCTTCAACTCCAAGCGGCGACTCTCAGTTCCAAATACGCTCTCCGCCGACTCCACCCTCTCTCCTCATTGTTGATTCCACAAGCCATCCATCCAGCCGCACCAACGCAGACTGTCCAACATCGCCGGCATCTCTGCTGAAGGTCAAGTTCAAGGTCAAGGCCATCTTTATTGTCAAATACGCTTTATGTATGACATGCAGCATCGATGAATTTTTTTTCCTCTCCATCCGCAGTGCAAACATGCTGTGCATTAAACACACACAGCTAAAACAAGATAGCAGCTACACTGTATAAAAAACATAATATGTAAACGCATAAACAATGGCACTTGTGGGTAAAGTGAGGTAGTGCATTGTGCAATTGTGCAATACGCAGATGTCGAATGATGAAGGGAGGGTCATAATCTGTAACAGGAGGCAGGGGTCGGGCAGAGGCAGAGGGCGGGGAGTGCGTGCAGAGCAGGGAGGGAGTTGAGTCTCCTGACCACCTGGTGGAAGAAACTGTTTTTGAGCCTGCTGGTTCTGGTACGGAGACTTCGCAATCTCCTTCCTGACGGCAGCAGGCCGAAGAGGCTGTGGGATGGTTGGGTGGGGTCACCTGCGATCCGGATGGCTTGGCTTGTCAGACAGGAGTAGTAAATGTCCACGAGTGGGGAGAGAGAGAAACCAATGATCTTCTCACAGTGCGCTGCAAAGTCTTTTGGCAGGACACAGTGCAATCACCACATAATACAGTGATGCAGCTGGACAAGATGCTTTCAATGGTGCCTCTATAAAATGTCTGCATGTTGGAGGGCGGGCGCTTGCTCTCCTCAGTTTGCAGATGAAGTACAGGCGCTGGTTGGCTTTTTTGGCCAGTGATGAGGTATTGTGGTTCCAGGACAGGTCTTCAGAAATGTGCACTCCCAGGAACTTGGTGTTGCTCACTCTCTCCGCCGTGGCACCGTTAATGGTCAGTGGAGCATGCTGGGGGTGCGTCTTTCTGAAGTCCACAACAATCTCCTTTGTCTTCTCCACATTCAGGAGGAGATTGTTGTCTTTTCACCACAAGGCCAACCTGCTCACCTCACTCCCGTAGATTGTCTCATCGCCGTTGTTGATGAGACCCACGACAGTCGTGTCATCCGCAAACTTAACGAAGGGATTGGCGCTGGATGAAGGAGTGCAGTCGTGGGTCAGCAGTATGAAGAGGAGGGGGCTCAGCACATATCCTTGTGGGGCACCTGTGTTCATCATGATGGTGCTGGAGGTGTTGCTGCCGAACTGAACTGCCTGTGGTTTCCCTGTCAGGAAGTCCAACAGCCAGTTGCACAGGGAGGTGTTGAGCCCCAGGTGGTCCAGTTTGTAGATGAGCTGCTGCGGGATGAACAAAACAGGGCTGTGAAAAATTCTGCCCATTACAGGCACAAAAAAACCGCAAGCGAGCCACTCCCGGATGACCGAGCTTCTCACCTTATCTCTAAGGGAGAGGCCGGACACCCTGCGGACAAAACTCATTTTGGCCGCTTGTAACCCAGATCTCGTTCTTTCGGTCACGACCCATAGCTCATGACCATAGATGAGGGTTGGAACGTAGATCGACTGGTAAATTGAGAGCTTCGCCCTTTGGCTCAGCTCCTTCTTCACCACGACAGACCGATACAACGTCCGCATCACAGCAGACGCTGCACCGATCCGCTCCCTCCTGCCCCCACTCGTGAACAAGACCCCAAGATACTTTAATTCCTCCACTTGGGGCAAGATCTCCTCCCCGACCCAGAGGGGGCACTCCACCCTTTTCCGACTGAGGACCATGGTTTCAGATTTGGAGTTGCTGATCTTCATCCCAACCGCTTCACACTCGGCTGCGAAACGCTCCAGTGAGAGTTGGAGAACCCTGTTTGAAGGAGCCAACAGCACCACATCATCTGCAAAAAGCAGGGATGCAATACTGAGGCCCCCAAAACGGACCCCCTCAACGCTTCGGCTGTGCCTAGAAATTCTGTCCATAAAGGTTATGAAAAGAATCGGCGACAAAGGGCAGCCTTGGCGCAGTCCTACCCCCACTGGAAACGATTCCAACTTACTGCCGGCAATGCGAACCAAACTCTGACATCGGTGGTATAGTGACCGAACAGCCCGTATCAGGGGGTTCGTTACCCCATACCCTCGAAGCACCCCCCACAGAACTCCCCGAGGGACACGGTCAAACGCCTTCTCCAAGTCCACAAAACACATGTAGACTGGTTGGGCGAATTCCCACATACCCTCGAGGACCCTTCTAAGGGTGTAGAGCTGGTCCACTGTTCCACGGCCGGGACGAAAACCACACTGCTCCTCCTCAATCTGAGGCTCGACTTCCTGACGGACCCTCCTCTCCAGCACCTCTGAATAGACCGTACCAGGGAGGCTGAGGAGTGTGATCCCTCTGTAGTTGGAACACACCCTCCGGTCCCCCTTTTTAAAAAGAGGGACTACCACCCCGGTCTGCCAATCCAGAGGCACTCTCCCTGTTGACCACGCGATGTTGCAGAGGCGTGTCAACCAGGACAGCCCCACAACATCCAGAGCCTTGAGGAACTCCGGGCGGATCTCATCCACCCCTGGGGCCTTCCCACCGAGGAGCTTTTTAACCACATGGGTGACTTCAACCACAGAGATAGGAGAGCCCACCTCAGAGTCCCCAGGCTCTGCTTCCTCCAAGGAAGGCGTGTTGGTGGAGTTGAGGAGGTCTTCGAAGTACTCTGCCCACCGATTCACAAGGTCCCGAGTCGAAGTCAGCAGCGCCCCATTCCCACTGTACACAGTGTTAGTGGTGCACTGCTTGCCCCTCCTGAGACGTCGGATGGTGTCCACCAGCGAGTACGGGGGTTGCCGCCACAACAGGCACCAACCACCTGACGTCCACAACTCAGACTGGCCCCCTCGACAATAGAGACATGGAACATGGTCTATTCGGACTCAATGTCCCCCGCAGTCCCCGGGACATGGGAAAAGCTCTGCCGGAGGTGGGAGTTGAAACTCCTTCTGACAGGGGATTCCGCCAGACGCTCCCAAGAAACCTTTACAATACGTTTGGGTCTGCCAGGACGGACCGGCATCTTCCCCCACCATCGGAGCCTCCTCACCACCAGGTGGTGATCAGTTGACAGCTCCGCCCCTCTCTTCACCCGAGTGTCCAAAACATGCGGCCGCAAATTCGACGATACAACCACAACCAAATCCGATGATACAACAAGGACAGCCAGGCCAAGTGCACATATGGACACCCTTATGTTTGAACAAGGTGTTTGTTTGGACAATCCGTGATGAGCACAGAAGACGAGACTAGGGTGGGGGGGGCGTTCCTCCGAATCACGCCCCCCCAGGTCTCACTGTCATTGCCCACGTGAGCAATGAAGTCCCCCTGCAGAACAAGGGAGTCCCCAGCAGGAGTACTCTCCAGCACACCCTCCAAGGACTCCCAAAAGGGTGGGAACGCGGAGCTGCTGTGTGGTGCATATGCACAAACAACAGTCAGGAAGGCGGAGGGAGGCAACCCTCTCGTCTACCGGTTTGAACACCAATATACAGGCACTGAGCCGAGGGGGCAATGAGTATGCCCACACCTGCTCTACGCCTCTCACCGTGAGCAACTCCAGAGTGGAAAAGAGTCCAATCCCTCTCTAGAGAACTGGTACCAGAACCCAGGCTGTGTGTGGAGGCAAGTCCGACTATATCCAGTCGGTAATTCTCTGCCTCACACACCAGCTCGGGCTCCTTCCCTGCCAGAGAGGTGACATTCCATGTCCCAAGAGCTAGCTTCTGCAGCCGAGGATCGGACAGTCAGGGTCCACGCCTTTGGCTGCGGCCCAGCTCACACTGCACCCGATCCCTTTGACCCCTCCCATGGTGTTTGCCATGGGTGACCCTGCCAGGGGCATAAAGCCCCAGACAACTTAGCTCCCAGGATCACTGGGACCCACAAACCCCTCCACCACGGTAAGGTGACGACTCACGGATGGGTAATTCAAAGTCGTTGTTGATATATATTTTTAGGCTAACTGAAGCTGTCAGATCACTGTAGCAGAGTTAAAAAGCAGGACAAAAAGCATCCTTTATCATATAGGTTACATTTTGTAAAAAATGAGCGCGTCAAGGGACTGAGGAGGAATCTGAACCTTGGAGTTGTCATGCAACTGGAAATAGAGAAGATCTGGAATGTGGAATAAGCCTAGATTCCTATATGGTTGGAACCTTAATACTTGTTTTCCTCAATCACACACAAATGACTTTTCTGTTGTTTTTTTCCCCTCTATAGTTTATATTTAATCTTCTGACTCTTTAAAACGGAAACATGTAACAAAAAGAGAAACATTTCATTTATTTGTAAGTATGCAAACTGAACAACATTTGCAGATCAAATACTTATTTCTCTCACTGTACCTAAACTCTGCTACTATCCAGACAATAATTTGTTGTAGTCAATAACTCACTTGGCAGGTGTTTCACTACCTGAGCCTGGCACTTCTCACATTCTTCATGGTGGAGATAGCCGGGAAACTCTTCGCATATCGCCTTGAGTTCTTCCAACATGAATTCGAGGTGTTTGATGCTTTGGTGGTGATGGTGTCTTTTGTGCTGGACGTAGTCTTCATCTGCCACGATGATGTATTTGATGGAATGGGTCTCCTGATCTTGCTGCGTCTCTGGAGAGTGGCTAGAATCATCAATGGTGAGTAAAACCCTCATTTTATAAATAGTGAATTCAGAAGCTGTGCAAATTGAGGACCATGACATGGACAGCAACACAATGCACTCAACCTGTTTTTGAAAGGTGCTGAATACAATCCTTTCACCCCCCTTTTTGTAATCGCAATCCGGAAGATTATTATTGGCATCCATTGTATCACACCTGCTTTTGAGGAACTACTTATGATGGATAATTAAACCTACATTAAATACGATTCCAGAATACCCGGTCCCAGGCACAAGCGCAGGGTGATCCTGGGACATAATAATAACAACAATAATAATAGTACATGTAATTTGGAATGCGCTTTACATTTCAGGAAAATCTCAAAGCGCTACAGTAGAAGGTCAATAAAAAACAAATTGCAGTAAAATATAGCAGTTTAAAATATAAGCGTAACAATCAGGACAAAAGAAATAAAGGGTTAAACCAGTGATTCTCAAATAGTGGGGTGCCCCCAGGGGGTACGAGGCTCTGTCAAGGGAGTCACGTTTGACCTCGGGGAACATGCTTTTTTATTTCATTTAAAAAAAAAAATTTATTGTCTTAGAATAAAGTGCAATTGCACCACCACTACATTAGGGGACAGTGACGCTCTCATTGGCAGAGTGCGCAGGGAGCATTCATTTGGTGTTTTGTTTTCACTGAGCATGCGCGCTTTGCACACGGCACAGATTTTAGGGGTGTTCACACGGCACACATTTGCTCCGGTGCTACACCGATGTATTTTGAGGCTGCTGACGAAGCATGGCCTGCCACAGAAGGTGCTACGACAGTTCTACACGGCAGTCATCGAATCAATCCTGTGTTCTTCCATCACGGTTTGGTTTGGGGCCGCCACAAAAAAGGACAAAATCCGACTTCAACGGGCAGTTAGGACGGCGGAAAAAAATCATTGGCACCGCCCTACCCACTCTTGAGGACTTGCACACTGCAAGAATCAAGACAAGGGCACGGAAAATCCTCCTGGATCCCCCGCACCCTGCCCACCACCTTTGCCAGCTACTTCCCTCAGGCAGGCGCTACAGATTCATGCGCACCAAAGCCAGCAGACACTTAAACAGCTTCTTCCCTCTAGCCATTAACTCCCTAAACAGTCACTGATGTAGTCACTCTTCTTGTACTACAAATACTGCTACTGGTCACTCTAAAATGGTTCAATGATTTTCTGCACCAACTGTACAAACTGTCAGTATTGTATTCTACCACTGATCACTTTAGCTCTGCGTGATACTTTAGCACATTTTCTCACTTACATTACGAAATGTCCTTGCATACCTATTTGTCATGTCCTTGTTTACGATGATACTAATGCAGCGTGTTATACCGGAGACAAATTCCTTGTGTGTTCTACATACTTGGCCAATAAAGATTATTCTGATTCTGATTGTGGATTTTTTACCAGCAGAAAGATATTTGTTGACACTCTTTACCTGTTAGGCCTCACATCTGCCGCTCATCACCAACATCATTGCCAGTTGACTTTTTTCACTTGTGCATCACGTGTTCCCTTTTCACAGGTCACATGAGTTCTGTCACTCTGTTGCTAGCAGCAGATGACACATTTTAGCAACAGCAGCTCCTAAGCCGTAGGGCCTTGTCTGACATGCACAACCACACATCCTGCCATCTATACACTTTGTGTGAGTGTGTGTGTGTTGCAAGGGGGATTCATGCAGGGCAGCACACAGAGGTAAGCACGTCTCCTGTGTGGAGTGTGCATGTTCTTAATTTCCCAAATGATGGCAACATCAGAAAGAAGGAACATGAGAAACTCGAGAAATACCAAGGGCTCACAGAGGAGCTGGAGAGAGCCTGGAAGGTGAAGGTGACAGTCGTGCCTGTGGTGGTCGGAGCACTCGGGGCAGTGACCCCCAAACTAGATGAGTGGTTGCAACAGATCCCGGGAACAACATCGGACATCTCAGTCCAGAAATGTGCAGTGCTCGGAACAGCAAGGATACTGCGCAGAACCCTCAAGCTTCCTGGCCTCTGGTAGAGGACCCAAGCTGCATGAGGGATGGACACCACCCGAGGGGTGAGACGAGGATTTTTAATTTATTTATTTATCTCTCTCTCTCTCTCTCTCTCTATATATATTTTTTTTCGTTTTTGTTTTTAATATATACGTGTATATGTGTATACACACACACACACAAATATATATATATAGATATATTAGAGCTGTCAGTTTAGCACGTTTTTATTGGCCTCACTATATGTATGTATATGTATATATGTATATGTATGTATATATGATATATATATATATATATATATATATGTAACCAGGTGAACCTTACTTAGATGCTTGTAGTGAAGGCTTCCTTGTTTAACAAATGTAGCACTGTCACTTTAAGAGCCACACTAGATCAAAACACACGGGAACATATGCAGCGTGTGAGTATCAGACCAAAAAGGGTGACATGCATGTAAAGGAGGGTAATCGCTGAACTGTGCCCACTGTAGGTCCCAACCTGATACACCCATGATCGTCCTCGTAACCAAGGCGATATTCAGAGCACAATATCTGGAGTGGTTTGGGTTGGAGTTTGACATCTACCACTAGTGAGTCGTGTGAACAACTGTACAGCAGGGGAGATCATTTATGTTTGACCACGTGCTTTGTACACACCCAACACACCGGAACATATCGACAAGCCACTGCTGTTGTCTATTGTGGCGTAATTGTCTGTAATCTGTTAAATGATTTTCTTTGATCTCTTAGATCCCTTTTCGACCTCTTTTAAAATTCAGTTAACATCTCAGTCTTTTATCTTAATGCTGAACAATTTTTCATTGTTCAGTCGGGAATAAAGCCCACCTAAAAATTATTTTGTGTCCAGTCCAGTCTTTCCGAAGACCCGGCTACACAATTTTGGTGTCAGAAGTGGGATTCCCTATTAAGTTCTGAGATTGTGAGTTTAAGTATAATAGACAACAGTAGTGGTGAGAAGTGAAGCAGTCCTGACGCCATAGTGTGGAGTGTCGATGGAGTAAGGCCTTCGTGTACAGCCGGTGGTTCGTGTGGTTGAATGTGGAACAGCCTCGCATCGACACGCATCACTGGACGCGAGGGAGTCTTCAAAGCTGTCAGAAGAGAAACGGATTGACTTTTTGTGACTGTTGCGCTTTGCTGCATTAAATACATTGGAACGGAGACCTGAAAATGTCAGAGGACAACGTGCAAGCAGCTGCCATTCTAGCAGGAACCTACAGCGAGGAGGACCCAAGTTCCTTACAATTGGGTGAGGAAGCTAACTGTGTGACCGCATTACAGTCACAGATTAGAGAACTCAATCGGAAACAGGAGGCTCTCATGTCAAGCCTTGCAAATTTGGGTAATGTTCAGACAAGATCAATTGTTTACATCTCAAAGGAAAAACAAGTTGTACCTTTTTGTGGGAAGAATGGGGAAGATGTGGACACTGTCGATGAGTTTATCGAGGAAGTGGAACGAGCAATAAGAATGAGAGGTTTACAGGAGGAAGACCAAGTAGACTTCATTCTTTCACTGTTAAAAGGTTCAGCTCTAGAGGAGGTCAAATTTTGCATGCGAGGGCAACCTAAGAAGCCCAGTGACGTGTTTTCATGTTTGTGTGAAGCCTTTCGAGAAAACCGTACAGTGCCGCAACTTCTACACGCTTTTTATGCTCGCAGACAACTTGATGGAGAAGGAGTGCGCGAATTTTCACATGCTCTCTCACAGCTGCTCAATTCAGCCCTCCAACAGTCGCCTAATGTGGTATCTGATGCTCAGATCGCTCTTAGAGACCAGTTCGTGGAGGGAGTGCGAGACTCCACCTTGAGGCGTGAACTGCGTAGGCTGCTCAGAGAGAGACCGGAAAGTAGTCTATTCGATGTGAGAAAGGAGGCAATGATGTGGGCCCTTGAAGACCAACCACCTCACACTAGTGTTGCAAAGAACAGAAACCTGGTTAGTGACCACCAGGATAGGACGTTAGAGAAGAGAGACACAACCACTGAAGTCCAAACTGACTTATCCGTGACCTTGCAGGAAGTAGTTAAAATAATTGCCCAACAGGGAAAGGCTATTAGTGAATTGACAAATGCCGTCCGAGGACTCACCATGACCAATAGCAGACCTAAGGTTCAACCCAAATATACGAGTGACGGCCAACCAATTTGTCTGCGATGTGGAGGTGTTGGACATATTGCTAGGCAATGTCCGGTGTCACGCAAACCCTCAACATCCGACTGTCCCCAGCCCGCCAGTCCAGAGAAACGGGAATCCTCCACTGTTGTGAGCCGTGCAGTGAGGGGTCTGAGTGAAGGTTCAGGTAATTTGTTGAACATTTTATAGAGAGGGCTGTAGGCAAATGCCCTGAAGTAGACATACAGATTGGTGGAGTCCCCTTGCGATGCATACTTGACTCTGGAAGCAATGTAAGTACCCTCACAGAAAGTTTTTTCAGAAACTGTCTTAATGGAGGAGATGACTAGCATTGACTAGTCCAGTAATGTAATGTTTGATCCTAGCAATTTATGCATGCGTCCGCACCTGTTGAATTCTGTTATGTGTATACATATATAGCTAATAAATGATGATGATGATGATGATGATGATGATGATGATGATGAAGATATGCACTGTACTGCTAAATGGCTTAAACTAACCGCAGCAAATAACTTGCCTCTACCCTATTTAGGTTATGTTGAGTTGGATGTGCAGGCAATGGGAGTCAGGATCCCTGAGTGTGGATTCCTAGTTATCCAAGATAACACAGATGAGGCTGGCAAATCTTTTCAGGGAATTATTGGAATGAACATTGTCAAGCGATGTCAACAATTGGCATTGGCACAGTTCGACACCACTTTAGGTGGTGAATTGGATTTTGCCTGGAAAGAGGCCTTTCAGCGCGTGCAAGAAACAGAGTTGGTAGAGAAGGTTTCAGCTGCTCGTGTCATAGGAACAAGCAAAGTTAGAGTACCGTCTTTTTCCGTCGCAACAGTGTACGCACGGGGCCTAAAGAGGTCGTCCAATGATGCTGTAAGCATGCTGCTTGAACCTGGAAATAGCCAATTACCAGGAGGATTGATTGTGGTACCAACAGTAGTCCCTTCCCACAGCAATGTTTTCCCAGTCCAAGTCGTCAACTTGTCTCCAGAGGACATCTGGGTAGCTCCAAGAACACGGCTAGGTATTCTAAGTCAGTGTCAGTGTAGGGAAGGCGATACCTTAGAAGTAAATTTTCGACAGATTTCGGCCAACCACGAGGAAGTCACAATTAGTCGGAAAAGTGTTCCAAAGTCAAACTGTGACGTACAGGGCTTACTAGACCGGTTGGACATAGGTGGTACAACGACCCAACAGGCAGAGTTTAGGGGGCTCCTGACAAAGTATGCGGATGTCTTTGCTCTACAAGACGAGGACTTGGGATTTACTGACAGGGTTAAACATGAAATCCCCGTGGTTGATGAAATCCCAGTAAACCAAGCATACCGTCGTATCCCACCTAATCAGTATCAGGAAGTCAAAGAACATATATCAGAGTTGTTGAGGAAAGGTGTTATTCAAGAGAGTTCAAGTTCCTATGCTTCACCAGTCGTCTTGGTCCGAAAATCAGATGGCAGTTTGAGACTTTGCGTTGATTATAGGAGGCTCAACTCGAAAACGAGGCGGGATGCTTTTCCGCTCCCCCGTATCGATGAAAGCCTGGATGCTCTAAGTGGCGCCAAGTTCTTTTCCACACTTGATCTCGCCAGTGGGTACCATCAGGTGGCAGTACATGAGAAGGATAAACACAAAACTGCATTTACCACACCTTTTGGTCTTTATGAGTACCTTAGAATGCCTTTTGGGTTGTGTAATGCGCCCGCCACTTTTCAGCGACTAATGCAGACTACAATGAGTGACTTGGCGTTTCAGATCGTACTGGTCTATTTGGATGACCTACTGGTCTTCTCACCAACCTTCCATGACCATCTCGTGAGACTAGAGACAGTTCTGAAGCGATTGAGGGACACAGGCCTTAAGGTAAAGATTGAGAAATGTCACTTCCTAAAAACAGAAGTGAAGTTTCTGGGCCACCAGGTGTCTGCGGAAGGCATAAAAACAGACCCAGATAAAATAAGTGCAGTGAAACAGTGGCCTATTCCCACTACAGTAAAGGAACTCAGGTCTTTCTTAGGCTTTTGTAGCTATTATAGGAGATTTGTGGAAGGCTTCTCTAAGATCGCCGGACCACTTCATGACGTTGTTAGCACCTGGGCAGCAGAAAATAGTCGGGCCAGGGCTAGCCAGTTGGTGTCCGCTTGGACACCTCAGTGTCAACAGGCTTTTGAAGCGTTAAAAAACCGGCTCACAAGTGCACCCACACTAGGTTACGCAGACTTCACTTCACCTTTCATACTCGAGACAGATGCCAGCAATTTAGGTTTGGGTGCAGTCCTTTATCAAAAACAAGCGGGTCAGAAGAAGGTGATAGCTTTTGCAAGTCGTAGACTTAGGGGTGCTGAGAAGAATGATCAGAACTATAGCAGCATGAAGCTTGAACTCCTAGCACTAAAGTGGGCAGTGACTGAAAAGTTTAGGAGTTATCTGCTCGGGTCCAAGTTTACAGTCCTCACAGATAATAACCCTCTGCGTCACCTTCAGACTGCTGACTTAGGAGCAACTCAACAGCGCTGGGTGGCTCAGTTAGCAATATTTGATTTTGATGTAAAGTATCGTCCTGGCAGATGTAATACTGTAGCTGATGCCCTTTCTCGTCGACCGGTGAATGATGAGCCAGAACCGACCAGTGAAGATGCAGAGTTTGATGGTAGTGTAGCCATTTGTAGCTCCCTGAGGACAGGGACGGTTTTAGAACCAGAGTTGGTTTTGGCAGGAGTTGAGACCCATATGATCAGACAGCTGCAAGCGTCAGAGGCCAATAAGACAGTAAATGATGAAACTGTTCAAGATAATACCCCCACACTGCCGGGATATTCCAAGGAGGTACTTCAAGGATTTCAAGCTGCCGACCCGACTCTCAAAGTGGTGCGAGACTTTTGGAACCATCAGAGAAAACCATCTTATCAAGAAAGAAGGGGCCTTTCAAAGCCAGTGCGCGCTCTGCTAAAACAGTGGCCCCGTCTCAGAGAGAGAGATGGACTCTTGTACCTAGTGATTAACGATGTTCACCTGGGAGAATGCTACCAGTTGTTACTACCTGCCTGTCTCAAAGATAAGTTCTCAGAAGCGTCCATGACCAGATGGGACATCAGGGTATAGAGCGAACATTAGGTCTGCTGCGGCAAAGGTGTTTCTGGGGAGGCATGCATGAAGAAGTTGAGCAGTGGATAAAGAAGTGCCAGAGATGTCTTTTGACCAAAATGCCACAACCAAAGATTCGGGCCCCCCAAACTCCATTTTTGGCGACTCGGCCACTTGAGGTTGTTGCTGTGGATTTCACGACACTGGAACGTGCAACAGATGGGCGTGAAAGTGTTCTCGTGATAACGGATGTATTCACGAAGTTCAGTCAGGCAATTGCTGTTCGAGATCAAAAGGCAGATACTACTGCAAAAGTCATCTTGAGAGAGTGGTTTCTCAAGTATGGTGTGCCAGAACGCCTGCACTCAGACCAAGGCCGGAATTTTGAAAGTGCTGTTGTGTTTGAGTTGTGCAAGCTCTATGGAGTTAAGAAGACCCGAACCACACCCTATCACCCCCAAGGCAACCCACACAGTGAAAGGTTCAACCGAACCCTACATGATCTTCTGCGTACGCTTCCCCCTGAAAAGAAACGCAGTTGGCCGGAACACCTGTCCGAATTAGTCTATGCATACAATGTGACTCCACACTCAACAACGGGACATTCACCCCATTACTTGTTGTTTGGCGTCCATCCTCATCTTCCAGTGGATGCCTTACTGGGCCAAGAGCAACAAGTCAAAGATGATACAGTCGACTGGCTTGCCATACACCAGGAACGACTCAGAGATGCACATGCCCGGGCAAGAGAGATGGCTGAGAGCAAAGCGGCTGAGAGAATGGCCCAGCAACAGGAGAAAGTCTACTGTCCACCTGTTGATGTGGGTGAACTCGTGTACCTACGTTTCAGGCCTCTCGGAAGAAATAAGATACAGGATGCATGGGCCTCGACCATGTACAAAGTTGTGGATGTACAAGGAACCACCTACACAGTAGAGACCCTGGATGGAGGACTGACAAAGAGGGTGCATAGGTCCAACCTCCGTCCATGTGTGGGACCAGCGCCAGAACAGAGAAGTCTTTGCCAAGCGCCTGAAAAACAACCTATTCCAGCTCCACCATCAAGAGACGAGGCGGATTATATCGAGTTCGTATTGGTTGAAGAATTCAATGAACCACTTGCGAAAGAGGAAGTTTCCCAAGAGCCAGATGATAATGTTAATGCTTGTGACACTGGTTCTGAGGAGGAGGAAAATTTGGAAACGGACTCGCGGCAAAACCTTGAGGCCACGTCAGATGTTAGCATGGCCGAGGAGAGCCCAAGACCTGGGCCTGCACCGAGGGGAGAAAGAAAAGTGACTGTTAGTGTAGGTGTACCCAGTTCTGCCCTACGCAAGAGTCAGAGGAAAACTGCAGGGAAACACAAGAATCCGTTCAATCTCCCCGTGTCAGCATGCAACACCATTTCATTAAGTCCAGATGTATTCTCTCAGATTTTAGCAGGGGTGGTTCGCTACACTTCGACCTTCTCCAGAGAGGTAATCGAGTGATAAGTCACCGAGGACGCTGACTTGTAGCAGGGGAGAATGTAACCAGGTGAACCTTACTTAGATGCTTGTAGTGAAAGCTTCCTTGTTTAACAAATGTAGCACTGTCACTTTAAGAGCCACACTAGATCAAAACACGCGGGAACATATGCAGCGTGTGAGAATCAGACCAAAAAGGGTGACATGCACGTAAAGGAGGGTAGTCGCTGAACTGTGCCCACTGTAGGTCCCAACTTGATACACCCATGATCGTCCTCGTAACCAAGGCGATATTCAGAGCACAATATCTGGAGTGGTGAAATATATATATATATTCACATTATTCACATTATATATATATATATATATATATATATATATATATATATATATATATATATATATATATATATATATATATATATATATATATATATATATATATATATATATATATATATTCACATTATTCACATATAACAGATGTCAATAAACAGAATTACAGAATTCAAATTTGTCGCGAGTTACGTTTCTCAGTCAGCTCAGTCTCCCAAAGTTGTATCTCGTCTTCGGAATATGGATCGCTCAGTTTGTCAAGAGGAAGGAGTGTAAGTAAACGGATACGGATACGTTCGACTTTGTCAGTGAGGACTGACTTTCTGACTGGCGGATTTCCGTTTTGAATTTGCAGGGATTGTGTTTTCTCTGCAGAGCGTCGTGCAACTTCGTGAATGCATGGGCGGTGAGGAGACGGTGAGCAAAATACTGATTTTGTTTTAACTTTAATCTGAAACTTGAACGTACTGTTCGTTACGCAAACGACAGAATTTAACGACAGATGGTGGCGATGTCGGAGGAAAAACTCGAGTCCTCTTCAAATAACACGGACACAACAAATAAACGGCCAATACTAGTCCAAAGATTTTTTCGTAGCTGGGCTACCCGTTAGGCTGAAAAACTACAGATGTGACAAAACAATCAGACATCTGCTTCATGAGCTAATTTCATGTAACCTTCGATTTCGACGCAATTCTGGACTTCTACGCATCGCATTTTACGTCAACCATTTACGTTTATTTAGACTTACTTGTCCGACTAACAGTCAATACGTGTTCCTCAACTTGTGCGCATCTTTTAAAGTCTAATGTCGATTAGTTCGCAATTATGCAACAACCACTAACTTGTTGCTCTGCGTAAATAGGCGATTTGATTTGTTTTCGCATCGGTATAATATTATGCCCTCCTGCTTGCTTTCATCCTTAAATTGGTCAGATATTTGGTGTCTGTTTGGCTTTGTGGGATTAAAATATTGTTTGTTTCGTGTATAATTTTCTCAATAGCATGTTGCAAGATTAAAAAAAAAAGAAAGAAAAAAGTAAAAGGAAAAAAAGAGAAGTACACTTAGATTGTCTAACATGATGAAACGCTGAGTCATTAAACCACATGAGAGCCTAGATGAGGTCTAAAATGTATTTTACCTGCACTTTCGTCTGACTAGCTTTGGTCCCCCGAGAGATTGTCATGGCTCGCTACTTGAGATATTTCACCACAGTGGGAGATGAGCATCCTGTCCAGTGGGAGGATGAAGAATTGCACGTAGACAGTGATGAACTGGGTCCTGCCACTGTGCAGTACCCAGAAACCTTAACGTTTAGGGATTCTCTGAAAAGACTCTACAGCTCTGCCCGCTTCCAGGTAAGTTTTTCAATAGCATGTTGCTGAGTGAAAAAGTTACGTTTCAAAAAGGCTTCTTTTACACGACATGACACAAGTGGCATTTCATAGATGTATCGAGCAGTGGCGGTTCTAGATCAATCAATCAGGGGTTTTGATAGAGGGGCACATTCAACCCAGGGCAAAAAAGACAAAGATTCAAAATCTTAATTGATTTTTTATTTTCATCAGACTTTTGCAGACATAACATGACAGTGACGACGAAAAACAGTATAATAATCACAGTAGTACTGAATTAGGTGCAAATAAAAGAACATTCATATAGGTGCAGATCTTGTGGAACAGTCTTAGGCTCGCCCTACTCTTACAGCAACTGTATTCTGCCCCCTAGACTCAGTGCAAAGTACACCAAGATTGCTTAATCTATCATCATTCATAGTGGATATGAGGTATGTTTTCCCAAGATTTAATGTGAAAAAACTCTGTTCTGCATTGGCGCGTCTTCTTTGCATTTGCTGATGTCTGTGGCGAAAGACAAACCGAATAGATGTAAACAGAAATTTTGCATGGACACAGCATATACACAAACTTGCTACACTTAAACTGTTTCGGCGCTCAGACACACTTAATTAAATGTATTTAAAAATGTATTTAAATACATTTAAAATGTATTCATGAATGCTATTTATTAATTTCAAGAATTAATGTATTGATTCATTTATTGTATTCAGTAAATATCTATTAATACATTGTAAAGCCTGACCAGGGACTAAAATTGCAAACACACTGAAGCTAGTTGTTTTACATGCATCTAACTGTCCCAATTTTAAAAGGCAATGTCTTGCATATTTTTCCTGTTAAATAAACATTAAAAAATAAAAAGGGATATTTAAAAAAAGTTACACGCACACACACAGACAGTCTCAGTTTCCTCATTCTCAGGATCTTCATCTGTCTCTCTTTGCTGCGCTGTGTCTTCTCTGAAAATAAGTGTCTCCCGTGTGCTCTGACTCTTCCTCTCTGGTGGTCTCAACTTGCTCCTCTTTAGCTCTATCACCACCATCGTCTGCCTCTGTCTCAGTGCCTGAATCATTTAGTTTCTTTTTCACGTAGAAATACGACGGAATGCCCTTTTTTCTCTTCATTTTTAACTTTAAAATTTTAACAGTGAAGAGGAATTACACTTCAGCAACCCTACTGTTGCAGGCTTGCTTGGGTTTTGTGTTGTGGTCTTACCTTGACAATATAATATAACTCGTCATCGTCGTAATCTTGGGACTGCTTCTCTGGGGGCTGTTTCTCATCTTTGTTCAGTGGTGCAGAGCACTAAAAGGTCAGACTAGAATCTTAAGCCACACACTTTGTTTCCACCTTTGGCGTCGGCGAGTCGGTAGAACGGTATAATCTACGTTCGAAGGGGGAGCCACAGGGGGGTCCAGAATCAGTGCTACAGGGGCACTGGCCCGTGTTGGCCACTCCCTAGAACAACCACTGGTATCGAGGCAGTATCAAGAAAAAAATAAATAATGTATCCTTAATCAGAACAATGTGGATACAAGTAATTGGTTATTTGATGATACAGTTGTATGACAAACATTTAAGCCCCATTGTGGGACTCATAAAAGTGGCCTTTCTTGACCTTGAGATCTTGAGATTGCTGTGGAAAAGGTGGACACACTTCATCTGCTATAACATGACAAATAAACACGTAAAAAAAACAAACAAACATTCATTCATCTTCCGAGCCGCTTGATCCTCACTAGGGTAGCGGGGGGTGCTGGAGCCTATCCCAGCTGTCTTCGGGCAGTAGGAGGGGGACACCCTGAATTGGTTGCCAGCCAATCGCAGGGCACACAGAAACAAACAACCATTCACACTCACACTCACACCTAGGGACACTTTAGAGTGTTCAATCAGCCTGCCACGCATGTTTTTGGAATGTGGGAGGAAACCGGAGCACCCGGAGAAAACCCACGCAGGCCCGGGGAGAACATGCAAACTCCACACAGGGAGGCCGGAGCTGGAATTGAACCCGGTACCTCTGCACTGTGAAGCCGACGTGCTAACCACTGGACTACTACTACTACTGGATTTATTTCTTTACAAACATCAACCACACACATACTGGAGTAAATTCCTGTGTTGGTGTGCCTTTTTATCAGACCAGGGCAAAGTGTGGCCCCAGGGCTCACGTCCAGACTGCCAACAGTCTCTAACCTCATATGAAGTCAAACAAAAACACAAACTTTTCAGAGTTTTTATTTTTAAAGTTGTGCTTTTATATTATAGGCACGTGTGGACGCATGTACAAGCTTGGTCTTGTCTTCAGTGTTGCCAGCTGAGCGTTATTTTATGTATTTAATGACTTTTCGGAGGAGGTTTGCGGAGGTTACGTTCCAAAAAGAACCCGTGATAAGTCAAATCCGTGAAGTAGGATTAATTTTTTTAAAAAAGCAAAAAAATGTGAGAGCTTCTCCTCGTTGACAGACCAGCATTCACCACTGATGCAATGAAACCAAAGACCAAAAACTTGCAAAGGTAAATTTGGCAAGCTGTACAGAGACGAGGTGCAGAGACTGTTCACGTTGGTCAGTCCTTTAGCCAATCGGGATGCAGAACACAATTCACTGTTTTAAAAAAAGCATTAAAAAAAACTGCAAAAAAAAATCAGTGAAACAGAGAAGCCGCTTAACAAAGTTAAGGTGAACCGCATTATAGCAAGGGATTATCTTAATCGAAGAACAACAAGTAATGAGTTCCTAACATTGTGAAAGTCGTCTGAATGCATCATGTACTGTAGCTTATCTAGCAAGCGTGTGGCATATGTGATTTTGTCGTCCCTAAGCCTCCTTTAAGCTGTTAAATGACACTCTGGCTGGAGTTCACTGTAAAATTAAACACACATTGTGAATTTACATACAAAACATGCTTCATCTTTTAACCAATGGTAGCCGCTCATGCTTAAGTCAATGCTGTATTGCAGTGTAATCGTAACAGCAAATTAGCGTCAACCCTGTGTATACACATATACGTAGGTAAGATAACACAAAAAAAAACCACCTGTGAAAAATTCAATTGAAACTTTTTTCTGTTTTCATTTTAAGTGTGTACTCTCCATTCATGCATGGCTTCACACTGCCCCTAAGAGACCTGTATTGTTTTTTTTTTCAATAACTATTATTTTAGTATATTTTTATTTAGCCATCAATGCATTTTCTAATCCACTTATCTTCAGAAAGGGCATGCTTGAGCCTATCCCAGCTGTCACCCTGAACAGGTTACCAGCTAATCGCAGGGCACACATAGACGAACAATCACACCCAATTTAGAGCAGTGTTTCTTAACCTTTTTAGACGGACCGAAACCCAACCAGTTAATATGCACATTCACCGAACCTTAATGAGCGAAAAACTATTTTATATTTTTACCAATCCATGATATTAAGAAAAACACATTTATTAAAAACAGAAAAAAGTAAATAACATTTTAAGAGTTAAATATTCTTTTTTATTTTTAATTGTATGACGTACTATCATGACAGTCTCATGTTGACGATGAAGCGAACTACATTTCCCACAGCACTGATTGGCCAAGCAATGTCATGTGATCATCTGCAGCCAGTGATGGCCAAGCGGGCGTGTCATAACCAATTAAAATGTTGAGTCGCGTGTGTCTGACCCTCCGTGGCAGAGGCTCCCTCGAACCCCTGAGACCGACTCACGGAACTCCTGGGGTCCAGGTTAAGAAATACTGATTTAAAGTGTTCCATTCACTTGCACTGCATGTTTTGGGAATCTGGGAGGAAACCAAAATACCTGGAGAAAATCCATGAAGGAGAGAACATGCAAACTCCACACAGGAAGGCGGAATCGAACTATGCACCTTTGCACTGTGAGGCGGATGTGCTCATCAGTAAATCCACCGTGCTACCACTCGTTAGACATCACTGTCAATAATAGTATACCTCCCAAAGTTACCACTTATTTATATATTTGAGAGTCCTGAGTAGGACCTGTTAAAATGAATTGGTGGTTGGTGCGCAAAACTAGTGTTATAATTTTTAAAGTATTAAGATGTAATTTTAATGAGCGCTTATATTTTTTGTTTTTAAATTTTATTTCCTAACCATGTGAACTCCATGTTGGAGATCAGTAAGCGCAGTCCATTTTCCATAACAATGCGTCTCATATCGACACACGTCACATTTCACTGAAACAAGACGATGGACTTTTTCTAAACACATTAAAAACAACAAATTACAAAGTTAAGACAAGCACGGTGACTCTTTCTGCTCTGTGTTCACCCGATTCTGCCCCAACTGTGGCAGTTTCCAAGGCTTCCTAATAGCACAATCACTTGCACTTTTCACAGTGTTGATTTACAGCAAAACAAACCAAAGAGACCTGAAAAAAAGCCAGTCAGGGTTGGACTGTCTTAAAAATTTGCCTGCAAGCGCAGTTGACAAAGTATATAGGCCCACCCTAACAATATAATCAAAGTGTTCATTTTTGCACCCTCTGTCCAGAGAATTTTTAAACCTTTTAAACAGCATGTCTCACAGCCAACTCACAACAGAGGATACACTCTGGACCTGGGAATATCCTACGATATGTCCTCTGTTGTTGACCTGGTTGTGTCCGACTGCTACTGGGTATACTGTATTTTCATATCGCCAGTTTTACAATCAAGCGGCCCCAGTGAGGACACCTTACCTAACATCTGAGGTGAGTGCAAATATTATCGACGATTTTAAAGAGCTGGAAAGTGGTTGATGCAAGGACACTTGGTCAAATTTTCTCCAAGGTAAATCCAACAACCTGCCTTTTAGTCAAGTCAAGTCAACAGTATTTATAGAGCACTTTCGAACAGCCATCGCTGCATACAAAGTGCTGTACATGGAGCGATTTAACATGCACAATAAACAGTAAGACGAATCGGTAATAAAGAGGGTGGAAAGCACCAAGCAGTAAAATCAAGGACAAATCATGCTGAGTCGAACGCCAAAGAATACAAGTGAGTTTTGAGGAGGGCTTTAAAGATGGGCAGCGAGGAGGCTTGCCGAATGTTCAGTGGCAGGTCATTCCAGAGAGAGGGACCCGCAACAGAAAAGGCTCGATCCCCTCTGAGCCTCAGTTTAGCTCTTGGTACCTCTAACAAAGACTGGTCCACAGACCTGAGGCGCCGGGCAGGTGTGTAGGGGCGGATGAGCTCAGAGAGGTAAGGTGGCGCGAGATTATTCAGAGATTTGAAAACAAAGAGGAGGATCTTGAAAATAACTCAAAAATGAATTTTAGAATTTTAGATTTTAGATCCAATTCCAACATCACTTCTAAAGACATTTTATGGGTTCTTTGAGCAGCCGGCTTTAAATTATAAATAGTCAACTGCTCTATTTAGACAGGAGTGTCTTTCCCGATGCCTATAACACAGTGGTAGTGAAGCCCATTCTGAAGAAGAGCAGTTTGGACCCTGGCGTTTTTAAAAAATTGTCCCAGTGGGACATGCCCGGAACACCTCACCAGGGAGGCGTTCAGAAGGCATCCGAATCAGATGCCCAAGCCACCTCATCTGGCTCCTCTCGATGTGGAGGAGAAGCGGCTCGACTCTGAGCCCCTCCCGGATGACCGAGCTTCTCACCTTATCTCTAAGTGAGAGCCCGGACACCCTGCGGAGAAACCTCATTTCGGCCGCTTGTATCCGAGATCTCGTTCTTTCGGTCACGACCCATAGCTCATGACCATAGATGAGGGTTGGAACGTAGATCGACTGGTAAATTGAAAGCTTCGCCCTTTGGCTCAGCTCCTTCTTTACCACGACGGAACGATATAACGTCCGCATCACAGCAGATGCTGCACCGATCCGCCTGTCGATCTCTCGCTCCCTTCTGCCCTCATTCGTAAACAAGACCCCAAGATACTTAAACTCCTCCATTTGGGGTAAGATCTCCTCCCCGACCCGGAGGGAGCACTCCACCATTTTCCGACTGAGGACCATTGCTTCAGATTTGGAGGTGCTGATTTTCCTCCCAACCGCTTCACACTCGGCTGTGAAACGCTCCAGTGAGAGTTGGAGAGCCCTGCTTGAAGGAGCCAACAGTACCACATCATCTGCAAAAGGCAGAGATGCAATACTGAGGCCACCAAAACGGACCCCCTCAACGGTTCGGCTGCGCCTAGAAATTCTGTCCATAAAGATTATGAACAGAATCGGCAACAAAAGGCAGCCTTGGCGGAGTCCTACCCTCACTGGAAATGATTCCGACTTACTGCCGGCAATGAGAACCAAACTCTGACATCGGTGGTATAGTGACCGAACAGCCCGTATCAGGGGGTTCGGAACTCCATACCCACGAAGCACCCCCGCACAGAACTCCCCGAGGGACATGGTCAAACGCCTTCTCCAAGTCCAAAAAACACATGAAGACTGGTTGGGCGAATTCCCACATACCCTCGAGGACCCTGCTCAGGGTGTAGAGCTGGTCCACTGTTCCACGGCCGGGACGAAAACCACACTGCTCCTCCTCAATTTAAGGCTCGACTTCTTGACGGACCCTCTTCTCCAGCACCCCTGAATAGACCTTACCAGGGAGGCTGAGGAGTGTGATCCCTCTGTATTTGGAATACACCCTCTGGTCCCCCTTTTTAAAAAGAGGGACTACCACCCTGGTCTGCCAATCCAGAGGAACTCTCCCCATTGACCACGTGATGTTGCAGAGGTGTGTCAACCAGGACAGCCCCACAACATCCAGAGCCTTGAGGAACTCCGGGCGGATCTCATCCACTCCTGGGGACCTGCCACCGAGGAGCTTTTTAACCACATCGGTGACTTCAACCACAGAGATAGGAGAGCCCACCTCAGGATCCTCAGACTCTGCTTCCTCCAAGGAAGGCGTGTTGGCGGAGTTGAGGAGGTCTTCGAAGTACTCTGCCCACCGGTTCACAGCGTCCCAAGTCGAAGTCAGCAGCGCCCCATCCCCACTCTACACAGTGTTTGTGGTGCACTGCTTCCCCCTCCTGAGATGTCGGATGGTGGACCAGAATTTCCTCGAAGCCGTCCGGAAGTCGGCTTCCATGGCCTCACCGAACTCTTCCCACGTCCGGGTTTTTGCCTCAGCGACCACCGAAGCTGCGTTACGCTTGGCCAGTCGATACCCGTCAGCTGCCTCTGGGGTCCCACAGGCCATAAAGGTTCGATAGGACTCCTTCTTCAGCTTGACGGCAACTGTGACCAGAATGGTCAAGAAATGGTGATCAGAAGCTGAAGATGCTCTGCGGGACTGCTTCGCGACAACCAGGTGGGAACTCTTCAGCGAGGTTCATGGGGAGGACATTGATGCACTCACTGACACCATCACGGACTATATAAACTTCTGTGAGGAGAACACCGTACCCACCAGAACTCTGCGGTGTTTTTCCAACAACAAACCATGGATTAATCCTGACATAAAGACCCTGCTGAAGGAGAAGAAGAGAGCTTTTCGGTCGAGAAACCGGAGCTGAAGGCCGTGCAGATTCGACTGAGAAGAAAGATCGGGGAGGGGAAGAAGATATACAGGATGAAATTGGAGGACCAGTTACAGGCCAGCAATGTCACTGGTGTCTGGAGGGGCCTGAAAACCATCTCAGGCCATGACAGCCCAAAGACAGTGATCGAGAAGGACAAGGACTGGGCAGATGGACTGAACCATTTTTTCAACCGTTTCGACCAGTCGTCTATCCCTTCCCCCAACCACAAACTGCAACCTCTCTCACTGAGGACTTCTTCTCCTCCCCCTCCTCTTTCGACCAGCTCTCATCAACCCAGTATGTCACCTGGTTCCTGCCTGTCCGTCACAACAGAGCAGGTAAGGAACCAACTGAGGAAGATGAATGTGAGGAAGGCAGCAGGTCCGGACAAGATCAGTTCCCGGCTCCTCAGGACCTACTCTCACCAGCTGTGTAACATTGTCCAGCACATCTTCAACCTGAGCCTGAAGCTGGACAGAGCTCCACAGCTGTGGAAAACTTCGTGCCTGGTCCCAGTGCCCAAGACCCCCCACCCTAAGGAGCTGAACAGCTGCAGACCGGTGGCGCTGACGTCTCACCTGATGAAGACGCTGGAGAGACTCATCCTCGCCCACCTTCGACCGCTGGTGAGCCCGTCACTGGACCCGCTGCAGTTTGCCTATCAGCCTGGCATCGGCGTGGAAGACGCCATGATCTACCTCCTCGACTCAGTGCTGTCACACTTGGAGAAGGCTGGGAGCACTGTGAGAATCATGTTCTTTGATTTCTCCAGTGCCTTCAACACCATCCAGCCCAATTTGCTGGGAGGCAAACTACAGAACGCCGGAGTGGACCACCATCTCACAGCATGGATCATAGACTACCTCACAAATCGGCCGCAGTACGTGAGATTGCAGAGCTGTGAGTCGGACCGGCTTCTCTGCAGCACTGGAGCGCCGCATGGGACTGTTCTGGCTCCATTCCTGTTCATCCTCTACACCTCGGACTTCAGACACGACACTCCAAACTGCCAACTTCAGAAGTTCTCCGATGACTCTGCGATTGTTGGCCTCATTACAGAAGGGGACAATCGGGAGTACAGGGGACTGACAAAGGACTTTGTGGACTGGTGCCAGCAGAATCTCCTCCAGATCAACCCTAGGAAAACTAAGGAGTTGGTTGTGGATTTCTGCAGGAAAAAGTCCTCACCGGCACCGATGAACATCCAGGGTATGGACATAGAGAGGGTGACCTCCTACAAGTACCTTGGTGTTCTTCTGAACGACAAACTGGACTGGTCTACAAACACGGACACCCTGATTAGGAAAGGACAGAGCCGACTCTTCCTACTCAGGAAACTGAGGTCTTTTGGGGTTCAGGGGTCACTCCTTAAGACGTTCTATAACTCGGTGGTGGCCTCGGCCATCCATTATGGCATTGTCTGCTGGTCAGGCAGCATCTCAGCCCGGGACAGGAAGAGACTGGAGCGACTGGTCAGGAAGGCCAGTTCTGTCCTGGCTTGCTCCCTTGACACTCTGGAGGAGGTGGGCAACAGAAGGATGCTAAATAAGCTAAAAGCTATGATGGCCAGTCCTTACCACCCCCTCCAGCCCGCCCTGACAGCACTTGGTAGCTCCTTCAGCCAGAGACTGTTACACCCGCGCTGGAAGAAAGGAGAGATACCGACGCTCGTTCCTACCGACTGCTGTCAGGCTGATGAATAAAAAATAACAATCATAATAATAATAATAATTAAATGATGTGAAGGAAAATTGTAAATAGTACTGCGATTTATCCATTTGTGTTCATATTGTATTTAATTGAAAGATGTTTGTTGTTTTTTTTTCTCTTTCTCCTTTCTTCTTTCTACATACATTCTTGCTGCTGGAGGCTGTAAATTTCCCCAGTGTGGGACGAATAAATAATATCTTATCTTAAGAAAGGCTGCTGTTGATGATATCCATGACCGATGCACCAACACTCGGGAGAACCTCCTGAAAGAAGCGTGGGGGAAGAGATTCGCAAGGGGAGCCAGAAGGCTTCGTCTGGCGAACTACATCCTCCAAAAGCGCCAAGGACACAATTTCAAAAGAATGTACTACAGCTGAACATGGAACATGAACAAAGGGGTCAGATGCGGTATTTGAGACTGGAGTCCTAACTATAGAGACCATATCAATGAAAAACTGAAGGAATCTGTTGCACATCTCGGGTGAAGAATCCGAGCAAGTCGGCAGAGGGGGTTTGAGTACAGAATCAATCGTTTTAAATAGTGCGCGTGGGTTGTGACGGTTAGCTAGAATAAGGTCCGACAGATATTCTCTTTTGGCCTCTTACTGTGAGCTGGTAGTTACGCCAGCAGTCTTTCCAAATGTGATGAGACATGCAATTTGTCTTTTTTCCACTTACGTTCAGCTTTGCGACACTCCTGCCTAGCTGCGCGGGTAATGTCGTTAAACCGTGGCTCGGTTTTAGGCTTTGGGAGGACAATTTTTGAAGGAGCCACCAAATCCAGGATGGCACGGCATGACGAGTCAAACCAAGAGGTGAGTTCCTCTGTGTAAGATGAGGGTACGCAAAGGTTATTAAAGGCATCAGAGAATCGACTAGCAGTGCGAGGGTTAAAAATTCGGCGTTTACAACGAGGAGCGCCAGATTTCACAGCAGCATGCGATAAGACTGCGTCAAATAAAACTGCCATGTGATCAGAAATCCCATTTTCAAGGGCTTCCAGATTTGACACCGGTAGACCATGAGCAAGGACAGGGTCTAAAATATGTCCTTGTTCATGTGTCGGGCTAGTCACATACTGCACAAAATTAAGAGTCGATAAGTCTTAAGAAGTCTTTTGCTAGCGGTTTTTCCGGACAGCACACATGGATATTAAAATCCCCCATTAGGATTAGCCTGATTTCCGCAAGAAAGGTTGAAAAGTCACTTAAAAAGTCTTTGTTTTATTTAGGAGGACGGTAAATGACAGCACAAAGCAACGGGAAAACATGACCAACTTCAAAGAAGGTTGCTTCAAAGCTGTTGGCCGAAGTGGTGAATGTGCACCGTTTACATTTGAAATTGTTCTTGAAGATGCTTACCGTACCTCCAACACGTCATGATGTCCTCGGGTTATCGAGGAAACCACAGTCAGGTGGTAACAATTCAATCAAAGCGTTGTTCTCACCAGTACCTGCTCAAGTCTCCGTCAGACACAGAAAATCCAAGTCTTTGGAAAGGAAATACTCCCTCAGAATATGGGTCTTGTTCGTCAGCGACCGGGCGTTTAACAACGCGATCCTTGTGGAAGTAGCAACGGGAGGGATTGCCTCTGTCGATCGCCGAGCCCGGGGGAATTCCCTCAAAAGGTTTTGCTGGATTCCTCCCTGAGAAAGGCGCGCAGGGTAGAAATGCCATGGCGCGTTGGGAAAGAAAACGACTGTTAGCAAGCACTTGAAAATGAGCTGTCACAGCTGTCTGTCTTAGATGAGGGGCGGAGTACTCACATCAGCTTTGTGCTTGGCCATTATGTGGTATTTCAGACTCGACCTGCTATGACGATAGCTCAGTTTACTACTGCAAAACATCAAGGTAACTTTGGTCTTGTCAGTGGAACGCGAGAAAAAATGTAATCCCGTTAAAATTCATTTAAATTAATGCCAATAAAAACGTGCTAAACTGACAGCTCTAATATATATATATATATATATATATATATATATATATATATATATATATATATATATATATATATATATATATATATATATATATATAAAAAATCCTCATCTCACCCCTCGGGTGGTGTCCGTCCCTCATTCAGCTCGGGTCCTCTACCAGAGGCCAGGAAGCTTGAGGGTTCTGCGCAGTATCCTTGCTGTTCCCAGCACTGCACATTTCTGGACTGAGATGTCCGATGTTGTTCCCGGGATCTGTTGCAACCACTCATCTAGTTTGGGGGTCACTGCCCCGAGTGCTCCGACCACCACAGGCACGACTGTCACCTTTACCTTCCAGGCTCTCTCCAGCTCCTCTCTGAGCCCTTGGTATTTCTCGAGTTTCTCATGTTCCTTCTTCCTGATGTTTCCATCACTTGGGACCGCTACATCCACTACAACGGCTTTCCTCTGCCCTTTATCTATGATCTCGATATCTGGTTGGTTCGCCATTACCATCTTGTCAGTCTGGATCTGGAAGTCCCACAGGATCTTCGCTCTGTCATTCTCCACCACCTTCGGAGGTGTTTCCCATTTTG
Organism: Hippocampus zosterae; assembly: GCF_025434085.1. NCBI lineage: Eukaryota > Metazoa > Chordata > Actinopteri > Syngnathiformes > Syngnathidae > Hippocampus > Hippocampus zosterae. The sequence goes on along the minus strand of NC_067451.1, from coordinate 40,608,991 downwards.
ACCTTTGGTTTCCAGTCCATACTCCGCACAGATGTTTCGGTAGACTATGCCAGCCACCTGGTTATGGCGTTCCATGTAGGCTTTCCCTGCCAGCATCTTACACACTGCAGTTATGTGTTGGATCGTCTCAGGTGCCTCTTTGCACAACCTACACCTTGGGTCTTGTCTGGTGTGGTATATCTGGGCCTCAACGGCTCTGATGCTCAGGGCCTGCTCCTGAGCAGCCAGGATGAGTGCCTCTGTGCTGTCCTTCAGGCCAGCCCTCTCTAGCCACTGATAGGACTTCTTGAGATCAGCCACTTCAGTTATGGTCCGGTGGTACATCCCGTGTAGGGGCTTGTCCTCCCATGATGGTCCCTCTTCCAGCGCCTCATCTTCTGTTCCCCATTGTCTGAGACATTCTCTGAGTACGTCGTCCGTTGGAGCCTTCTCCTTGATGTATTCATGGAGCTTGGATGTTTCATCCTGGACAGTGGCTCTCACACTCACTAGTCCCCGGCCTCCTTCCTTTCGGCTTGCGTACTGTCTCAGGGTGCTGGATTTGGGATGGAACCCTCCATGCATGGTTAGGAGCTTTCGGGTCTTAACGTCCGTGGTCTGAATCTCTTCTTTTGGCCACCTTATTATTCCTGCAGGGTATCTGATCACTGGCAGGGCATAGCTGTTTATTGCCCGGGTCTTATTCTTGCCATTGAGCTGGCTTCTTAGGACTTGCCTCACTCGCTGGAGGTATTTGGCCGTAGCCGCTTTCCTTGTTGCCAGTTCGAGGTTGCCATTGGCTTGTGGTATACAAAGGTACTTGGAGCTGTCCTCAATGTCTGCTATTGTTCCTTCAGGGAGTGAGACCCCTTCAGTGCGGACTACCCTTCCTCTCTTAGTCACCATCCGACTACATTTCTCAAGCCCGAATGACATCCCGATGTCGCTGCTGTAGATCCTGGTTGTGTGGATCAGGGATTCTATGTCCCTTTCGCTCTTAGCATACAGCTTTATGTCATCCATGTAGAGGAGGTGAATGATTGTAGCTCCATTTCTGAGGCGGTATCCATAGCCTGTCTTGGTGATTACTTGGCTTAGGGGGTTCAGTCCTATGCAGAACAGCAGTGGGGAGAGTGCATGACCTTGGTATATGCCACATTTGATGGACACTTGGGTAAGTGGCTTGCCATTGGCTTCAAGTGTGGTTTTCCACATCCTCGTCGAGTTCGCAACGAAGGCTCTTAGGGTCCTGTTCACCTTATACAACTCCAAGCATTCAGTGATCCATGTATGTGGCATCGAGTCATAGGCTTTCTTGTAATCAATCCAAGCTGTGCACAGGTTGGTACGTCGGGACCTGCAGTCTTGTGCGACTGTTCTGTCAACCAGGAGCTGATGTTTGGCTCCTCTGGTATCTCTACCAATGCCCTTCTGTGCTTCGTTCATGTATTGATCCATGTGCCCACTTATCTTAGCCGCAATGATGCCTGACATGAGCTTCCATGTTGTGGAGAGACAGGTTATTGGCCGATAGTTGGATGGGGCTGCACCCTTCGAGGGATCCTTCATGATCAGGATCGTTCGCCCTTCGGTTAGCCATTCTGGGTGAGTCCCATCCCTCAGCAGCTGGTTCATTTGTACTGCTAGGCGCTCATGGAGTGCTGTGAGTTTCTTTAGCCAGTAAGTGTGGACCATGTCCGGGCCTGGTGCTGTCCAGTTCTTCATATCTGAGACTCTTTCCTGTATGTCTGCCACTGTTATGGTAACCGGGTTCTGTTCAGGGAGGTTGCTGTGTTCCTCTCTCAGGGTCACCAGCCATTGTGCACTGCTGTTATGTGCAACCTCCTTCTCCCATATGCCTTTCCAGTACCTTTCAGTTTCCAGTATTGGTGGGTCAGCTCTGTTGTTAGGACCCTGCCACTGAGCGTACACTTTCGCAGGTTGTGTTGCGAACAGCCTGTTTATTCGTCTGGCCTCATTCTCTTTCGTGTACCGCTTTAGGCGACTGGACAAGGCTTGGAGCCTTTGTTTGGCAGTTTCGAGTGCTTCAGGTATGGTCATCTGGATGTACCTCTCGGGTATCGGCCTTTTCATCACACCTCTCTGGGCCCCCGTCAATTGACTCACATCTTTCCGGGCCGCCTTGATCTTAGCCTCCAACCGTCTTTTCCATGGTGGGTAACGTATCTCATGGCTTCCATGGTTGCTCTTATAGCCCAGAGTCTCCAGGATCACTGATGCTGAAGCGTATATCAGCTCATTGGTTTCTGTGATCGTTACGGTAGGGATCGCCCTCAGTGCTGCATTCACACTTTCTATGAGACTTTCAGATGGTACTTCACATAGCCGTTTCTAGGTTGCCCAGCTTTCATTCTCGCCATGATGATTTCAGGTCAGTTGCTGCCTCGCTCAGCATTTCATTCATTGGGGCTGGCCACCCAATCTCATCATCTGCATTCATTGGGGCTTGCCTCCCAATCTCTTGTATGACCTCCTCCTCTGATCTGGCAGCTTGGGGCCCTTCACCATGGAACCTGCGTTGTACCTCATCAATCTCAAGTTGTGACAGCAGTTGCCGTTTGTGGATGTTGGAACACTGAGCTACTAGTTGTTTCGCGGTCAACCGTGACTGTGGGTTTCGAAGTAACCATTTAGCCCACATTCTCTGCATGTAACCCCTCTGACTAGGGTTGCTTGAGTAGTAGCATTCCAACAGAGCCATGTTATCGCATCTCGCCCATCTCCGCTTTGTTCCAGTAGCCCATTTTTCATCAAGGTGCTCTGGTTCCCCAGCACCTGACGCAGACCTTGTTTGGCCGGGTGACGTCTGATCCGGCATGTCATTCGTTTTATTGTATGAGGCAGGCATTAGCGTGAAGGATCTTGCCCAAGGACCCACACTGGATGGTGTTATGTGCTCATTTTTGCCCCAAGCGGGATTCGAACCACCGTCTCCCGTATGCCAAACCGATGCCTTACCAACTGAGCTATCCAGCCGCTATATATATATATATATATATATATATATATATATATATATATATATATATATATATATATATATATATATATATACATCCATCCATCCATCCATCCATCCATCATCTACCGCTTATCCGGGGCCGGGTCGCGGGGGCAACAGCTTTAGCAGGGAAGCCCAGACTTCCCTCTCCCTAGCTACTTCTTCCAGCTCTCCCCGGGGGATCCCGAGTCGTTCCCAGGCAAGCTGGGTGACATAGTCTCTCCAGCATGTCCTGGGTCTTCCTCGGGGTCTCCTCCCGGTGGGACATGACCGGAACACCTCACCGGGGAGGCGCTCAGGAGGCATCCGAATCAGATGCCCAAGCCACCTCATCTGGCTCCTCTCGATGTGGAGGAGAAGCAGCTCGACTCCGAGCCCCTCCCGGATGACTGAGCTTCTCACCTTATCTCTAAGGGAGAGCCCGGACACCCTGCGGAGAAAACTGATTTCAGCCGCTTGTATCCGGGATCTCGTTCTTTCGGTCACGACCCATAGCTCGTGACCATAGGTGAGGGTTGGGACGTAGATCGACCGGTAAATTGAGAGCTTCGCCTTTTGGCTCAGCTCCTTCTTCACCACGACAGACCGATACAACGTCCGCATCACAGCAGACGCTGCACCGATCCGCCTGTCGATCTCCCGCTCCCTCCTACCCCCACTCGTGAACAAGACCCCAAGATACTTGAACTCCTCCACTTGGGGTAAGATCTCCTCCCCGACCCAGAGGGTGCACTCCACCCTTTTCCGACTGAGGACCATGGTTTCAGATTTGGAGGTGCTGATTTTCATCCCAACCGCTTCACACTCGGCTGCGAAACGCTCCAGTGAGAGTTGGAGAGCCCCGTTTGAAGGAGCCAACAGCACCACATCATCTGCAAAAAGCAGGGATGCAATACTGAGGCCCCCAAAACGGACCCCCTCAACGCTTCGGCTGCGCCTAGAAATTCTGTCCATAAAGGTTATGAACAGAATCGGCGACAAAGGGCAGCCTTGGCGGAGTCCTACCTCCACTGGAAACGATTCCGACTTACTGCCGGCAATGCGAACCAAACTCTGACATCGGTGGTATAGTGACCGAACAGCCCGTATCAGGGGGTTCGGTACCCCATACCCACGAAGCACCCCCCACAGAACTCCCCGAGGGACACGGTCAAACGCCTTCTCCAAGTCCACAAAACACATGTAGACTGGTTGGGCGAATTCCCACATACCCTCAAGGACCCTGCTAAGGGTGTAGAGCTGGTCCACTGTTCCACGGCCGGGACGAAAACCACACTGCTCCTCCTCAATCTGAGGCTCGACTTCCTGACGGACCCTCCTCTCCAGCACCCCTGAATAGACCTTACCAGGGAGGCTGAGGAGTGTGATCCCTCTGTAGTTGGAACACACCCTCCGGTCCCCCTTTTTAAAAAGAGGGACTACCACCCCGGTCTGCCAATCCAGAGGCACTCTCCCTGTTGTCCACGCGATGTTGCAGAGGCGTGTCAACCAGGACAGCCCCACAACATCCAGAGCCTTGAGGAACTCCGGGCGGATCTCATCCACCCCTGGGGCCTTGCCACCGAGGAGCTTTTTAACCACATCGGTGACTTCAACCACAGAGATAGGAGAGCCCACCTCAGAGTCCCAAGGCTCTGCTTCCTCCAAGGAAGGCGTGTTGGTGGAGTTGAGGAGGTCTTCGAAGTACTCTGCCCACCGGTTCACAACGTCCCGACTCGAAGTCAGCAGCACCCCATCCCCACTGTACACAGTGTTAGTGGTGCACTGCTTCCCCCTCCTGAGACGTCGGATGGTGGACCAGAATTTCCTCTAAGCCGTCCGGAAGTCGGCTTCCATGGCCTCACCGAACTCTTCCCACGCTCGGTTTTGCCTCGGCGACCACCGAAGCCGCGGTCCGCTTGGCCAGTCGATACCCGTCAGCTGCCTCTGGGGTCCCACAGGCCATAAAGGCTCGATAGGACTCCTTCTTCAGCTTGACGGCATCCCTTACTGCTGGTGTCCACCAGCGAGTACGGGGATTGCCGCCACGACAGGCACCAACCACCTTACGGCCACAACTCAGATTGGCCGCCTCAACAATAGAGGCACGGAACATGGTCCACTCGGACTCAATGTCCCCCGTCTCCCCCGGAACATGGGAAAAGCTCTGTCGGAGCTGGGAGTTGAAACTCCTTCTGACAGGGGATTCCGCCAGACGCTCCCAACAAACCCTCACAATACGTTTGGGTCTGCCAGGACGGACCGGCATCTTCCCCCACCATCGGAGCCTACTCACCACCAGGTGGTGATCAGTTGACAGCTCCGCCCCTCTCTTCACCCGAGTGTCCAGAACATGCGGCCGCAAATCCGATGATACAACTACAAAGTCGATCATCGAACTGCGGTCCAGGGTGTCCTGGTGCCAAGTGCACATATGGACACTCTTATGTTTGAACAAGGTGTTCGTTATGGACAATCCGTGACGAGCACAGAAGTCCAATAACAAAACACCACTCGGGTTCTGATCGGGGGGGCCGTTCCTCCCAATCACGCCCCTCCAGGTCTCACTGTCATTGCCCACGTGAGCATTGAAGTCCCCCAGCAGAACAAGGGAGTCCCCAGCAGGAGTACTCTCCAGCACACCCTCCAGGGACTCCAAAAAGGGTGGGTATGCTGAGCTGCTGTTTGGTGCATATGCACAAACAACAGTCAGGACCCGTCCACCCACCCGAAGGCGGAGGGAGGCAACCCTCTCGTCGACCGGTGTGAACCCCAATGTACAGGCACTGAGCCGGGGGGCAATGAGTATGCCCACACCTGCTCTGCGCCTCTCACCGTGAGCAACTCCAGAGTGGAAGAGAGTCCAACCCCTCTCGAGAGAACTGGTACCAGAACCCAGGCTGTGTGTGGAGGCAAGTCCGACTATATCCAGTCGGAAATTCTCTGCCTCACACACAAGCTCGGGCTCCTTCCCTGCCAGAGAGGTGACATTCCATGTCCCAAGAGCTAGCTTCTGCAGCCGAGGATCGGACCGCCAGGGTCCCCGCCTTTGGCTGCCGCCCAGCTCACATTGCACCCGACCCCTTTGGCCCCTCTCATGGGTGGTGAGCCCATGGGAAGGGGGACCCACGTTGCCTCTTCGGGCTGTGCCCGGCCGGGCCCCATGGGTGTAGGCCCGGCCACCAGGCGCTTGCCAACGAGCCCCACCTCCAGGCCTGGCTCCAGAGGGGGGCCACGGTGACCCGCGTCCGGGCAAGGGAAACCGAGATCCATTTATCGTAATCATCATTGGGGTCTTTGAGCTCTGCTTTGTCTGGCCCCTCACCTATAACCTGTTTGCCATGGGTGACCCTGCCAGGGGCATAAAGCCCCAGACAACTTAGCTTCTAGGATCATTGGGACACACAAACCCCTCCACCACGGTAAGGTGACGACTCACGGAGGGGATATATATATATATATATAAGGAATGATAAGGTGGCCAAAGGAAGAGATTCAGACCACAGACGTTAAGACCCGAAAGCTCCTAACCATGCATGGAGGGTTCCATCCCAAATCCAGCACCCTGAGACTGTACGCAAGCGGAAAGGAAGGAACCCAGGGACTAGTAAGTGTCAGAGCCACTGTCCAGGATGAAACATCCAAGCTCCATGAATACATCAAGGAGAAGGCTCCAACGGATGACGTACTCAGAGAATGTCTCAGACAATGGGGAACAGAGGATGAGGCACTGGAAGAGGGACCATTAAGGACAAGCCCCTACACGGGATGTACCACCGGACCATAACTGAAGTGGCTGATCTCAAGAAGTCCTATGAGTGGCTAGAGAGAGCTAACCTGAAGGACCGCACAGAGGCACTCATCTTGGCTGATCGGGAGCAGGCCCTGAGCACCAGAGCCATTGAGGCCCAGATATACCACACCAGACAAGACCCAAGGTGTAGTTTGTGCAAAGAGGCACCTGAGACGATCCAACACATCACTGCAGGGTGTAAGATGCTGGCAGGCAAAGCCTACATGGAACGCCATACCCAGGTGGCTGGCATAGTCTACCGAAACATCTGTGCGGAGTATGGACTGGAAACCCAAGGTCAAAATGGGAAACAGCTCCGAAGGTGGTACCTATATGGAGGAGGAGTTCGCTACTTCACGCATTTTTGTTTATCGCAGGTGGTTTTGGTCCCCATTAACTGCGATAAACGAGGGATTACTGTACACTATTTTTTTTTTTAAAATCAATAACATTGACTGACATAATGTACTTATATTGTGGAACATTTTTCAGCTGTATCGCCCAGCATTGCTTTCTATTGACCAGTCTCTTGGTCTTTTTTAAAGCTGCATTGACTTCTTTTTACAGTACTATTTGTTAATGTAAAATTACAGCAATTCTGCCTTTTTTTCTCTCTGTCCTTATCTTCATTTGTTAAGAAGAAAAGAAAAAAAAGTATAGATATTGATCTCAACCAATATGAAATGCTTATATTGTGATATAGTGTACTTTTTATTCATATTGCCCGCTCCTGAATCTGTATTCTTTTGTTTGCTCATGTGAACTTAAATAGAACACTGGTATTCTCCTGTTGTTGTCTTCATGAAATAAAGAAATGCACAGTACACTTGTTAAAAAAAAAGCACATTACATTGTATGGAAAGCCCAAACACCCTATGGCATTATTTTTTCATGAACGAGTAAGGTTATTTTTAAATAATACTGATTCTTTGACTTATCAACAGGTGCTGGTGGTGTGTTTAGTGGTACTGGATGCAATTTTTGTTCTGGGAGAGGTGCTGATCGATTTATCCATTATTCAGCTGGAACATGGCCATATTGCACCTGAGGTAAGAATTCTCTTGTTTGATCCAAATATACAGTCGAACCTCATTACAACGTACCCTGAGGGACATAACAAATCTGTACGTTATCATGGTTGTTCATTGTAATAATTTGCAATAAAATGGCCGCCAACTAAGTTTAATAATACTTTATGAACATTTATGTATGTAAAAACATGGATATGTAATACAGTATAAACATGTCAATAACAAATATGTGTGTAGAGTATGAAGAAAAAAATATTTTACAAGACATGAAACAAACAACTGGAGGATTTTTACTTCATCAGCCTTCACGAACAGCGTTTACCAGACATGTTTTCAGACCATGTGCTCAGGAAGTACACCAATGTACGATTCGATCAGTAGCATTGCAAAGCAATGGAGGTTAATCTCGCGCTGTATATTTTGTTCATAAGCAAGGTCGCAGTGGCAGTTAGCTTTCCACGGTTCGCTGTATCAAAGGACTTTTCACTATTTTGTGGGAAAAATCTGGTCGTTATAATGAAGTTTATGTAATAAAGGTGTTCGTTGTCAGCAAAATCGGCAAATGAACCATGTGAAATTGGGACTGAAATTTGAACGTTATCGGGTTGAAAACGGAGTAAGTGGAAAAGAGTTTCGACTGCAGTGGAAAAATATTTTTTTTTGGTACTTTTTTTTTGTTTAAGAAGGAATTGTGTCCCACAATCGGTTGGCTCAAACTCACCTGAGATGCGCTAAAGCTTACCTGAGATGAGATATAAGGTGGATTGAAAAAATGTCTTTTTTTTATGGCTTTTTAAAAAATATGCATTTTATATACTGTATAAACAATAGAGATTAATTAGTGTTTGATTGAGTGATATATTTGATGACCGCCAATGAGCCAGCAAGAATTATGACTCCTATGAACAAGTTAATCTTGGAGGCGGAGCTCGATGCCAAGTGTCTCGTGGTGGGGCTTGCACCTATGCCCATAGGGACACCGTGGGTCTCCCTTCCCATGAGCTCATCACCTATGGCCAAGGTGGTCAGGTGCCAAAAAGCCGGGTGGCAGCGGAACCTTTGCTGTCCGATCCCGGTGACAGAAGCTGGCTCTAGAGATGTGGAGTGTCACCTTTGTCAGGAAAGGAGCATGAGCTGGTGTGCAATGATGAGAAGTTCTGACTAGATATATTTAGATTCTTCTTAATGAGGACACACTAGCCCATAGTTTGATGATCAACTTAGGTTGTATCATTGGAATTTATGGCTGCATACCATACTCACTCAAGGAGAGGGGCAGGCGGGGCTGTTAATCATCACCACCTGGTGGTGTGTGGTCTCTGATGGTTGGGGAAGATGCCAGTCCAATCAAATATTCTGAGGGTCTTCTGGGAACATCTGGCACCGTCCGCCATCAAGGGACATTGAGTCTGAGTGGACCATGTTCCTTTCCTCCATTGTATAAGTGCTTATTTTAAACTAATTTTTAAAAATGTACTGCTGAGGTTTCGAATCGGGACTCTGTTTCGGCACATACAGTGAAACTCCTCTACAACGAAACATACATGGGTGAAAATACCCTCTAGTGTGAAAAAATCTTCATGCATTAACCACATTCCGACTTTCCTGCCCCCCATACGACGAAAAAAAACCATGTTGCGTAATACGAAATATTTTTCTCTGTTCTTGCCTCGCGATGAGATTCACTACAACAAAGTCTAATCCAACAGCGACCTCTACTGCTTCATTTGGAAACGCCAACAGCAACCACTACACTGGTTTACTCATGTGCTAATGTCCAGGAAGTATTTGTAATTGTTCGTTTCAGACGCAGCAAGAACATTGCATTGCTAAAATGGCTGACGCTGTAAAAGCGATTAAAAGTGATCAAAATGAATAACTGAGGAAGCAAATAAAAGACATTATCCAATAAATTGATGTAAGTGAAAGTGAATGCTGATCGTAAATTTCGCAATTTCTTTCCCTTTTTTTTCTTTCTACACTGACTATATGAAGTGTCAAATAAGTGTATCCTCATATTTATGCACTATTGGAATAAAAATAAAGAGTACACATACGTTTGTGTGTGTGTGTGTTCACATCTCAGATAAAATTTCCTACAGTGAAACCCCTCTGTTGTGAAAAATTTCTTGCAGCAAACATGATTTCGTTGAAGAGGAGTTTCACTGTACTTAAAACCTAATACTCGGACTCGGGTGTCAAAAAAGTGATTGGGAGATCCCTAATTCAAAGTCCATCCGTCCATCCATCCATCCATCATTTACCGCTTATCCTGGGCCGGGTGGCGGGGGCAACAGCTTTAGCAGGGAAGCCCAGGGAATAATAACAATATAAAGGTTAACAATAAAAACAATACAAAAGTTATTTTGGGGGCAACAGCTTTAGCAGGGAAGCCCAGACTTCCCTCTCCCTAGCTACTTCTTCCAGCTCTCCCCGGGGGATCCCGAGTCGTTCCCTGGCAAGCTGGGTGACAGTCTCTCCAGCGTGTCCTGGGTCTTCCTCGGGGTCTCCTCCCGGTGGGACATGACCGGAACACCTCACCGGGGAGGCGCTCAGGAGGCATCCGAATCAGATGCACAAGCCACCTCATCTGGCTCCTCTCGATGTGGAGGAGAAGCGGCTCGACTCTGAGCCCCTCTCGGATGACCGAGCTTCTCACCTTATCTCTAAGGGAGAGCCCGGACACCCTGCGGAGAAAACTCATTTCGGCCGCTTGTAACAGGGATCTCGTTCTTTCGGTCACGACCCATAGCTCGTGACCATAGATGAGGGTTGGAACGTAGATCGACCGGTAAATTGAGAGCTTCGCCTTTTGGCTCAGCTCCTTCTTCACCACGACAGACCGATACAACGTCCGCATCACAGCAGACGCTGCACCGATCCGCCTGTCGATCTCCCGCTCCCTCCTACCCCCACTCGTGAACAAGATCCCAAGATACTTGAACTCCTCCACTTGGGGTAAGATCTCCTCCCCGACCCGGAGGGGGCACTCCACCATTTTCCGACTGAGGACCATGTTTTCAGATTTGGAGGTGCTGATTTTCATCCCAACCGCTTCACATTCGGCTGCGAAACGCTCCAGTGAGAGTTGGGAGAGCCCCGTTTGAAGGAGCCAACAGCACCACATCATCTGCAAAAAGCAGGGATGCAATACTGAGGCCCCCAAATCGGACCCCCTCAACGCTTCGGCTGCGCCTAGAAATTCTGTCCATAAAGGTTATGAACAGAATCGGCGACAAAGGGAGTCCTACCCCCACTGGAAACGCTTCCGACTTACTGCCGGCAATGCGAACCAAACTCTGACATCGGTGGTATAGTGACCGAACAGCCCGTATAAGGGTGTTCGGTACCCCATACCCTCGAAGCACCCCCCACAGAACTCCCCGAGGGACACGGTCAAACGCCTTCTCCAAGTCCACAAAACACATGTAGACTGGTTGGGCGAATTCCCACATACCCTGGAGGACCCTGCTAAGGGTGTAGAGCTGGTCCACTGTTCCACGGCCGGGACGAAAACCACACTGCTCCTCCTCAATCTGAGGCTCGACTTCCTGGCCGACCCTCCTCTCCAGCACCCATGAATAGACCTTACCAGGGAGGCTGAGGAGTGTGATCCCTCTGTAGTTGGAACGCACCCTCCGGTCCCCCTTTTTAAAAAGAGGGACTACCACCCCGGTCTGCCAATCCAGAGGCACTCTCCCTGTTGACCACGCGATGTTGCAGAGGCGTATCAACCAGGACAGCCCCACAACATCCAGAGCCTTGAGGAACTCCGGGCGTATCTCATCCACGCCTGGGGCCTTGCCACCGAGGAGCTTTTTAACCACATTGGTGACTTCAACCACAGAGATAGGAGAGCCCACCTCAGAGTCCCCAGGCTCTGCTTCCTCCAAGGAAGGCGTGTTGGTGGAGTTGAGGAGGTCTTCGAAGTACTCTGCCCACCGGTTCACAACGTCCCGACTCGAAGTCAGCAGCGCCCCATCCCCACTGTACACAGTGTTAGTGGTGCACTGCTTCCCCCTCCTGAGACGTCGGATGGTGGACCAGAATTTCCTCGAAGCCGTCCGGAAGTCGGCTTCCATGGCCTCACCGAACTCTTCCCACGCTCAGGTTTTTGCCTCGGCGACCAACGAAGCTGCATTCCGCTTGGCCAGTCGATACCCGTCAGCTGCCTCTGGTGTCCCACAGGCCATAAAGGCTCGATAGGACTCCTTCAGCTTGACGGCATCCCTTACTGCTGGTGTCCACCAGCGAGTACGGGGGTAGCCACCACGACAGGCACCAACCACCTTACGGCCACAACTCAGATTGGCCGCCTCAACAATAGAGGCACGGAACATGGTCCACTCGGGCTCAATGTCCCCCGCCTCCCCCGGAACATGGGAAAAGCTCTGTCGGAGGTGGGAGTTGAAACTCCTTCTGACAGGGGATGCCGCCAGACGCTCCCAACAAACCCTCACAATACATTTGGGTCTGCCAGGACGGACCGGCATCTTCCCCCACCATCGGAGCCTACTCACCACCAGGTGGTGATCAGTTGACAGCTCCGCCCCTCTCTTCACCCGAGTGTCCAGAATATGCGGCCACAAATCCGATGATACAACTACAAAGTTGATCATCGAACTGCGGCCTCGGGTGTCCTGGTGCCAAGTTCACATATGGACACCCTTCTGTTTGAACAAGGTGTTTGTTATGGACAATCCGTGGCGAGCACAGAAGTCCAATAACAAAACACCATTTGAGTTCTGATCGGGGGGGCCGTTCCTCCCAATCATGCCCCTCCATGTCCCACTGTCATTGCCCACGTGAGCATTGAAGTCCCCCAGCAGAACAAGGGACTCCCCAGCAGGAGTACTCTCGAGCACACCTTCCAAGGAGTCCAAAAAGGGTGGGTATGCTGAGCTGCTGTTTGGTGCATATGCACAAACAACACTCAGGACCCGTCCCCGCAGCCGAAGGCGGAGGGAGGCAACCCTCTCGTCTACCGGTGGGAACCCCAATGTACAGGCACTGAGCCGAGGGGGCAATGAGTATGCCCACACCTGCTCTGCGCCTCTAACCGTGAGCAACTCCAGAGTGGAAGAGAGTCCAACCCCTCTCGAGAGAACTGGTACCAGAACCCAGGCTGTGTGTGGAGGCAAGTCCGACTATATCCAGTCGGTAATTCTCTGCCTCACACACCAGCTCGGGGTCCTTCCCTGCCAGAGAGGTGACATTCCATGTCCCAAGAGCTAGCTTCTGCAGCCGAGGATCGGACAGTCAGTATCCCCTCCTTTGGCTGCGGCCCAGCTCACACTGCACCCGATTCCTTTGACCCCTCCCATGGTGTTTGCCATGGCTGACCCTGCCAGGGGCATAAAGCCCCAGACAACTTAGCTCCCAGTATCATTGGGACCCACAAACCCCTCCACCACGGTAAGGTGACGACTCACGGATGGGTAATTCAAAGTCGTTGGAGATAAATATTTTTAGGCTAACTGAAGCTGTCAGATCACTGTAGCAGAGTTAAAAAGCAGGACAAAAAGCACCCTTTATCATATAGGTTACATTTTGTAAAAAATGAGCAGGTCAAGGGACTGAGGAGGAATCTGAACCTTGGAGTTGTCATGCAACTGGAAATAGAGAAGATCTGGAATGTGGAATAAACCTAGATTCCTATATGGTTGGAACCTTAATACTTGTTTTCCTCAATCACACACAAATGAATTTTCTGTTGTTTTTTCCCCTCTATAGTTTATATTTAATCTTCTCTTTAAAACGGAAACGTATAACAAAAAGAGAAACATTTCATTTATTTGTAAGTATGCAAACTGAACAACATTTGCAGATCAAATACTTATTTCTCTCACTGTACCTAAACTCTGCTACTATCCAGACAATAATTTGTTGTAATCAATAACTCACTTGGCAGGTGTTTCACTACCTGAGCCTGGCACTTCTCACATTCTTCATGGTGGAGATAGCCGGGAAACTCTTCGCATATCGCCTTGAGTTCTTCCAACATAAATTCGAGGTGTTTGATGCTTTGGTGGTGATGGTGTCTTTTGTGCTGGACGTAGTCTTCATCTTCCACGATGATGTATTTGATGGAATGGGTCTCCTGATCTTGCTGCGTCTCTGGAGAGTGGCTAGAATCATCAATGGTGAGTAAAACCCTCATTTTATAAATGGTAAATTCAGAAGCTGTGCAAATTGAGGAGCATGACATGGACAGCAACACAATGCACTCAACCTGTTTTTGAAAGGTGCTGAATACAATCCTTTCACCCCCCTTTTTGTAATCGCAATCCGGAAGATTATTATTGGCATCCATTGTATACGTTAAGAAGGATACAGTGTGATGCAAAGGTGTACTTGTACCAATTTTATAGACAAATGATTCTATTTATAGTCATGCGGGGGGTGGGGGGGGGCGTGAGATGTTTGAGATGTTTTCTTCTTCCTGGGCGGGGCATGACAGAATTTAATTGAAAAGCACTGGGTTAAACAAACAATTTAGTCAAAGTGTAACAGTTTAAAATTCAAATTTATAATAGTCATTAAAAGAAGTCTAATTGGCCTTTCGAAAAAGAAATGCTATGAGGCCTTTTTTGAAAGACGTACACGTTTTGTAGAGTTATTAGGGTCTCTGCTGGGGCATTTCAGAGCTGTGGGACAACTATCTGGAAGGCTCTCCCTCCCATGGTGGAAAGTTTAGTCTGAGATTGGTGACGTCAGTAGAATCTACTCGTGGAGGCTTTGAGTGGGTGTGAGTAATGCACTGCGGAAGGCACGGGCAATTTAATGGATGGCTTTATGGGTCTTGAGGAGCCGACGATGAGAAGAAAGGAGCGGATGCGGATTTGGAGCTGGGAGTCGCGGCTTGGAGTTTGAAGCGGTTTACGTGGGACAGGAGAAGTGAACTAATCTTTTTCGTCAATGGATGCTACAGCTTTGTGTTTGCTTTCAAAACTTAGCGTGTAGCAGACGTGTGCACATTTTCAGCATGACGTCTCTGATCCACTGGAGAAAGGACACTTTGATCCTCTCCTCTTTCATCTAGAACTGCTTCAGACAACAAAGTGTATGCAGAAAATTGGTGAAGATTGAACGACTGTCTGTGTCCTATATGTTGTCTTGTGTTATTTTTGTTATTTTGACTTCAAAATGGCGCCGCGAGAGTGGCTGCCTTTCCAGCAGCTCCTTTATTTTGTTGTTCTACTTCTTACTTTCATAACTTTGCTGCTGTGAATTGGGAATTTCTCCATTGTGAGACTAATAAAGGTTTTTCTTATCTTCTTATCTTATGCCAGTAATAATGTAACCTTCTCCTCCACCATCACACTCAGCACCGGTTCTCCTCAAGGATGTGTACTGAGCCCCCTGTTGTTCACGCTCTACACATTTGACTGCTCTCCGACTCTTATTAGCGGTCCAGTTTGCGGAAAGTTTTTAACATCATAACAATCAATCCATTCTAGGAAATGTTCATTTACTTGAGCTACAAGCAATTCACTCTGAGCATGGAAATTGCCAGAATCGGACTGAGTAAGAATCACATCCTTGTTTTTCAAAGTCTGGTAGATTTGAGGCTTTCCGACTCCAGACGTCTCCTGAATGTTTCGTACTTTGTTACCCGCTTCGTTTAATTAGATACATATCACTTTCTCTTCCATGGTCATTACTCTCTCCCTCTTTCTTCATCTTCCCCTCCCTCCCTGTGCTCTGCAACTTGAAGTAACCACCAACTTGAAGTCACCTGGTGTTGAAATACCTGTCATTACAAGTCCAAATGAAATTAATGCAATCAAACCTTAATTGTGCACCAATCTTCGGCGGGCCGGATCCGGCCCGCGGGCCGTAGTTTGCCCACCCCTGCCTTAGAGGGTGCTTTGCTTGTCTGCGATGATGACTAAGTAGACCCATAAAGCCATCCATTAAATTGCCCGTGCCTTCCGCAGTGCATTACTCACACCCACTCAAAGCCTCCACGAGTAGATTCTACTGACGTCACCAATCTCAGACTAAACTTTCCACCATGGGAGGGAGAGCCTTCCAGATAGTTGTCCCACAGCTCTGAAATGCCCCAGCAGAGACCCTAAGAACTCTACAAAACGTGTACGTCTTTCAAAAAAGGCCTCATAGCATTTCTTTTTCGAAAGGCCAATTAGACTTCTTTTAATGACTATTATAAATTTGAATTTTAAACTGTTACACTTTGACTAAATTGTTTGTTTAACCCAGCAGGTATGTCGGTGGGAAAGTGTTTGTCTGAATGTTTTGGCACAAAATTGTGATTGTTGACAATTCACATGGCAGAATAAAGACATGATTTACAGTCAGCAATGTGTGCTCCTTCGTTCTGCCATAGTATCATTGTGGCATTATCTTGATCTGTTTTGTTTAGTATAATTGGGATATTATCTTTAACACCAATTTTAAAAATGTATATTTTACTTAACCTTCCTCTTGGCATTGCAACAAGATGTTGTAGGATTGTCATTTACCTCTTGATTTCCATTACAACAAATACGGTATAGCACGCCCCTCCGTGAGTCGTCACCTTACCGTGGTGGAGGGGTTTGTGTGTCCCAATGATCCTAGAAGCTAAGTTGTCTGGGGCTTTATGCCCCTGGCAGGGTCACCCATGGCAAACAGGTTCTAGGTGAGGGAACAGACAAAGCACGGCTCAAAGACCCCAATGATGATTGCAATAAATGGATCTAGGTTTCCCTTGCCCGGACGCGGGTCACCGGGGCCCCCCTCTGGAGCCAGGCCTGGAGGTGGGGCTCGTTGGCAAGCGCCTGGTGGCCGGGCCTACACCCATGGGGCCCGGCCGGGCACAGCCTGAAGAGGCAACGTGGGTCCCCCTTCCCGTGGGCTCACCACCCATGAGAGGGGCCAAAGGGGTCGGGTGCAATGTGAGCTGGGCGGCAGCCAAAGGCGGGGACCCTGGCGGTCCGATCCTCGGCTGCAGAAGCTAGCTCTTGGGACATGGAATATCACCTCTCTGGCAGGGAAGGAGCCCGAGCTGGTGTGTGAGGCAGAGAATTTCCGACTGGATATAGTCGGACTTGCCTCCACACACAGCCTGGGTTCTGGTACCAGCTCTCTCGAGAGGGGTTGGACTCTCTTCCACTCTGGAGTTGCTCACGGTGAGAGGCGCAGAGCAGGTGTGGGCATACTCATTGGCCTCCGGCTCAGTGCCTGTACATTGGGGTTCACACCGGTCGACGAGAGGGTCGCCGCCCTCCGCCTTAGGGTGGGTGGACGGGTCCTGACTGTTGTTTGTGCATATGCACCAAACGGCAGCTCAGCATACCCACCCTTTTTGGAGTCCTTGGAGGGTGTGCTGGAGAGTACTCCTGCTGGGGACTCCCTTGTTCTGCTGGGGGACTTCAATGCTCACGTGGGCAATGACAGCGAGAACTGGAGGGGCGTGATTGGGAGGAACGGCCCCACCGATCAGAACCCGAGTGGTGTTTTGTTATTGGTCTTCTGTGCTCGTCACGGATTGTCCATAACGAACACCTTGTTCAAACATAATGGTGTCCATATGTGCACTTGGCACCAGGACACCCTAGGCCGCAGTTCGATGATCGACTTTGTAGTTGTATCATCGGATTTGCGGACGCATGTTCTGGACACTCGGGTGAAGAGAGGGGCGGAGCTGTCAACTGATCATCACCTGGTGGTGAGTAGGCTCCGATGGTGGGGGAAGATGCCGGTCCGTCCTGGCAGACCCAAATGTATAGTGAAGGTTTGTTGGGAGCGTCCGGCAGAATCCCCTGTCAGAAGGAATTTCAACTCCCACCTCCGACAGAGCTTTTCCCATGTTCCGGGGGAGGCGGGGGACATTGAGCCCGATTGGACCATGTTCCGTGCCTCTATTGTTGAGGAGTTGTGGCCGTAAGGTGGTTGGTGCCTGTCGTGGCGGCAACCCCCGTACTCGCTGGTGGTCACCAGCAGTACGGTATGCCGTCAAGCTGAAGAAGGAGTCCTATCGAGCCTTTATGGCCTGTGGGACCCCAGAGGCAGCTGACGGGTATCGACTGGCCAAGCGGACCGCTGCTTCGTTGGTCGCCGAGGCAAAAACCTGAGCGTGGGAAGAGTTCGGTGAGGCCATGGAAGCCGACTTCCGGACGGCTTCGAGGAAATTCTGGTCCACCATCCGACGTCTCAGGAGGGGGAAGCAGTGCACCACTAACACTGTGTACAGTGGGGATGGGGCGCTGCTGACTTCAACTTGGGACGTTGTGAACCGGTGGGCAGAGTACTTCGAAGACCTCCTCAACTCCACCAACACACCTTCCTTGGAGGAAGCAGAGCCTGGGGACTCTGAGGTGGGCTCTCCTATCTCTGTGGTTGAAGTTACCAATGTGGTTAAAAAGCTCCTCGGTGGCAAAGCCCCAGGGGTGGGTGAGATCCGCCCGGAGTTCCTCAAGGCTTTGGATGTTGTGGGGCTGTCCTGGTTGACACGCCTCTGCAACATCGCGTGGTCAACAGGGAGAGTGCCTCTGGATTGGCAGACCGGGGTGGTAGTCCCTCTTTTTAAAAAGGGGGACCGGAGGGTGCGTTCCAACTACAGAGGGATCACACTCCTCAGCCTCCATGGTAAGGTCTATTCAGGGGTGCTGGAGAGGAGGGTCCGTCAGGAAGTCGAGCCTCAGATTGAGGAGGAGCAGTGTGGTTTTCGTCCCGGCCGTGGAACAGTGGACCAGCTCTACACCCTTGGCAGGGTCCTTGAGGGTATGTGGGAATTCGCCCAACCAGTCTACATGTGTTTTGTGGACTTGGAGAAGGCGTTTGACCGTGTCCCTCGGGGAGTTCTGTGGGGGGTGCTTCGAGGGTATGGGGTACCGAACACCCTTATACGGGCTGTTCGGTCACTATACCACCGATGTCAGAGTTTGGTTCGCATTGCCGGCAGTAAGTCGGAAGCGTTTCCAGTGGGGGTAGGACTCCGCCAAGGCTGCCCTTTGTCACCGATTCTGTTCATAACCTTTATGGACAGAATTTCTAGGTGCAGCCGAAGCGTTGAGGGGGTCCGTTTTGGGGGCCTCAGTATTGCATCCCTGCTTTTTGCAGATGATGTGGTGCTGTTGGCTCCTTCAAACAGGGCTCTCCAACTCTCGCTGGAGCGTTTCGCAGCCGAATGTGAAGCGGTTGGGATGAAAATCAGCACCTCCAAATCTGAAAACATGGTCCTCAGTCGGAAAATGGTGGAGTGCCCCCTCCGGGTCGGGGAGGAGATCTTACCCCAAGTGGAGGAGTTCAAGTATCTTGGGATCTTGTTCATGAGTGGGGGTAGGAGGGAGCGGGAGATCGACAGGCGGATCGGTGCAGCATCTGCTGTGATGCGGACGTTGTATCGGTCTGTCGTGGTGAAGAAGGAGCTGAGCCAAAGGGCGAAGCTCTCAATTTACCGGTCGATCTACGTCCCAACCTTCACCTATGGCCACGAGCTATGGGTCGTGACTGAAAGAACGAGATCCCGGATACAAGCGGCTGAAATGAGTTTTCTCCGCAGGATGTCCGGGCTCTCCCTTAGAGATAAGGTGAGAAGCTCAGTCATCCGGGAGGGGCTCAGAGTCGAGCCGCTTCTCCTCCACATCGAGAGGAGCCAGATGAGGTGGCTTGGGCATCTGATTCGGATGCCTCCTGAGCGCCTCCCCGGTGAGGTGTTCCAGTCATGTCCCACCGGGAGGAGACCCAGAGGAAGTCCCAGGACACGCTGGAGAGACTATGTCACCCAGCTTGCCTGGGAACGACTCGGGATCCCCCGGGGAGAGCTGGAAGAAGTAGCTAGGGAGAGGGAAGTCTGGGCTTCCCTGCTAACGCTGTTGCCCCCGCGACCCGGCCCCGGATAAGCGGTAGATGATGGATGAATGGATGGACAGTATAGCACGGTCATAAAAATCTTAATCATTTATGTGATGATTGACTATATTGCAGGAATTTTAGTGTCGGTAAAAACCCGTGCAGACCAGAAGATGCACAAGCTGAAGGGGAGCTATGACTTCCTCGTACAGAGAGTCACCGAACTGCAACAGCACATTGATCAACTCGTAAGTATACAGTGTTTACTCTTATCAACCATCACAAGGCGTTCAAATTCACAGGTTGTGTGGGTTGTTGTTCGGCGTGTCGCGTGTGATCAACGTTTTTTCATTAAGATCCCAAATGTCACGGCAAAAATGCTTTTTCACTCACAAGCAGAGCGCACAGATTGTGGACAAAAGATGCTAAGGCAAGGCAAAGCAGTTTTATTTACACTAAATAGCACATTTCTTAATCAAGGCTTCAATATGCTTCATGTTAAGTGATGGGACTGTCATAATTTTATATTAGAGCTGCAACCAACAATTATTTTATAATCAATTAATCTCAATTATTTTGTGAAGTGATTAAACCATTTTTGAAAAAAACATTTTACATCGATCTATTCAAAAACAGGACATTATTTTAAAAATGATGTTATGATGCGAAAGAGCAGGTCATGTGAGAAGCTAACTAAAGTCGGTTCAGCCCGATCCAGGGAGGACAATTTCTAGTTTTGTTTATTTTATTTAGACATGGGTAACCAGATTAAGGGCTGCCCGGTAGTCCAGTGGTTAGCACGTCGGCTTCACAGTGCAGAGGTACCGGGTTCGATTCCAGCTCCGGCCTTCCTGTGTGGAGTTTGCATGTTCTCCCCGGGCCTGCGTGGGTTTTCTCCGGGTGCTCCGGTTTCCTCCCACATTCCAAAAACATGCATGGCAGGCTGATTGGGCGCTCTAAATTGTCCCTCGGTGTGAGTGTGGGCGTGGATGGTTGTTCGTCTCTGTGTGCCCTGCGATTGGCTGGCAACTGATTCAGGGTGTCCCCCGCCTACTGCCTGAAGACGGCTGGGATAGCCTCCAGCACCCCCCGCGACCCAAGTGAGGATCAAGCGGTTGGGAAAATGGATGGATAATACAAATGGATCTCCACTGATTCCTGGCAAACACTGCCATTAAATCTAGTCTGTGCTTATTTGCAATGATAAAACTTATTTGGAAAAAAAGAAAAAGATTCATCCAGTGAATCTCATAACTTAAGACATCTACAGACACATGTTGAGTTTTACCTGATGTCTCAAACATCAAATTAACTTTATTTCCTCTTATCATCCTAGCAACAAGATAACCAGAAGCTTCAGACACTTCTCAAGATGCATGGCATTGACTTCTGATCGATAATGAATTCAAATGAATTCATATCATGCAACTTTATGTATTTTTTCCGCATTAATCCATGCATTAATTTCTGAATTGTTTGATCTGTTCAGCTCATGATTTAAGTTTTCTATCTTCATGAATAATACTTGATTGTTTTATCCAATCGATTCTTTGCCCTCTATGGTAATTACAATTTTACATGTGGGTACTTTTCGGACACTTTCTAAGGACAGTCTGGATGAAGTTGCTCAATCAAACAAATGGAAAGAAGAAGTTAATCGGCAGGTTGGCATCAATGGTCGGTGTAGCTCTGTAACCAGGAAGGGCAGCAGCAGAAATGTCTTTGAAGCTCACTGAACTCCGAATTGAGAGCGCATCACTGCCTCTGATAAAACCAGCCTATGAAAAAAACAGAAGAGTTCATTAGGATTGCATTTTTTTTAATTCAGTATAAAACTCGAGTGGTTGGGTCTCCAAATTTGTCCAAACTAGATTTATAATCCAATTGGCGCCATCTAGGAGGTTGTTGGTCCTTCCATGCCAAATAACCTAGTGGATATAACCAAGTGGATTTTGATTGGAATGAAACTTGATGCACTTACCGATAGTGTTGGCATGACACAAAATCTCAAATTTTAGGTCAATCAAAACAGAGGCTTGGGAGCTACGGCTCACCGAATTATTTATTTTATTGTTATAGTGCCTGTTTAAATCTTTCAGATTTTCTTTTGGGGATGGGGGGTGGGGGTTGGCATGGAATTATTTCAATTAACTGTAGCCATCTGGGTCAAAGTACTACAGGCCACTTCAAAGAGGTGGACATACGTTAGCTTTTAAGACTAATAAATACCATTGACAGTTTTTGTGTTTTTGCTATTTATATTTCATCAACAGTTTGGAGATATGCTGTACCTGTTTTAGTGTACTGTATATTAACCTACATGTCAGCTGTATTACCTACCAAACTGGTGGTATTGGTTTGGATAACTTCCTCGACACTCACAATCTGAGTTTGGGGATTCCACAAGGAACCATATTTGGTCCATTCAATCTCCAAGTGAAGTAACAATGGGATGCTGCAA
This sequence comes from Hippocampus zosterae, assembly GCF_025434085.1. NCBI lineage: Eukaryota > Metazoa > Chordata > Actinopteri > Syngnathiformes > Syngnathidae > Hippocampus > Hippocampus zosterae. The sequence goes on along the minus strand of NC_067451.1, from coordinate 40,586,927 downwards.
ACCTGCGAAGCCTGCAAATGAAAATGGATGGAGTGTTTTGAAGGTTATGTGTAATAAACATGCTAACACAAAGTAGAACCTTGCTTTCTGTATGTATATAAATCGGCCAGAGACTGCAAATTAATATTTATAAAATGAATGGAAATAAAATTAATTTGTTTCAGCACCAGACCCAAGTCCCTTTCAAGTGTAGCTGGTGTTATGGAAAAGCAGTGACTTGTCAGAATTCATTACCGAGAGCTCAATAATCGCATGAGATGTTATTAACCCTGTATGTCTGCATTAATAAACGACCAATGAAAGTCAGTCTCTTCTCTGTATGGGATGTGCTTATAAATAGGCAGCTTCTTACATACGCGCCATTGACTTCTTTTCCTTGAATTGTAACTTTTTTTCTTCCACTTAACGTTCTTTTTGTGTCAACCTACAGTCTAAGCATTTACAGTGTTTTGACAGAGACGTTTTGGCAGAGAATTAGGACTTTCTTTGCTGTTTGTTATTTGGTTATGTTGTTTATTATGTTCATTTGCAGCCACAATAAGCTAATTTGCTTCAAAAATGGGGCAACACATCGTTAGAGAGAGGATTGAGAAGACCAGAAGATTTCAACTGTTCCTCCCATTGTTCATTAAGACCAAGACATGGTCAAATCTTGCGCTAAAGGCTTGAACAAACAGCCGGTGCGTGAACTTGGAGTGCAGCGACTCGGGATAAACCAGGGGTCGGCAACCCAAAATGTTGAAAGAGCCATTTTGGACAAAAAAAAAAAAAAAACCCAAAACAAATATGTCTGGAGCCGCAAAAAGGAAAATCCTTATCATGAACTCAACACATGTTGTATGTATCTATATTAGCGATATTAGCCTACTACCAACATGACTAAGTTGCCTACAAATACACAAGTAATCATGATTAAATGTTCCCCCCCCTGCAGTTCATCTTGTAGAGCAGGGGTGCCCAAACCTTTTTGACCGACTATCTACTTTTCGATAAACCAACCTCCCGCGATCGGCCAATGACCGCACATGCGCGCATACACACACTTAGACACCCATACTGTAATGAGCAATAGCCATAACGGCGGCTAAAATGAACAAGGCACGGGGCGCACTTTCACAGTGTTCTAACTATTGTAGCTCACATGTACTGTTTAAAAATGATTCTCTCGGCTGTATTTTAGAATTTTATTGTTAATAGTCAACATAATTGCAGTTGACACAACACAATGTTTGTTACAGGGCTGCCACATCATTGTTTGTTGTGCGGTCCTAAGTTATGGTTTCATAAAGTGGAATGCATCCATGTCTAAAATCTGGCTCAGCATATTCATGGTGGAGGTAGAAACAAACCTAAAGTAAAATGCAGTGTTCAGAATTGTGGGGAATCTATATACTGCTGAAAAAAATAACAATAATAATAATAATAATTAAATGATGTGAAAGACAATTGTAAATAGCACTGTGATTTATCCATTTTGTGTTTATATTGCACGTAATTGAACGGTGTTTGTTGGTTTTTTTTCTTCTTTCTACCTACATTCTTGCTGCTGGAGGCTGTAAATTTCCCCAATGTGGGACAAATAAAGGATATCTTATCTTACTTTTGTGTAATTGTGCTTTTTAGATTAGATTTGAATTCATAAGTAATTATCGTATTTTCCACACTATAGGGCGCACCCAAAAGTCTTCCATTTTCTTAAAAGCTCACTGAGCGCCTTAAAATCCGGTGCGTCTTTTGTATGGTCATTACGGTCATACATCGACTCCAAGATGGCTCCTTCCTGGAGACAATGCTTCCAATGGTTTAACTTACTGTTGGTTCAGTGAACTGTGTCACTGCTTTATTAAATAGGTTTGTGTTGCAGCGCCAAAAAAAGGAGAGCTGTGGTGTTCATTTTTTAAAACAGTCCCAACAAATACAGGTACGTATTTGTACGTCTCTGTCTGTCTCCATGCCTTCTTCCGTTCGACTTGAGAGGCGTTCAAGACCGCCTCCGAAAAACGGAAAAGAAATGCCAATGCATTTTTCGGACGCAGTCATGAACGCCTCTGTCATGTTCCTTATTCGGCAGCAGGAGGCACGCGTTCACTTCTGCCGCCCGCACACCTGCTGCCTATTTGCCAGTGATTGCATCTGCTATATCTAGGCGCTCCAGCGGTCGACCCATTGCCGGAGTATTGCATGCCGTGCCACTGCTATTGCCTATGATTACACATATTGTTCGACACCATTTGCGGTTGGTTATATTATCGTCGTGCCACGGGAAGCATTATCTTAGCGTACGTGAATCAGTACTCGCTTACCATATTTTCCTTGCCGTTGTTTTGCAAACTTTTCTGTTGTCACATTTCCTTATTTCCTGGTGCTCGTTTTTACCAGCGCTTTCTGTTGTCGCATTCCTTATTTCCTGGCTATCGTTCTGTGACCAGCGTTTTCTGTTGTTTATTAGGCGGGATTTTTGTTTATAATAAATATTGTTTTACAAAATCCTTGTCGTTGTCTGCTATTTCGGGGATCCGCTTGTTTTCGTTTTCTCCGTTACGTACGAAGCAGTTCCTTTTTCCTGCTTCGTGCCTAACGTGACAGCCTCTCGAGGTGACTGGAAGCAAAGAAGGGAAGGAGACTGACAAAGACACACCTGTATTTGTGGTTGTGGTTTTATTATTTTTTAAACACAGACTTTATTAATAGTTTTCACAGTCTCAGCAAATACAGGTACTGTACGTCTTTGTCCGTCTCTGTGCCTCCACTCGAGAGGCGTTCATGGCCGCCCCCGAAAAATGAAAATTAATTCTTACTTCAATGAAACCACAAAGAAAATCAAGCGAGGAAATAACGAAATAAATTCTGTAGGTGGAGATATAGAATTTATTTTATGTTTTGATGCGTTATGTTCAATTTTCGTAATTTCATTTAAGTACAGTAGTAGTCAATTTACATGTTTCAGAGGCGGTCATGAACGCCACTCAAGTTGAACTGACGCCTCTCGAGTTGAAAGGAAGGAGCGGAGCACCATCTAGTGAAAGCATTGTATATTGCGCCTTTTAATGAGAAGCATCTAATGTATGAAAAAAAACTACAAAATAGCCATTCATTGAAGGTACGCCTCATAATCCAGTGCATCTTTTAGTGCAGAAAATATGATAATCTTTGTCTACATGTTGTCAGTGACAATCACTGATAGCCAGCAAAATGCCAATCAGTGCATGATATACAAGTCCCGTTAATGGCAAGGGGGAAAAAAGCTTTATCTGGTAAATTAAGCTCAGCAAAACCTTGCTTTTTCTTGAACATTGTCCGATGTGTGTTACAGAGATGTTGTATGTTGGTTGTAGATATGTGTTGAATTTTGTTTTATGGAAACATGAGTGAGGGTGGTCTTGAAAAAATTACTTCCGAGTGACGGAGATCACCAGAACTGCAAGCATGTATCTTTGTGTGCACAGGACAGTTAGGTCTAGCTCTTGATTGTAAATAATTGCGCACTTGCTTGTGTGCATGTGAGTTTTCAATTTCAAGCAGACTGCGCTTACCCTCTGATTATAGCTGCGCTTGATAGGCAACCAGTCAAGGGAATTTTGTAATTCGGAGTTTCCAAACGTCGCAACATATTGGGGGTGGTTTTGTCCTCGCAGAACATCAATAATAATTTGAGAAACCAGGGAGCAGTTGGCTACTTCCTCCAGTCTGCAGAAGACAGAACACATCCAATCACATACTGTACACATCTTTTCACTCGAGTGAGGTTAGTGGGTTTTTGCTGAAAAAGTCATGCCTTAATGTGCAGCCAGATATTGAGTCCACACCAAACAAGACAGGAGAACGCTGATGAGGACCATTCATACAGTTTTGGTTCGCGGAAATCGGGAGAATTGACAGTGTGTCTCCAGGGTTTTGAACCATATCTGTAAGAAAAACTGTTAAGGACAATAGAAGGCAAGAAAATTAAACAAGTCATTGTTTCTGATAATACCATTCGTACCCAGTAATGGATATTCAGCAATTTCTTGTCCAGACAAAATAGGATGTCCGACGATATAACCGGGATTTCCACTGTAATGGAATGGCACGTTGTTATTCTCCTCCTGTTAAATGACAGTTGGCAACTCAAATCAGTACTTGGTCAAAAGTAAAAGTGCAGCTTCCATTGCTGATCTCCATTTTGCGCAAGGCGTCATCTCTAACACGTCAACTCATGTGGTGCAGCACCTTTTGTGCACTTCTTTTATGCTTTGTTCAAACTAATGCAGGGTGAGCATTTCTAGCTGTGTAATTGTCGATGTAAAGTAGTTTGTGCGGGGTGGCCCGGATGACGTGTGTGGGTGGCGGCATGGCTAAGTGGTCATTTCCCGCTGCACAAGTGACAGCCCATTTACCTTTTGGAATAGTGGCACACGGGGCCGTGCACGAAAAATCTGCACATTGATCTATTTTTCCAAGTTAAAACATTTTAACTTCTGTCACACATGGCCACACGGCAGCCAACCGGCTTCAGCAACGTACTACATCACACACAGAGTGACAGACGGATTTTGTGTGGAGATTTGAGAACAGTGGTGGGGAAAATAACAATTGCAACCTGTAGTCATCGCGGAGTGTGACAACATGTACAGCGACCAATTCCGGGACAGAATGGTGACCAAAGAAGCTGGCATTTAGTGTTTTTAGCTCAGGGGTGTCAAAATCATTTTTGTTGCGGGCCACATTGTTGTTACGGTTTCCCTTGGAGGGCTGTTATGATTATTATTATTATTTTCTGAAACCATCTAAATGTTTAACCACCTCCACATATTAGGACCTGGTTTACCCCTACCCTCAGACAACTTAAATCAAAAGTACGTCAACTTGAAAGATTAAACAGGAAAAGTGGACTCGCAATTAATAAAGAATGAATGTACACTACCCACTTCTTCCATTACAAGGACTCAATTTCCAAAGCCAAATCAACCTACTACTCTGGTTTAATCAGTTCCACTGAAGGTAACCCCTAAACACTCTTTTCACTCATTTCTAAATTCACTAAACCTGCTGACACTCTTCCATCACATCTCTATTCTACCGATTTCTGTAATACTCTGGCCTCATTTTTTACATCCAAAATCCAACTTATCCACCCGCAACTCACCCCCTCATATGCTCCCAACCCTCCTACTCCATTCTCCCCGGCTCCTACCCAGCTGTTCTCTGCATTCACCTCCCCATCTGTCCACCAAATCTCCATCTTAATTCAGAAGTCCAAAACCTCCACTTGTCAACTTGACCCTCTCCCGACTGTTCTAGTCAAAGCCTCTATCGGCCCTCTCCCCTCTCATCACTAACATTATTCAAACTTCCCTCTCTATCGGCAATGTACCCTCCTGTAACAAGGGCTACGTTTGTTTTATAATTGCTGGAGATGATAAAACACTGGGCAGACAACGGGTTTCTACTTGGACCAGTAAGGGGACACTAGGTTCGATTCACTGGAGCCAATGATGTCACCATTGAGGGGGTGGCATGGGCAAAGAAACAAGACAACAGTTGTAAAAACAATTAACTTTTATATCAAACATAGACACAGGACAACAAATTATCACAACAACCACAGTGAAAAAAGAAAGTAAATAAATCCAATTTAGTCTCAACCTCTTAGTTGACCTTTCCCTCAAGCAAAATAATTGGTGATCACCTTTCTCAACACAGGTGTGAGTTTCCTTTTTTTTCTTTCAATCTGAATAAAATAACTAAACACAAAATGTTCTTGTCAACTCCTGTCGTACAAAATACATTATTCTATACATCACCAACACAAATAAAATAAATTACAATTTATCAAATGTAATATATTGTATGTTCTTTGGTTGGCTCGCATCCACCACTGTACCCCCTTTTCCAGCACTTTTGGACGTCAGGGCACCGTAATGGAATCCACTCCACTGAAGGCACGCTAATCCCAGCGCTGTCCTCATTTAGAACTCCACAAAAGACCCGGCCAGAAGAATGTTGAACGATACTCCGACGATGTTATACGGTCGGCGAAATCCCGGCGGTACGGAATGCTCACAGCTCCGTTAGCCAGGTACAGTACTCGAGGTTGCGTAAAATGACTCTCTGTCTCCCGAAACACTTCCTCACAACGGTGAAGAATACGTCCGCTCGCGTTCAGTTCCCGTCAGAAAAAGAGACCGAGATAGGTTGCGCCGCACGTTCGTGACGTCACGAAGGTGAAAACTGCACCTCTCATTCGCTGACACCCCACTAGTATTTTGTGCCCTGATTCGCTCGGGCCACGGCAATATTCAATTCTGTTTAATTAAGCAATTTTTAACGACACTACTCTTTTAGTCAATATAGATTTTGGTTATGTCCACTCCCCATTGCCTCATGCCATAATCCAGGTTACACCCACATCTAAAAACTGCTGCTGTCACTCCCATACTTAAGAAACCTGGCTCTGATCCCTCCGGCCTGAACAACTTCCATCCCATATCAAATCTCTCCTTCATTTCCAAACTTCTAGAAAAAGCAATGGCTGTTCAACTTCACACCCATCTCTCCTCCAATAACCTCTACGAACAATTTAAATCTGGCTTCTGTCCCCTCCATAGTACCGTATTTTCAAGACTATAAAGGCGCCATGAAAAGTCTTACATTTTCTCCAAAATGGACAGGACGCCCTATGATGCGGAGCGTCTTGTGTATGCACTGAGTTGCAAGACCTGACTGACAGCCGACACGCTGTTTATATAAAGAAAAGGCGGAAGTGAGTGTGGACAGCCATGCAGCAAAGAAGTCAGCCAATCAGTGAAGGGTGGGCGTGTATATATACATATATGGAGAGAGAGAGAGAGAGAGAGAGAGAGAAGGCGGACGTGAGTGAGGACAGGCATGCGGCGAAGAAGTCCGCCAATGAGTGAAGGGTGGGCGTGTAAGTGGACGCTAAAGGGACACCCCAGCAGGTACCAACACTTGTATAAAGTGTGGCTATGTGCATTATTAGAAAAAAAAAACAACTTCGGTTTTGGTTTCTAAGAACCCCCGAAATTAAATTCTACAAAGAGACACGCCATTAAGCTCAGTTCAAACTTCAAGCCATCGATTATGCTTTTGGCATGCGTGCCCATCTCACTGCAGCGGTGAAAAACCAAGTCAAGCAAATGAACTCTGAGCTTGCCGTCATTCCCGGAGGCTTGACTAAAGAACTCTAACCGCTGGACATCGGCATCAACCGGGCGTTCAAAGTAAAGTTGCGAGCGGCATGGGAACAATGGATGATCGATGGCAAACACAACTTTACAAAGAGTGAGAGTCAGCGCCGGACAAGTTACGCCACAATTTGCGAATGGATCGTGGCTGCTTGGACGAACGTGTCTGCTTGCACTGTTGTTCGAACTTTTGGCAAAGCCGGCATCATTTCTGTGGAGCCACATGGCAATGAGAGTGACTCTGACAACGAGAGGGAACACAGCCTTTTTAATGCATTACCGGTACTTGCACAATTGTTCAATTCTGATACAGAAGATGAGGACTTTGATGGATTTCTGGGTGTTGCTTGATCGAAAAACGTGAGTACATTGTACGATGGCTAAATAAAATACAACCAAACTCAGTTTTGCTTCTCTTGCCTTTTTAACCCGTGGGTCCTTCAAATGAAAAAAACCCTAAGTTATGCATTTTACAATTTTTGTAATGATGTATTTTGTGTTACACAAACATTCTTTTTTTTTTTTTTCAAACACTCAAAATGTTCAGAGGCATCTGTGCTATCCATACATACCGTATTTTCACGACTATTCGACGCATCGTACTAATGGCCGCAGTCTCAGTAATGCGTGACATTTCTGTATTTTACACATACACAGGACGCATCGTACGAATAGGCGCAGTTTTACAGTGGTAAAACATACGCCAGCTTAAACATACGGCATGCATGCGCGCACTCTAACACGTTAGCTTGAAGCATACGGTAGCACGCCAAGACATACAGATAAGATAAAAACACGTTTTTAAAAAGGCAACGAAAGCAGAACTGAGTTTGGGTGTATTTTATTTAGCCATCGTACAATGTTCTCATGTTTTTCGATCAATCATCACCCAGAAATCCATCAAAGTCCTCATACTCTATCAGAAGCAGAGGACTGCACATCTCAGTTGTCATTGAATGCATGCTAGTGTGAGTTGCTACGCATTGCCGATCGGAAAGAAGGAGTACCAACAGCAAAGTCAACATTTCTCTCGTGTGAAGCTTTCCCACATTTGAAAGTAAAGAACAGAGCGAAACATGGTGGCAGCGCGTGTGTGTGTAGAAAGAATTGAACAATTGTGCAAGTACCGTAATCCATCAAAAACGCCGCGTTCCCTCTCGTTGTTGCGTATTGTGGCGTAACTCGCCAAGCGCTGCCTCTCACTCTTTGTAAAGTTGTGTTTGCCACCGATCATCCATTGTTCCCATGCCGTTTGCAACTTTACTTTGAACGCCCGGTTGATGCCAATGTCCAGCGGTTGGAGTTCTTTAGTCAAGCCTCCGGGAATAACGGCAAGCTCAGAGTTCATTTGCTTGACTTTTTTTTCACCGCTGCTGTGAGATGGGGACGCATGCATAAAGCATAACCGGTGGCTTTAAGTTTGAACTGAGCTTCGTAGGCGTGTCTTTTTGTCGAATTTATTTTCAGGGGTTCTTAGAAACCAAAACCGGAGTTGTTTTGCAACAATGCACATTGCCACACTCTATACAAGTGTTGGTACTGGCTTGAGGCGTCCACTTACACGCCCACCCTTCACCATTGGCGGACTAGCTTGTCTGTCCTCTCTCTCCCTCTCTCGCTCTCTCTCCCTCTCCATATATGTATATATACACGCCCACCCTTCCCTGATTGGCCGACTTCTTTCATGCCTGGCCACCGTCACTTCCGCCTTTTCTCTATATAAACAGCGTGTCGGCTGTCAGTCAGATTTTGGAACTCGGCGCATATAAAGGACGCTCTGCACCATAAGGCGTCCTGTCCATTTTGGAGAAAATTTAAGACTTTTAATGGCGCCTTATAGTCGTGAAAATACGGTATATAGTTTTTATTAGTTCTTTGGGATTTTTTATTCTTTATTTTTTGCAAAGAAAAAAAAATTGTGTCTGGAGGTCCCAACCAAGCCCTACTAACAATCCCGACCGGACGTGTTCATGTAAAATGCATTGGTTTGAAGCCTCCTGCAAAAAGGCAAACTCATTTGCGATCCTCTGGCGCCACCTAAAAGTTGCACAATTGGAATGACCTCAACCCAACAATGTGGCATGCATACGTCTGTCCAAGAGAAAACAAAACGATTGACGTAAAAATCGCGTGAAATGCATGTTTACACATTAGGTTTAAGATGCATTCGAAAATATGAATTATAATGGGTCTCTATGGTGCAAAATATGTAAATTGCGAAGATTACGCAATCAAAACCTTTTTTATTATTGCTGCAATGCCTGAGAATTATCAGCCGGTGACGTCATGAAATTTAGGCCATTTTAGAACCCCCCCATACGTTTCAGCTCTCTGGTGTTTTTCCGAATGCCTTTGCCTTTGATTCAAAGACATAATTTTACATTTATCGCAAGCGGTGGACTACGAGGGTTAAAAACGTGTTTTTAGCGTGTATCCGTATGTCTTGGCATGCTATCGTATGCTTCAAGCTAACGTGTTTTTAGCGTGCGCGTGTGCATGCCATATGTTTAAGCTGGCGTATGTTTTACCACTGTAAAACTGCGCCCAATAATACAGTGCGTTTTGTCTATGTGTCAAATACAGAAATAGCACCCATGAATGAGACTGCGCCCAACAATACGGTGAGCCGAATGGTCGTGAAAATCCGGTACTGAAACTGCCCTACTCAAAATATCCAATGACCTTCTTCTCTCTGCTGACTCCGGTTCACTCGCCATCCTCCGCCTGCTTGACCTCAGTGCAGCCTTTGACACCATCTCTCACTCCATCCTCCTCGACAGACTCTCCTCCATTGGCATCACCAGCAACCCCCTCTCCTGGTTCTGTTCCTATCTCTCTGACCGCACCCAGTTTATTCAGCTGAAATGTTTTAGATCTCAACCCTTTACCCTCACTTCAGGTGTTCCTCAGGGTTCTGTCCTTGGCCTCTTGCTGTTTCTAATCTCTCTTCTCCCCCTTAGTAATATCTTCAGGAAACATCACATTCACTGCTACGCGGATGACACCCAGCTCTACATCTCTACCAAACCAAACACCATACTCCAGGGGTGTCCAAAGTCAGTCCTCAACGGCCGCTGTCCTGCCTGTTTTCCAGCTCTCCCAGGAGCAAAACACCTGATACAAATCATCAGGATCGTTCTAATGCTGCTTCAGAGCTGGCTGATGAGCTGATCATCTGAATCAGGTGTGTTGCAGGCGAGAGAGCTGGAAAACAGGCAGGACAGTGGCCCTCCAGGCCCTGAGCTGGACATGTCTGCCATACACCCACCATCCTCCCGAACCAACTGTCTCCAGGAATTAAAATCGTGGTTCACCTCAAACTTCCTCAAACTGAACAGCAATACCATTGAACTACTCATCGTTGGCACCAAATCCACCCTAAACAAAATAAACAATTTCTCCATTCCCTTTGACAGCTCCTTCATCTCCCCCTCCCCTCAGGTCAAGAGTCATGATAGCGCCCTCTCCTTCACCTCACATATGAACAATATCACTCGTTCTGCATATTATCATCTTAGAAACTAGTGATGTGTCGTTCGCGAACGAACGGTTTTAGACCCGGCTCCTTGAAGTGAACGACAATAGCTGGCTCCTAATAGGGAGCCGCTCCTAATAGCAGCCGACTTTTTTTTCTCCTTTTTTCCCCCCTCCTTCGGTTAAAGCCGCATGTGATTGGTCAAGATCTGTGGTAGAAGAGGGAGGGGAGGGTTACACACACACACACACACACACACTACAGTGAAGAGAAGGGAGAGGAGTTAGAGACACACAAGAGCTGCACACGAACAGGAGAGACAGGGAGACAAGAGAGAGCTCGATAGCGCGACAGAGAAAAAAAAACATGGTGGAAAGGCGAGAAAATGGAAAGGAAACGCAGTGAAATTTGGACTCATTTCAACTTAATTGCTAGATCAAAGGCAGTGTGTAGAGTGTGCATGGTTAAAATCTCCAATATAAAATTTTAATTCATAATTTATTGTGTGGTAATCTTAGTGGGAAGCTTACTTATGTTGTTTTACTGTAAATAATTAAAAGCTTATAAATATACACAATCAGGGATTGTTGGAACTTTTTGTTGACCTTGTTTTGAGATGGGTCTTTGTTCTTCTACTTTGTAATGTTTTTTTGTAGCATTCAGTGTTGTACTCCATGATGAGTATGTTCAGAAGAATATTAAATAAGCCATATAAATAATAAATATTTGATATACTGTTTATTTTTTACATTAGTAATTCATTTTACACATAATTTTACATTATTTTTGGGAGTAAATTAATTTAAGCAACAAAAAAACTGAGGAGCCATTTGGGAGCCGAAAGAGCTCTTTTTTGTGAACCGAGCCAAAAGAACCGGCTCTCTAAAAAGAACCGGAATTCCCATCACTATTAGAAACATTCACCAGCTGCGCTCTCCGTTGAGGATGTGGAAATCACGGATTTGGCTGATCGACGCCATTAAAGAGACATGAAGCCACTAGGGATGTGAATCTCAGCACTGAGGACGATTCGATACACATCACGATCCACTGCCAGCGATGCGATACTTAAACGATACATGGAATTTTCTGGCGATACGATGCGATACGTTTCACCGTCATCACGATGCGATACGATTCGATACACATTAAGTTCAAATCAATGCGATCCGATACAATACAATGCAATTTGTTGCGATATTGTGCAATTAAACATGATGCAAATAAGCAAAGAAAAAAAGGTTTTAAAAAGATGGAATTCAGTATGGTATTACAAAAAGGATACCACTTTATTCCTTATAAAGAGTAGAACTTGTAAAAAACTTATTTAAGCCCTTTCACAATTGGGTTTTGTGCAAAGAAAATGTAAACAATTTGGCACCTGAGACTCACAGCTGTTGCTATAGTGTAAACACAAACAGACTCTCACTGAGTGTCTTATATGAAATATTCATATATATATATATATATATATATATATATATATATATATATATATATATATATATATATATATATATATGAATCTATAGCGCAAGATGTCCACCCATCCACTGTAAGTGCAACTCTTTGCGCACTGTTCAGCGACACAGTAATCTCACTTCTCACTTTGTTGTACACATCGGGAATATGTTTGTAAGTGAACACAGACCTGTCTGGTATTTTATACCTGGGTTCCAAAACGTGCACGAGCTGTCTGCAACCCTCGTTGTCCACCACGCTAAGGCTGGAGGTCTTTGCATATGAAATAAGCAGTGGCCTTAGTTATAGCCATTGCGCGGTCACAGTGAGTTGCAAGGGGACTCCCAAAATAAGAGGCCATTTTTTTCTGATGCTGACCTGGTTTACCAAGAGTTTCTCCGGTGTCCGACGAGGAACTGGGCGGGGAAGCGGGAGGGAAACTTGTCGGTGATCTGGTCCCATCGGTTTAAGTGGTTCTGCATATTTGTGGTGCTGCCGTTGTATGGCTTCTTAGTGCGACATTCCTTGCAAATTACGGAGGTTTTATCAAGCTTTCCGTCTTTCTTTTCGAAGCCGTAGTATTTCCAAACATAAGATTTGAATGTTGCGGCTGCATTAAATATAGTGGTTTCCTTGCTGCTGCGTGCGCTAATTTCCATAATGTTTCGCTCGTTGTGTACTGGACTTTATGTGACGCACGGCTACCGTCCGTATTCAACACAAAACGCAAAGCAATGATGGTGCATTCATTGCGCCTAGGAAAGGGCAGATATGTGACGTTTAACATGAATAAAACGGCGATTGAATCGGATTTTACCGATACCCCTCAATGCATCGTCATGAATCTCGATTTCACCGATACCCATCAATGCATCGTGATGAATCGCGATTTAACCCGTCAATCGCGTCGTACCCAGTGAATGAGCCGATGCACTCGGATCGCGGACGTGCGCATCGATGTATCGATTAATATCGATTATTTTCCACACCCTTAGAAGCCACGGACTCAAGGCTGTCTTAAATTCTTGGGCAGCCTGCTACCAAAACAACATCTCGACCTTCCCCTGATGAAAGTATGCACGGAAGCTAGTCCCCCACCATCACCCCCTCCCTCATACATTCGCTTGTTTCACCGTCTTCATTGTTTATGTCTTGTGACCTGTTATAACTGTCATATGCTTGTGCAGGAGTTTTTTGCCTCACTCAAATTATCTTCAAAATGAGGGTAGTTCGAGCGTGGGTTTTTTTTCTCCCCCTCTCCCTCCCTTGTGGTTTCTTTCTGACTTTCGGGTTGAGTGAACGCTGGCGCGTTTTGGCTGCCGCTGCTCAACCCGTATTGTTTTGTGTTTTCTGTTATTTATAAATAAAATGTATTATTATTAGAGCTGTCAAACTATTAAAATATTTAATCTAATTAAAAATGCATCTGTCATAATTAACTCAAATGAACTAAAAAATTAATCGTGATTACTCACATTTTTTATTTATTTTTTTGTCCTATTTTTCCCCATTTTAATGCTCTCATCAACTTGGAATCATGAATACAATACAATACAATACATGCTGATTTATATAGCGCTTTCACAACAGCGGCAGCTGTAACAAAGCGCTTAACAAAACAGTTAACATAAAGTAAAATAATAAACACAACACATAACATAAAACACGAACAGTCATGCAGTTCTAACCACTTTTCCATCACACGCAGGAGAGAAACAAAGTATCCTTTAACCAGTGGATCAGAGATCAGTTTTCTATGTGCCAAATGCAAATATTTACTGAAATAACAATTAAAATGTTCAATTTTACATGAACATTTTTCACTTGGAGCAGTTGTTCACACATAATCTCTCACACAATATTACTGTCCATCAACAAGAGTGAAAAAAAAATTGTCACACAACAGCTGCTTTAACAGCTTTTTTAATTAAATCAAAACAGAGCAATATAACATTATAAAGTGCACATCTAAGGTAAACTAGTACTCAGCCTATAGTGGATTTAAACCATGGTTGCATACTTCGTTTTTCTCAAGTTTGCTGTGAACACAGCAGTCTGTTTCTGTATGTTTGTTGGAGAATAACGAGACCCCGGACACCAGTGTTCATTATGTGCCGCTGTATTCAAAACTGCCGGCAGTACAGACAAGTGCAAGCACTTCCCCAGTGCTGCTGGGGCAAACCATTCTGAAAGAGGGGGCGGGGGGGTTCACTCCCCCTAACACAGTCAGGCTATGTTGATTATGTTGGTCCTTCTTGCGCGGAAGTCTCTCTACGGTTTTTGTGTCTACCTCATTTCGGATGACTACACTTGGTTTGATGACAACACTGGAAACGTTTAATTTTTGCTAGAGCAGCGCACTGTCACTGTCAGATGAACAGAGAGAAGCTCCACCCGCTCTATTTATATGGACACGGAACGCTCCAACCTTCCACACCAAATAGTTCCAAACAAGTAACAAGTGGCATAAATCGTATACCTGTATAATACACTGAGAGAGAACAGGTAACTTTGGTCTTGTCGGTGGAGCAATCTGGCAACTTTTTAAAAGTAAACTTTCCATTCATAAACTCTTTAAGTATCCGTTTTCGGTGTCTCGCGCTGCCATGGCTGGCAAAACAGACATGGGCGTGGACTTCTGCAGCGCCTCTTGTTGTTTTGTTTCTGGTGTATTTATAGAGCACCGTAACATCCGCTTGTGACGTGTGACGCGGTAATCTCGCGAGAAAAAATGTAATCCCGTTAAAATTCATTTAAATTAATGCCAATAAAAATGCGCTAAACTGACAGCTCTAATTATTATTACTATGATTATTTTCTCACCCCTCACTCCACTGCTATACTTCTTCACACCCTTGTCACCTCCCGACTTGATTACTGTAACTCCCTCCTGCTCGGTCTCCCACAAAAAAAACCCCTCCACAAGCTTCAGCTGGTCCAAAATTCAGCCGCTCGCATTATTACGCTCACACCATTCATAAACCATATTACACCTGTCCTCCAACATCTCCACTGGCTCCCCATTATACATCACATTCAATATAAAATCATGCTCCTTACATTCAAAGCCATCCATAACCTTGCCCCTCCATACCCGTCTGACCTCATCCATATTCCTACACCTGTCCGCTCTCTTCGCTCTTTCCCCTCCTCACAGTCCCCCCTGGTCACCTCGTCACCATGGGAAACAGAGCCTTCAGTCGCTCTGCTCCCCAGCTCTGGAACACACTCCCTGGCATTCTTTTGATCTTTTATTGAGCAACTATTGAGTCAGTCCTGCGCTTTGGAATAACCACTTGGTTTGGGAACCACACTGTAAAATCGAAAGCTCACATAACCAACTTGGTTAAGACAGCAGGGAAGGTAAGCGTACAGCCCCCGCCCCCTGCGCCCCCAAGATATATATATGTGCAGTACGTTATTCAACAGGCCAACAACATTCTAGACAATCCTTCGCACGTGCTGCACTTCCAATTCGAGCTCCCACACTCAGGAAAGAGGTACGGGACCCTTCTCTGCAAATTAAACCGATACAAAAACTAATTCATACCGCAGGCTATCAGCCTAATTAACAAACAACTAGAGGAAGGCAGACAGAAAAGCAGGAGGACATGAGGGCAGTGTGGGGTGTGCATATGACTTTGACGTACCATCCATTGTGTGGAGAGTATATATCGTCCGGCACTGTATGTATTGTCCAATGTATGTGGTGTAGCTTACAGTATGTGTTTTTATTGTTCAATGCATGTAGCAGCAAGCAGGGCATGTCCTCCGAGACAAGTTTCTCGTATGGGAGACCAAATAAAAAGTCAAATCAAATCAAATAATAATAATAATAATCATAGTTAATGAAATAATTACATTGTTGATGAACTATTAATTCGGAATGATCACAAATTTGGCACCGTTGCAATCCACTTCGGCACCATACAAATTGGATATAACTTTGTTGCATGACTCAAAATTATATATCGCGATATAAAATAGCAAGATGCTCCCTTTCAACACTTTTGGGACAGTCAAAGATTAATCATCATGCTGTGCCTGTGAAAAATCCAGTTCTGCATGAAAATTATCAATTCGAAAACGAAGCGATGAATGGATTCCACGTGTATTTCATCTAAAAGAATAGATGCAGAGAACCCATTTTAATTCAGTCAGAGCGCATTTTTCTGGGAAGAGCTCAAACACACCTGACATGACGTATTTGTTCCAATTTAGCAGTCACAATGCAGTAAACGGTAAATATTATCCTTCTCTCCTGAAGCAATATTTTTCTAAACCAAAAGTCAATCTGATCGCAATTAAAAAATGCTTTCTTTTGTAAATAACATCATTTGAAGTGGATTAAACAAAAACAGTTTCAGCTTCAGTAATACCTGAATAAATTTGATCGAGAACTCCTGCTCCAGGGTAAATGGTGTGACATTAAAGTTCCCAAGCAGCAGATGTACTGCAGCATTCACTACTTGGCCTGCCTTGTTGTACTTCACCAAGTATGCAACCTGCGAAAACAGCAACAACAAGAAAAAACATTATGGGGCGGCATGGCTCAGGTTGTAGAGCAGCAGTCTCAGAACCCAAAGGCTGTGGGTTTGATCCTCAGCTCTCGTGATCATGTCGAAGTGTCCTTGCGCAAAATACTGAACCGCCAGTTGCTCCGCAGTAGGAGAATGAGGCGACAGCGAGAAAGCACTGAGTACTTTGAAGGTAAAAAAGCGCAATACAAGTGTTAACCAATTCACATTTGGAAACGATATCAAGTTGTCATAAGTCAAAGAGTTGTATTCACCTTACCTTCAAAACAACATTTGCACACACATTTGGATTCATGAGATACGGCTTCATGTTTTCCTCTTCACCGATCGTAACTTCATTTTGAGTGCCATCTGAAGACTGCAACATGACTGCAGCCATCTCCACAGGAACAACCTGAGAATCACTCATACAGTTTTTTAAAAATCAAGCTTCAGTATCAGTGTATTATGACAAAGTCTCAATGATCTGTGAATCTGTACCATCTTTTCTGCAGGCTTCTTTTGTATAGCCTGTAAGTGCTGGATTTTTTTTTCTGTGCCACTGTGGATCGTACTGGGCTCTTATGGAATAATATTCTTAATATCCTCTCTGGCTTCGCTGTTATGTGCCCCTCACCCCTTAGCAGTGGATTCGCACACCAACAATTTGATTCTAAGAGGATGCTCTATGTATATGGACCCAATTTAGCAACATCTGACGGATCACACCCAAGCTTTGGTGTTAATGCCTTTAGATGCAAACTTTGTCTTATACGGTCCCTGATAGACACTTTTTTTTTCAAATTTGATCAAACAAAAAAAGCGTAAAAAGTGTTAGATATCTGTTTGTAGATGACACATTTATATCATGTGATCATCTTGTCAGCTAGAACACCCCCAAAAAAATCAAGTTCTTAAAAAAATCATCATTACAGGTATTATAATAATAACAGTATATAAAGGTTTGAAAAACGATGTTAATACGTTTAATAAATAACGTAGGCTTACTTACGCGGAAAACGCTTACTGTATTTTCCGCATGAAAAGACGCACTGGATTATGAGGCGCACCTTCAATGAATGGCTATTTTGTAATTTTTTTTCATATATTAGACGCCTCACACTAAACGGCGCAATCTACAATGCGTACACTAGATGGTGCTACACTTCTTCCATTCAACTCGAGAGGCATCCGTTCAACTTGAGATGCGTTCATGACCACCTCTAAAAAATGTAAACTAACTATGACTGTACTTAAATGAAACTAAGAAAATTGAAAAGAATGCATCAAAACAGAAAATCAAGTCATATAATAAATGCTATATCCGCCCCTACAGAACTTATTTAGCGATTTCCTCGCTTGATTTTCATCGTGGTTTCATTGAAGTAAGAATTAATTTACGTTTTTCGGAGGTGGCCATGATCGCCTCTCGAGTGGAACGGAAGAAAGCACCAAGACGGACAAAGATGTACAGTACCTGTACTTGCTGAGACCGTGAAAAACATTAATAAATTCTGCGTTTAAAAAAATTAAAAATAAAACCATAACCACAGCTCTCATTTTTTCAACACGAGAGGCGTTCACGACCGCCTCCGAAAAATCCATTTGCATTTCTTTTAATCATAGCTCCAATAGTACAATCAGATAAGATAAAATAAGAAAACCTTTAATAGTCTCACAATGGAGAAATTCCCACTTAACAGCAGCAAAGTTATGAGAGTGAGAAGTAGAAGAACAAAATAAATAGGAGCTGCTGGAAAGGCAGCAAATCTGTTTTGTCTGACTGGTTTCTTCGGGGTTGCTTTGTGGCCTATAAAAGTGAGAAATGTTGCTTCATGTTGCTTAGTGAGGAAGAATGAGCAGGAATGCTCAGAGGATGGGTGAACTTTGGAGGTGGGTCTGGTGACGAATTAGCATTTAAATGACTAAATGCTCAAAAAAGTTGATTTAGCTTGATATAGCCCCTTTAGGTGTGAAATTAACTTTCCAAGTGAATCCGCAAATTATAATGACCGTTGCCAGTGATGTGCACAATTTCATCATTCAAAGGCTACTTTGAAGGAGCATGTGTTTTGGCATAATTTTTTAAATAAATGCAATGAAAGTAATTTCAACAAAATAACATGCTCATGAATGAATGCATCTTTAAGGCCGGTGCAAAGCGAATGAGACCTGATCAGGTTGCGAGGTTGCCAGGTTGTTTGTGGCTCACACACGATGAACTATTAACAATTTATTAAAAATCTATAACTCACAGCACCATTGTTTTGATGACTGTAGTTGTTTAAGATCGCTGCTTCAAAACTCCAAAGCTCCCCATCAGCATGTAGAAATGATCCTCACAGGTTAAAAAAAAATCACACCAACCTTTTTTTCACCAATTAATAATGATATGTTGACATTCAGCTATTGGTGTATTGCAATAGGGACTCATTGTAGCCGTTGGGTGAGTGCATAATATGGCTAAGGGGCCTGCGCTGACCCACCACCACCCATCTCCCTCTTCAATATATTTATGTGAAAGTTGCTAATTGGGTTCTCACATGAGGCAGAAAATAGCAGGATAAACCATTTTTTAGGACAGCATAAGCTTTCTCAAAACATTTTACTTTGATGCAACCATTTTGTGGGGTCTCTATGTAAAACGAGCTAATGATTGATCTGAAAATTGATTTTTTTTAATCAGTTAAATACAGCAACATTTGTACCAATTTGCAATCACAAATTTGTAATTTGTCATTGGAAAAAAAGGCATACTTACAGTGGCATCTTCATTCTCCCCCTGTAACAACAACATACAATTAAAAAATGATCGTGACATTATGTCTCTCACTCGTTTGCAGTGTGGCATGCAACTACAGTACCTTGAAAAAGCATTTGCCTTTGCCCTCTTCTCATATTCTTATTTTTTTGCAGTTTCTGGGTGTATGCATCTGTCCATAAAGATGATTTGAAATAAATCCGATTACCAGGGAGCACCATACGATGCAAGGACGGTTTGATTTTCAAGTGGAAAGTGGAACGATTAATTCAGTTTGATTCAATGCACTCACATCTTTTAAATCAAAAACAATTTTCCGATTCAAATTGTTTTTTGTTACACCCCAAAAAGTTTCCCCACTTTATTGTATAAGATCACCAACCAAACATAAATATTCGACAAAGATAACCCAACTGAACATGAAATCAAGTTTACAAATGGGGATGTTATTTATTCAGGGTAAAAACAATCTATTCAAAGCTATCAAGCCCTCTGAGTCCTGTAGATCCCAAACCAAATAGCTGGTTGGTGCATGCACAAGAGTTTTCTATAACTGGGAAAGAGTCTTTTGCATCTCTGAGATGATATTTAGACTGCTTTCTTGTGGATTTCCTAAAATTCAGCAACACTGCAGATTCTTCAAATATGAACAGCTTTTTTTAAGGTTGTGCTTATTAGGATAAGCGGATCGGAAGATGGATCGATGGACTTTGACGACTCCATAATTTTGTTAATGTTCAGCTGTTTAGAGGTTGACTTCTGGGTGTATTTTGGATCATTGTAATGCTGCAGAACTCAAACGTGCTTCAGCATAAGGTCACAAACTGATGGCCACCTCGCAAAAAAAGATTCCTCGCAAAAAGCAGAATCGATGGTTCCATTGACGAGAGCAATTAGTCCAGGTGATGAATTAGCAAAGCAGCCTATACCAGGGGTCCCCAACCTTTTTTGCCCCACGGACCGGTTTATGTCAGACAATATTTTCAGGGACCGGCATTTAAGGTGTGGCGGAAATAATACAACAAAATAATATGCTATGAGCTGTATGAAAACTGTGGCGTTTTCGAAATATAATAACAATAAACACAAGGAGCGTATAATCTGGCCGCAACACTCTGATCGCGATGGTAATGTTTAATGCCTTCTAAATACGATACGTCCAATTTTATCTTGGTGCTGCCCCGCAAATGAGCATTTACTCTGGAGTAAATTTTTAAACCACCTCCTTGAGCAGGGTTAAATTTGCTCCGGTTAAACTGTTTTTATTTTGAAGTGTGCCTTCCCACTGCATTGGAGGTGCGTTACCGTCATGCCTCGCATGAACAATTGCTGCGGAGGCTGGCTTGCCTTGTCTTCCCGAAGGTGCACACATAATAACCGAGGCAAAAAAAAAAATTCCCCAAGCAAGCAGGACTTGTTTTACCCCTATCTCTGTCTATTTACATTTGTTTGGTGATCTTCAACATTAAAGTAGGAAAACGGGGGGGGGGGGGGGGGGGGATTAAAAATAGGAACATGAGGAAAAGGGAAATACTTTTTTCATCACACTATATGAATAACAGGATAGTCATAAAAGAGTCAACATGTCCAGTAACTCAAAAATTGACACTTATATGAAACCACTGCGACACAGTGCAATACAGAAAGTGACAACCACACAACAAAAGCAATGACACATGAGAGGTGTAACTCACAGAATAGAGGCTGATGTTTGTGTAAGTATCTTTGCTTATGGGTGGTAGGGAGCTGCATTCCTCTTTCAGAACCACACGCCGGGAACATCGACTTCTCCTGTCCACGAGGAATGCTGTTTAAAAAAAAGACACTGGAAATTGCGGTAGCACAAAAGTGTTTCATAACTGCCTCCTGAAACATTTTGTAGTACTCACAGGTTATACGCTGCGAACAAAAATCATTGTATAGCAACTTGCAAAATTGAGTCTGTTCTTGGCATTGTATGTGCATGAATAGCGGGGTCAACTGTACGGTACTCTCCCTGCCCCATGAATAGTCAGTCTTGGCTGCTGCTCATGGGGCAGGGAGAGCACCCCTTTAAACTCAGCCAAAACAACACTTCCATGACTGATGAAATGCATCACAACAACCACATTAGCCTAAAAAGATCTGTTTTGATTTTTCATGAATAAGTGGATTCCTGCGTTGTTGTTGCTTGAATGGTTTGTTTCTACATTCTTCTTCGTGGAATCGTCCATCTGTAAAATGCTGTGATGGGCTGGGTAATATGGCTGAAAAATGTTTATAAGTATTTCATAGCAGTTGATATCAATCGTCATTGATTTTTTTAACTAATCAAAATAATTTGAAATGTTAAATGCATAAGAATTAAGAGGAAAAATACAATGCAAAATTCTTATGGATGTAAAACGAGTTTTCAAGGAATGTACACTGTTTTTTTTGTAATATGCAATGCCGTTCACATACAGGGCAGCACGGTGATCGACTGGTTAGCACATCTGACTCACAGGGCAGAGGTGCAGGGTTAGATTCCGGCCATTCTGTGTGGACTTTGCACGTGTGCCGGTGTGCCTGGGTGGGTTTTCTCTGGGTACTCCGGGTTCCTCCCACATTCCAAAAATATCGGTCGGTCGGTGAAGGCCCTCGTTATCGAGGAATGCGGCCCCCAGGACAGGGCGACGGTGCTTGTGTCTCCGATGACTGTGGAGGCCCAGTCTTCCCCGAAAACACCGCCCGGAGGATTGACAGAAGTGGGTTGGGGGGGCCGGGCGGTTGCAGGGCCCTCTCCTTCCTCCGCGCTCGCCGGCCCTCCTCCGCAGCGACGCGTCGAGTCTCGAAGACCCGGACCCCGCCCCGCACAGCCCCACGCCAGGCCGCCCGATCCGCGGCCAGGTCAGCCCACTGTGCCGGGGGAATCCGGCACCGCTGAAGATGACCCTTTAGCTGGTCTTTGAATCGTCTTTTCGGGGCACCGCGGGGACGGGTGCCCTCCAGCAACTCCGCGTAGAGGAGCTGCTTCGGGAGACGGTCGTCGCTCATCCGCTGCACGTGAGCGGCCCACCGCAGTTGGGCCAGGGTGATCATGGCCTCGATACTCGTGAGGCCAGCCCGGGTGAGGATCTCATTATTAGTCAATCTCTCTTCCCAGGAAACATTGAGGAGAGATCGGAGTCGTCCTTGGTGGACCTCTCGAGCCTCTTGATGCTGCTCCGATAGAGGGTCCAACATTCGGCGCCATAGAGAAGGGTCGGGAGGACGACAGACTTATACACCATGATCTTCGTGTTGGTGATTCCTGAAGACCCGACGACCGAGGCGTCCAAAGGCTGTGTGGGCTGCCTGGATACGGTGAGTGAGGTCCTCCGTGAGGCCGGCGTCCTGCTGGATAATGCTACCCAGGTAAGGGAACGCAGAGACCTGCTCGATGGGTTCGTCGTCTATGGTGATTTGGGGTGGATGATGGTTCAGGTGGAGGGTCTTTGTCTTTTTGGTGTTGACGGAGAGGCCAAAGGTCCTGTACGCTGCGGCGAAGCCGTCCGCGATGAGCTGGAGGCCCCCGGAGGAGTTGGAGACTGTAGCATTGTCATCAGCGTACTGGAGTTCGCTGACGGTCGTGACCATGGTTGCTCCTCAAACGGCTGAGGTTGAAGAGCGACCTTTCAGTTTGGTAGCGTAGACTGATTCCGTGCTCCTGGACAGGGGTGACGTGGTGGATGAGCGCGGCGATGTAGAGGCAGAACAACGTCGGCGCCACCGTGCAGCCCTGTTTGACACCGGTCCGAACCGGGAGTGGGGGAGTCATTTCGCCCTGAGTCAGGACGCAACCCTTCATGCCGTCGTGAGGGATATGAATTTGGGGGGGCAGCCTTGACGTTCCAGCACTTTCCAGAGTGCTGCTCGGGGCACAGAATCAAACGCTTTGGCCAGATCATAAAAGATGGCGTGGAACTTCCTCCGCTGCTCCCGGCACTTCTCCAGGAGCTGTCTGGCGCAGAACACCATGTCCGCGGTTCACCTGCCTGGACGGAAGCCCACCTGGGACTCCGGAAGAACCCACTCAGCGAGACAGGTGAGTTGGTCGGCCAGTATACGACAGATGAGTTTTCCAGCTGTTGACAGCAGGGAAATTATACGATAGTTTCCACAGTCGAGTTTGTGGCCCTTCTTGAATATCGTGACGATGACGGAGTCTTTCAGTTCTCCAGGCACCGTCTCCTCGACCCAGCATTGAAGGATGAAAACTTGGAGGCGGGTGAGGAGATGTGCACCCCCAGCTTGTAAAAGTTCTACTGGGATGTCGTCGACTCCAGCAAGCTTTGTTCTTCATCCTCCTCAGGGCTGCGGAGATCTCCCGGAGAGTCGGCAGCTCCATCATCCAGTGTTGCACGAGGAGCTGGGGGACAGGATCGAGGAAGCCGTCTGCTGCGCATGTCGGACGGTTCAGGAGCTCCATGAAATGCTCCTTCCATCGCTGGTGAGTATCCTCCTTTTCCTGCAGGATTGTGCCGTCCTTTGCCTTCACAGCCATTGGAGGACTGTGAGCCGGACCGATGATCTTCCTCGTTGCTTCGAAGAAGGATCTGGTATCGTGACGGTCAGCGAAACTCTGCATTTGGTGGGCAAAGTTGACCCACCATTGATTTTGGATCCTCCGGATCTCTCTCTCTGTGCTTCATTCTTGGCCGCCCGGTAGACTTCTTCAAGTCTCTTGGAGGAAACACAGTTCTGCCATGCAATGCGAGCCTCTCTCTTTCTTGAAATCAGTGGCTCAATTTCTTCCAGGTTTTCGGCAAACCAATCGGGATTTCTCCTCTTTTGCATACCGAGGACCTCTTCCGTGGATTTGGTGAGCGCAGTTTTCAAGTGCTCCCAGTCTGAGTGGACAGTGGCAGGAAGGGTCCAAGGTTGAGTGTCCAGTTTGTCCGCGAGGGACGTCTGGTACTGTTCGAGGACTTCGGGATTCCTCAGCAGCCCAACATTGAAACGTATCCTCTTGGGGATCTTCTTCCTTCTTTTCGCAGGCGCAATCTTCAGCCTATGTCTTGAGGCTACCAGCCTGTGATCGGACCATCCGTCATTCATGGAGCAGATTGCCCTCGTGACCATGACGTCCGCTCAGTCGCAGATGCGGGTAAGGACGTAATCGATCAGGTGCCAGTGGCCGGATCTTGGATGTTGCCAGGTGGTCTTGTGCTTGTTGGCCATCCAAAACAGTGTGTTGGTTATTACCATCTCCGTCACTGCGCAGAGACCAAGGAATAGTTCTCCATTTTCGTTGCAGTTGCCAACGCCTTCCTTCCCCAGAATCCCTCCCCAAAGCTGATGGTCCCGGCCCACCCGCGCGTTGAAATCCCCCAGAACCAAGAGCTTATCCCGGGGGTTGACGCGGACGATCAGGCCACGCAGCGCGGCATAGAAGGACTCCTTCGCCTCCTCCGAGGCGTCCAGGGTAGGTGCATAGGCGCTGATGATCACAAGGGATTGGGATTGAAACAGAGGTAGGGTGATGGACATCAGTCTCTCAGAAGTTCTTACGGGGATGATGTTGTGATCCCTAACCAGACGCGACTTAACGCAGAACCCTACACCGTGATTTCTTCTCTCCTCCACAGCTCGTCCGCTCCAGAAGAAGGTGTACCCGTGCCGAGGCTCATCGATCTGCCCGGCACCAGGGAGACGGGTCTTGGAGAGGGCCACAATGTCCAGGCCGAGCTTCTGAATCTCAAGGGCGATGAGGGCAGTCCTGTGCTCCGGTCCATTTGCTCTTGCATTGTCCATCAGGGTTCGTACATTCCAAGCGCCGATTTCCAGGAAAGCAGTCCGGTTATTGTGTTTGTATTTGTTTCGCCCGCATGAAGGATGAATCTGCTGGAGGCGGGTCTCCAGCCGATCGGTGGCGGTGATGGCCGTGTTTAGCCCGCCTTTTATTGGCCCTTCCTCGGATTGAGGGGAGCAGCGCTACGACTAAAGAGTCCTGCTCCGCCACCGTGGTCGCTGCCTCTCCCCTGCACCATCACCAGTTCACAAGAGGAGCGACCATCGTGCCTAGTCCGCCGACGTGTGGTTGTGGAACTAGGGACGTGGGCCCTCATCTAAGCCTGTCCCCGACACCCCGCGCCATCGCCGCCGGACTTCTTGAGGTTAAGGGGGATCGGGAGAAGGGGGAAACGGGTTGAGGGGGCAGTGGGGGTGGAGGGAGAATCGCCATCCTGGGGGCTATGTAGCGTGAGGGAGGGGGACGGGTCGCAACCCCGCCCCTGCACTTCGACCCCGTGGCCAGGGTCCACGGCATCGCGGTGGCCGACGGTGGTGGTCCAAGGTGTCTGGAGCACCCGAGGTTGGACCTTGGGTGCGCCGGGCCCGGTGTTTTATTTTGAAGGGTGGGCTTTCCTTCATAACCCATGAGGATGGTCGGCTTGGGGATCCGGTCCGCCGCCTTGCTAGGCGCTTTACTCCAGGACTGCGGTGGATTTGTATACCGCCGGACGCGGTCCCGCGGGATTTTGCTGAGCCGAAGGTCATTACCACTTCGCACCAACTCTCCAGTGATGGAAAGTCCCGTCAATTCGGCGTGGAGGCTCCCTTACGGACTTCACTGCGATCCACTAGGAATTGGCGACGGTTTGATCTGCGCCTTTGAGCCTAGGGATCGCAGATCTTTTGCGAAGTTAATGGAACATTCTGAATTGTCCCAAGGTGTGATTTGTGAGTAGGAATGGTCGTTCGTCTATGTATGCCCTGCGATTGGCTGGCAACCAGTTCAGGATGTCCCCCGCCTACTGCCCAAAGACAGCTGGGACAGGCTCCAGCATATCCGCGACACGAGCCGTACACTGTAATGTCTGACCAGACCACTGTCACGAGTGGTGTTTACACGGCAAGATTTGGTCCAGTGCTGCGCCGGGGCTGCCCCAGTAGAGCGTTCACATGTGCAAATTAGCTCCTGCGTAGCCCCGGAAAAAGGCTTACACCGGACCAAATTTGATCCATCTCAGGGAGGTGGTTTAAAAATTAGCTCCGGAGCAAATGCTAGTTTGCGAAGCAGCACCGATGTAAATTTGCACGTGTGAAGGCAACTGGGTTAAATTTGCTCCAGAGCAAATGCTTGTGAAGAGTACGTATGGCGAGAATGCGTTGCTTTCGTGCTCTGTCGGACTCCCGTAATGTGTTTGTTTGATAACGACACAAGACTTGGCTGGTAACATCATTCCTTTTGTAGGAGACTGGGCTGTCTCCGAGTTGTTTATTCTTAACCCCCCGCCCCCCATATAATTTATTTTGTGATTTCCTCTCTTGATTTTCTGATTGGTGCATTAGTGTTTGCTTTTCTGAGTGTCATTGAAGCCATCGTTGATTTACGTTTTCGTGGGCGGTCAATCTCGAGCAGAAGGCACGGAGACCGAGAAGGAGAAGGACGTGCCTGTCCAGTAGTTGCTTGAGTTGTGTATATACAGTATGTTTTAAAAAGAACCAACACGACAGCTCGTCGTTTTGCTCAGCTGCAGAAACTGCCGTGTGAACGCAGGTGGGGCTGCACCGACGCTGTGCCGATGCAGACATGCTCAGCGGCTTTGTACGTGTGAACGCTCCACACAATTTGCTGCGGTGCAAAATATATCGCAACAAAATACATCGGTGCAGCGCCGGAGCAAATGTGTGCCGTGTGAACAGGACTACTGTTGCTCTATCTACTTGTCATGATTCTGTTTGTGACCAACGGGTGGCACTGTAGGGCTCCCCCTGCAGCTGCACACCTGTTGGTCGTTATGTAATTAGTTTGTTTGTTTAAAAAGACTCCCGGCACGACCACTCGGTGTCGGGTCTTTGTTTGTCTGTTTGCTGCTGTCAGGTTTGTTTCAGTCATGTTTTGGTCACTGTTATGGTTTAGATTTAGATGACCTCCCAATGAACATTCGGCAAGCCTCCTCGCTGCACATCTTCAAAACCCTCCTCAAAACTCACTTGTATTCTTTGGCATTCGACTCAGCATTTGATTTGTTCTTGGTTTTCTACCGCCTTTATTACAGATTTGTCTTACTGTTTATTGTGCATGTTAAATTGCTCCATGTACAGCACTTTGTATGCAGCGATGGCTGTTTGAAAGTGCTCTATAGATATTGTTGACTTGACTTAGATTAAGTTATGATTTTTGTTTGATACTTTGGACTTTGTTTGGAATTTAGTTGTCTGTTTTCAGACAATTCTTCAAGTTCACCCTGCTCCTCCCTCCTGCCTGCTTTTTGGGGTCCTCCACCATCACGCATTGTGACACTAATGCTTTGCCGTATTACCTCAAGGATTCCGTTCCTCATAAAAACAGCATTGCACTCTCCCTTGAGTGTAGTTACAGGACCCCTGTTAATGACGACTGACCCTGAACTCTGACGATGCTTCAGTTCGACTCTAGATATACGTCCATTCTACTGTTTAAGCATTATTAGAGCTGTCAAACGATTGAAATATTTAATCTAATTAAAAATGCCACTGTCATAATGAACTCAAATTCACAAAAAAATAATCGTGATTACTAATGCATTTTTTATTGTTTCTGAATTTCCTTTTATATTTTTTTGTCCTATTTTTCCCCATTTTAATGATCTCATGATCTCACATAGAAAAATCATGAATCAGTTTTCTATGTGCAAAATGCAAATATTTACTGAAATAACAATTCCGATTTTCAATTTTACATGAACATTTTTCACTTGGAGCAGTTATTCACATATAATCTCTCACAATATTAGTGTCCACCAACAACAGTGAAAAAATATTTTGCCACATAACAGCTCCTTGAACAGCTCTTTTTATGGAATCAAAGCAGAGCAATATAACATTATAAAGTGCACATCTAAGGTAAACTAGTACTCAGCCTATAGTGGATTTAAGCAATGGTTGCATACTTCGTTTTTGTCAAGTTAGCTTTGAACACAGCAGTCAGGCTACGTTGATTCTGTTGGTCCTTCTTGCACGGAAGTCTCTCTATGGTTATGTGTAGACATCATTTCGGATGAGTACACTTGGTTCAATGACAACACCGTAGACTTTTTATTTTCAGTATGGTCGTGGCTACGACTGCACCGCTGAACTCTCGATGTGCCTCTGTCAGACGAACACAGAGACGCTCCACCCGCTTTATTTATATGGACACGGAACACTGTAACCTTCCACACAAAATAGTTCCAAACAAGTAACAATCGCGTCAGTGGCATAGATCGTATTCGACAGGCTATCTGCTCTTTATTCACATGAAGCTCATCAACCTAGTCTCTTATTTCTCTCCCAAAACAGTGTCTTCTCCCGCTTGGAGTACCTTAGCCTTCTCCGCTACATACAATCTCTGTACACAGCTTGGAGGCGCTCCCTGGCAATCCGGAGTAGAATCGATATACGCAATGCAAATGATTTCAGCTTGAGTCGAGCTGTGGACAATGTTGACAGGCTTGCATGCAGTAGCCATACATTTAGTTATGGCTACAGCAAATTTGTTCTTTGTCGTGTCATCCATTTTCTTCGCTTTGAAATGATCCATAGCTGTCTATCTGAGACGAGGGGGCAGAGTACCGTATTTTCACAACTATTCACCGCACCGTACTAAAGGCCGCAGTCTCATTAATGGGTGACATTTCTGTATTTTACACATACACAGGACGCACCGTACTAATGGCCGCAGTTTTACAGTGGTAAAACATACGCCAGCTTAAACATACGGCATGCATGCACGCACTCTAACACGTTAGCTTGAAGCATACGGTAGCATGCCAAGACATACAGATAAGCTAAAAACACGTTTTTAAAAAGGCAACGAAAGCAGAACTGAGTTCGGGTGTATTTTATTTAGCCATCGTACAATGTTCTCACGTTTTTCGATCAATCATCACCCAGAAATCCATCAAAGTCCTCATCCTCTGTATCAGAAGCAGAGGACTGCACATCTCAGTTGTCATTGAATGCATCACATGCTAGTGTGAGTTGCTACGCATTGCCGAGCGGAAAGAAGGAGTAGCAACAGCAAAGTCAACATTTCTCTCGTGTGAAGCTTTCCCACATTTGAAAGTAAAGAACAGAGCGAAACATGGTGGCAGCGCGCGTGTGTGTAGAAAGAATTGAACAATTGTGCAATTACCGTAATCCATCAAAAACGCCGCGTTCCCTCTCGTTGTTGCGTATTGTGGCGTAACTCGCCAAGCGCTGCCTCTCACTCTTTGTAAAGTTGTGTTTGCCACCGATAATCCATTGTTCCCATGCCGTTCGCAACTTTACTTTGAACGCCCCGGTTGATGCCAACGTCCAGCGGTTGGAGTTCTTTAGTCAAGCCTCCGGGAATAACGGCAAGCTCAGAGTTCATTTGCTTGACTTGTTTTTTCACCGCTGCTGTGAGATGGGCACGCATGCCAAAAGCATAACCGGTGGCTTTAAGTTTGAACTGAGCTTCGTAGGCATGTCTTTTTGTCGAATTTATTTTCAGGGGTTCTTAGAAACCAAAACCGGAGTTGTTTTGCAACAATGCACATTGCCACACTCTATACAAGTGTTGGTACTGGCTTGAGGCGTCCCTTCCTTTAGCGTCCACTTACACGCCCACCCTTCACCATTGGCGGACTAGCTTGCCTGTCCTCTCTCTCCCTCTCTCTCACTCTCCATATATGTATATATACACGCCCACCCTTCCCTGATTGGCCGACTTCTTTCCCGCATGCCTGGCCACAGTCACTTCCGCCTTTTCTCTATATAAACAGCGTGTCGGCTCAGCGCATATAAAGGACGCTCCGCACCATAAGGCGTCCAGTCCATTTTGGAGAAAATTTAAGACTTTTAATGGCGCCTTATAGTCGTGAAAATACGGTACTCACGTCAGCTGTGTGCTTGGCCATTAGGTGGCATTTCAAACTCGACGTGCCATGATAGCTCAGTTTATGATTAGTGATGGGAAAATGAAGCCTCATGAAGCAATGAGGCTTTCCATCCAACTGGTTCGTTCCTGGGCCGAAGCATCATGAGGCTTTATTTAATTACTAATGCACCATCATGTGGAAAATAAATGTATTGACAGTGATTAAAATGAGACCATGGATTTGATGTAGAGGTAAGATCGGGCCAAAAAAATCCAGCCCGAACCGGCCCGAGCAATTAACTTGATTTGCAGGCCTGAGCCCGAAGCAAACACGACATTTCCTATTTCATTTGTGATGACTCGTGAGGAGGAGGGGTGATTTGTGATAACAAATTTAAGCCTTTCTTTTCCACAAAATCTAAGTTAAACAAGTCTGTATAATTATTTACATCCTTTAAACATGTATTTCAGTTTCAGCAGAGGGTACATTCACAAACAATTTTCTATCTTTGACGGATTTTTTTTTTAAGAGTTGTCGGAAAAATTTAAGGCATTCTGTCATTATTACGGGTTGAAAATTGGGCCATTCACCACAGCAGCAGTACATCCGTAAGAATCGTGCGTGGCACTTGAGAGAGAAGCAGCGAGACCAAGAACAATGACGGCTAGATCATAGAGACATGAAGGAGTTCTTTGAATTGTCATTGCGAGAGTTTAGTACAGTATGTGTTGTGATGAGGCCACTTCTATTTTTTTGCGAACCACAGTCTCTCTTGGCCAAAACTATTCACGGCCTCGTAACGAACAAAATAAAAAGTCAGCGAGAGAGAAGCCCGACCCGACCCGCGGGCTCGGGCGGCCCGATCTTACATCTAGTCAGTGTCACCTGTCAGCTCATTGTTGTCCCGGTGCAGCAAATTTATTTCGATTCACCCGTGAAACTATTGGCGGTGATGTAGGAATCCCGTCCCGCGAGGCTTCGGGCGGAGCAACGCGCGTTCCGAGGCATCGGGCCACAAGCGTAATCGACACACGCCTCGATGCACGCTCCGCAGATTTTCTTCCGGTTTACTCGGCACACGCATCGGAGCCTCGGCACAGTTGGGCACATCACTATTTACGACTGCAAAACATACAGTTTGGTCTTGTCAGTGGAACAATCTGGCAACTTTTAAGCATCCGTCTTCGGTGTCTTGCGCGTGCGTGGACCTGTGCAGCGCGCTTGTTGTTTTGTTTCTGGTTTTATAGGGCAACGTAACATCCGCTGTGGCATGTGCCGCGTTAATCTCGCGAGAAAAAATTTAATCCCGTTAAAATTCTCTTAAATTAATGGCAATAAAAACGAGCTGAACTAACAGCTCTAATTATTATGTTTGAAATTTGTGTCATTCGGTCATTGTCCTGGCTCTTTGTTGATCCTTTCTTTCAAAGGAGGGGAATTGTGATGGAAATTTTTGATTTTAAACTGTCATGCAATCTGCATCTGTGGCTGTAACAAAGGCAGTTTTGTTTCTCTCCCGTGTCTGTGGCTGGTGGGCGGTCGTGTGGTGGGGGGTCTGATTATGCCTCTCTGGTGTGGCTGAAGCACGCTGAAGATCATGTTTCACCGACCAATGGGGAGGAGATGCTCTGTTATACACTTTACACTCTGTGACACGGTGTTTCTCAAAAGCTGCAGCTCAAATAAATCTCAGTGTTATACAAAGACTTTCATTGTCCTGATTTCCCTGGACAAGACAATAACATTTGCAATTGATCAAACCAAGAGCAATACTGGACCAAACCTGTGAAGTGTGAACATATCAGGAATGTTAATAATAGTATCACAGTAACTACCTGCAGGACTCTGGTCAACACAGTCGACAGAAATACCGGAAGCTGGCAGGTAAAATATTCCTCTTTTTCCCTCTTCTTCAACAGACATGATTGCAACTCCATACTGAAAGCAAAGCACAAATAATTTGCAAATGAAACTGATTATTCTAAATGTTGTGTCTGTCAGTGAAGATGGAAAATAGAAAATCCTCACTTCTTAAACATACTTGCCTGATAAAATTTAGTAGGGATATATGGAGACATGTCATTATTCTCTGGTGAACTTAAAGCAAACCTATTAAACTGGTTGAAGAGTAAATCAAAGTTTCCAGACAGTGGAAGAGTAGGGGCAGGAAAATAAAATCCGTCAAGACCTGAGAAAAATAACCGATGATTAGAAAGCTGGACAAACTTGGAAATGATGCAAATTACATGAAGTACATACACCCCCACCCATACACACCCCTCCTAAAGTCAGGCCAAATCTTCATCAATGAAAAATATTTGGGTTTGACATCAAATGAGTACACGTATGAGACACTAACTCAGCTTTTGCAAAAGGTTCCAAGACAAACTTGGAAAAATCTGCTTCAAAAGTGAGGCCAAATCTTTTATTAAAGATTAAATATATTCGGGTTTTCAATTAAAAGACAAATGCAGCTATGAGACAACCAGGGCTTGACCTTAACTGGTTTGCTCACCAGGCACTGAGGGTAGTGGTTTCCCATAGTTACAATCCACTTGACGCAATTTTGTTTTGGGATAACTACTGGTATGTTTCATACGATTACAGCCACAAATACACGTCCAATGAAGTTGGGAAGTTGTGTAAAACATAAATAAAATCAGAGCATAATGATTTGCAAATCATGTTCAACCTATGTATATTTAATAGAATACACTACAAAGACAAGACAGTCCATGTTCAATGTTATTGTTTTTAGCAAGTAATCATCATTAGAATTTTATAGCTGGTACAGGATCATTGATATCACTGTGTTACATTGTTGAAGCTTTGTAGGTGGAATTCTTTCCCATTCTTGCTTGATGAACGGCTTCAACAGTCCGGGGAAGTATTGAAATACTTTCTGATCAAAGCAGACCATTCAGAACTTACGATGTGACTGAACGCAGAGAGTGTGATGAGACGTCTCTTGTTGGACAAAGGACTGCAACTGTGAGTACCCCTCCACAGTATACTGCAAAGCATATGACGCAGTGACATGGCTGCAGAACTGCTTGTTGCCACTACATAACAAAAACAAACAAACAAACAAACAAAACACAAGTTGTTGTGTAGGCATTATCCATATGTATCATAGCCTAATCTTGCTTTTTTTGTATTTTTGATTCTCAGTGACAAATACATAATCAGAAATTGGGAATTGGGACATTTTTATTTGTTCTTTATATAAGATCAATTTTCGGTTGAGAAAATAACTATAACTAACTATAAATTGTGTAGAACTGGCTCACCAACATCGGCACTCGGTAGTACCCAAGGACCACATTAGTAATTTGCAGGCCTATTCTAAAAAAAAAAAAAAAGGCCGGTCCCTGAAAATGTTGTCTGACATGAAACCGGTCTGTGGGGCAAAAAAGGTTGGGGACCTCTGCCATAAACACCAGGCCTCACAAAACCATCAATATTTGTTAGTTTAATGTTTGTTGGGGTTTTTTTTGTCTGTTTTTTGTTTGACAATTTGGTGGTATAACTGCCGAAGACCTACAAAAATAGTATTTTGGAGCCATTTGCTAAACTGAACACGAAATCCGCCAATTGTAATTTAAAAGCTCCTGTAATTTGACCATGATCATATCTTGTCAAAATTGTCAATACTTCAGAGATTTGATGAGTCTAAGCCTGGAGACATTTACAAACTTATTTTTATGGCAATGTTAGTTGTCAGTGACTTGCTAAAGGAAATACTGTTTATGCGTTACTCTTTAATGTTCTCAGAACGGCGGCCTGTTGATGACTGGTTAGCGTATAGGTGTCAAACTCAGGTCCTGGAGGGCCGCTGTCCTGCATGTTTTCCAAGTCTCCTTGTTGCAACACACCTGATTCAAATGAACAGGTTCAATGTCAGGCTTCCGCAGAGCTTGCTGATGAGCTGATCATTTGGATCAGGTGTGTTGCAGTAGGGAGACTTGGAAAACATGCAAGACAGCGGCCCTCCAGGACCTGAGTTTGACACCTACGGTTAGCGCATCGGCCTCGCAGTGCAGAGATGCAGCGTTTGATTACGACTCTGACCTCTCTGTGGGGAGTTTCCATGTTCTCACTGGTACTACGGTTTCCTCCCACGTTCCAAAAACATGCGTGGCAAGTTAATGGAACAATCTAAATTGTCCCTAGGTGTGAGTGTGAGCGCAGATGGTTGTTCTTCATCTTTGTGTGCTCTGCGATTGGCTGGCAACCAGTTCAGGCTTGTTTGTCGTTGTGTGGCAATGACTGGCTTGCAACCACTTCGGGATGTACCGCGCCTGCAGCTGGGATAGGCTCCAGATGGTTGTTCATCTATGTTTGCCCTGGCTGGCAACCAGCTCAGTCAGTGGTATCTCTCACCACCACTGCCTGAAGACAGCTAGGATAGCCTCCAGCACAACCCGCTATCCTTGTGAGGATACGTGGATCAGAATATGGATGGATGGATGTTCTCAGAATGGGTTAAGTAATTTTCCCAGAAGACGGTTAAGGTTTCATGACGTTGTGGCACGAAGTTTGTGTATTTTCGCGAAAAACTGTTGCCATCAAACATGCTGTTCACCAGGAAAATTACACTATTTTTGACAGTCTAAACATACACCTAAAAATAACACTTAACTCGTGAGACTTTAAAAACATGTTGGCCTCACAACAGCATCATATTTTATTTGGTTATTGTGCGATTTTAAAAAAATGGTTCAACAACACCACCTTCAAATTTTTAGCAAAGCAGCACTGATTGTAGGTGTCACAAAGATCAACAAAGGTTTTGAGGTGTATGTCACAGCCCAAAGTCAACAAAAAAAGTCACTTGGAGACACATGCTAAAACTCAGAGGAAGTCTGCCATTTTAAATTTTTTTCAGGCTCGTGTTTAGCCTTTTGTAAAGGTCACATTTTAAAAACCTTCACCTACAGGTTTTATCCAATTCTATGAGTGTATTATACACATTAATTCTTTGATTATAACATTTTTTAAAGATCAAGATCAAAGATTTCATGGTTAAAATTTCAATAGTCCAGCCCTAAATAGTAGAGCAGTGATGCACAGGCATTTTCCACCTCATGCTTCATGATCCGACTGATATTTTGTGGATTGGCAATCATCCGTTACATTTCTGTCATCTAAAAGCTCCAACACAGAAGATTGTATTTATGGTTTTGAAATCTATTTCTGTGGGCTCCAAACAGTTTCCAGGCTGCGGACCGATGTTTGGGGCACCACTGAATTCATGGGCCTGTGCCTCACAATTCTCCTGCACATGACCAAACCAATCAGAGGATGATTTATTCACAAATTTCAGTAAATTTGTTTTTGCCAAAATATTACAAAGCAGGTTGTGTCTTGTGTATAAAGCAGTACACAAGAAGTAGCTCTCAGATTCAAAATGGATGGTCAAAAAGGCTGGTGTGGAATGTAGCAACCCAGCATTAGTTAAATATTCACTCCCACCCACTCCCCCCACAAACGTGTGCGGACACTTGCCTGATAGCGTGCATTGAGCAGCCAGTGAACAGAGCCATCTCCTGACTACATTCTCTGTCACAGCAGCAGTTAATGTCGCAGAGACCTTCGTGCTCATCACAGGAACACACGTTGCCAACTAGCAGGTAAACGGTAGAAACGTACACATAAAACTACGGTGAATGCACTGTACTTTTGAAAAAAATAAAAAAATTAAATAACTGGCTCACATTGTCATTTGATATACACTGCGCACAGTAATGTGATTTTTTTCATGCAACAAAACTTTACAATTACTGTACAGTAAAATAAAACGCAACTTGACAAGGAAATAAGCACTAGTCTTTCATGTACACCAAATACACCATGACACGCTCATAATTTTGAAAGAAAGTAACAAAATCATATGATTAGTTCTAAAAACATCAGTTTATGCTTTCTGCATCGGGCCTCTTTTTGTTTACTTCGATAATGAAAACACAACAATTGCAGATGTTTAAGGGGTTAAAGTTGCCTTCAAAACAGAGCAAGTACATTTAATAATAATAATAATAATAAATTTGATTTATAAGCGCCTTTCAAGACACCCAAGGACACTTTACAATAACAAAAAACACAAAACAATACGATACGGGTTGAGCAGCGGCAGCCAAAACGCGCGGTCTTAGTTACCGTCAATCGTTGGGGTCGGTAGATTACCGGAGACGGGCAGGGGCTCAACATGAAATGGTTGTTGATTTGTAACTTCGGTAAGAGTGTAACTCGTGTGTGAAGTGGGAAAATCAAAGTCAGTGGCCTTTTGCAAAGCAAACGTTGAACTATCCACAGACTCGTCGTGTGTGAAATTCCGGTCAGGAATAGCTGTAGCATTCACGTTGTAACCTGTAAAATTTTCGTTCGAGACGACTTCTGCAAAAAATAAAAACATCTCCGCGAAACCGAGAGCAAACCAATTCGTAGCAACTGCCATGCTTTGTTTAGTCGTTACTTTGGTCAGGATCTACACGACAACTCCTGGTGTATCCCCACCGCGAAGCTTTCTCTCTCTCTCTCTCTCTCTCTCTCTCTCTCTCTCTCTCTCTCTCTCTCTCTCTCTCTCTCTCTCTCTCTCTCTCTCTCTCTCTCTCTCTCTCTCTCTCTCTCTCTCCTCCCCCCCAACCCCTCCCTGCCCCTTTTTAAACAGCACTTGGATCATTACCACCCTCTGCCGTGTTGGAGTCTGAGTAGCGTTGCGAAACTCTCTTAATGTGCTGTGGAAATCGTGTCCGTAATCAAGAAATAAATACAGCATTTTGAAATAAAACACTTTTGATAAATAGGAGACTAATATATGATATATTATGGCATCCCATTTAATTGTAAGATAAGGGAATATTCGTATGAAATATGTCGTTGCAGTTTTTTGATATCTAATAATCATTGTATTATTAATTAAATATTTTATAAGTGGAATGAATGAATAATAAATATTTTAAACTGCACAGCACGGTGGTCGACTCCTTAGCAGGTCCACCTCAGAAGTGCATTGCTCAATTCCTGCTGCGGTCTTCATTCGTGGATTTTGCATGTTCTCCCCATGCCTCCGTGGATTTTCTCCAGGTACTTTCCTTCCACATTCCAAAAACATGCATGGCAGGTTAATGGAACACTCTAAATCAGGGGTGGGGAAACTTTTTGGCTCAGGGGCCACATTGACTTTTAAAATTTGATAGACGGGCCGGGTCAGCACAAGATAGATTTATTAACATATCAGAACATATTAAACATAAAAAGGACAAAAGCATTAAAGTACTAACATACTTTTTAATGGGAGCCGTGTTGTTGCTCAGCCATTTTAGCCAGTGCATCAAAGTCCAGTTGTAATCCATGCATCCATCCATCTTCTACTGCTTATCCGGGGCCGGGTCGTGGGGGCAACAGCTTTAGCAGGGAAGCCCAGACTTCCCTCTCCCTAGCTACTTCTTCCAGCTCTCCCTGGGGGATCCAGAGGCGTTCCCAGGCCAGCTGGGTGACATAGTCTCTCCAGCGTGTCCTGGGTCTTTCTCGGGGTCTCCTCCCGGTGGGACATGCCCGGAACACCTCACCA
This sequence comes from Hippocampus zosterae, assembly GCF_025434085.1. Classification (NCBI taxonomy): domain Eukaryota; kingdom Metazoa; phylum Chordata; class Actinopteri; order Syngnathiformes; family Syngnathidae; genus Hippocampus; species Hippocampus zosterae. The sequence goes on along the minus strand of NC_067451.1, from coordinate 40,549,148 downwards.
GGGAGGCGAATCAGATGCCCGAGCCACCTCATCTGGCTCCTCTCGATGTGGAAGAGAAGCGGCTCGACTCTGAGCCCCTCCTGGATGACCGAGCTTCTCACCTTATCTCTAAAGGAGAGACACCCTGTGGAGAAAACTAATTTCGGCCGCTTGTATCCGGGATCTCGTTCTTTCGGTCACGACCCATAGCTCGTGACCATAGATGAGGGTTGGAACGTAGAGCGACCAGTAAATTGAGAGCTTCACCCTTTGGCTCAGCTCCTTCTTCACCACGACAGACCGATACAACGTCCCCATCACAGCAGATGCTGCACCGATCCGCCTGTCGATCTCTCGCTCCCTCCTGCCCTCACTTGTGAACAAGACCCCAAGATACTTAAACTCCTCCACTTGGGGCAAGATCTCACCCCCGACCCTGAGAGGGCACTCCACCCTTTTCCGACTGAGGACCATGGTTTCAGATTTGGAGGTGCTGATTTTCCTCCCAACCGCTTCACACTCGGCTGCGAAACGCTACAGTGAGAGTTGGAGAGCCCTGTTTGAAGGAGCCAATAGCACCACATCATCTGCAAAAAGCAGGGATGCAATACTGAGGCCACCAAAACGGACCCCCTCAACGCTTCGGCTGCGCCGAGACATTCTGTCCATAAAGGTTATGAACAGAATCGGCGACAAAGGGCAGCCTTGGCGGAGTCCTACCCTCACTGGAAACGATTCCGACTTACTGCTGGCAATGCGAACCAAACTCGGACATCGGTGCTATAGTGACCGAACAGCCTGTATCAGGGGGTTCAGTACCCCATACCCACGAAGCACACCCCACAGAACTCCCCGAGGGACACGGTCAAGCGCCAAGTCCACAAAACACATGTAGACTCATTGGGCGAATTCCCACATACCCTCGAGGACCCTGCTAAGGGTGTAGAGCTGGTCCACTGTTCCACGGCCGGGACGAAAACCACACTGCTCCTCCTCAATCCTCAATCTGAACCTCCTATCCAGCACCCCTGAATAGACCCCTCCCCGTTTCTTCTGGTGTTCCCCAGGGTTCTGTCCTCGGTCCGCTCCTCTTCATTGTCTACCTCCTTTCGCTCGGAAACATTTTCCACAAATTTGGCTTACACTTTCACTGCTTTGCGGATGACACCCAGCTCTATCTCTCCAGCAAACCCGACGCTTCTCTCCCACTCTCATCCCTCTCTCACTGTCTCTCAGAAATCAAATCTTGGTTCACCCACAATTTCCTCAAGCTAAACAGCAATAAAACTGAACTCCTACTCGTCAGTACCAAATCCACTCTAAACAAATCCAGTTTCTCCCTCACAATTGATAATGCCACTATATCTCCTTCCCCCCAGGTGAAGAGTCTGGGTGTCATCCTTGACAGTTCACTATTCTTTCACTCCCACATCAATAACATTACCCGGTCCGCTCATTTCCACCTTCGCAATAATAACCGCCTCCGTCCCTCACTCGCTCTGCACACCACCGCTATCCTTGTTCACAGTCTCGTCACTTCCCGTATTGACTACTGCAACTCACTCCTCTTCGGTGTCCATCAGAAATTCCTCCATAAACTTCAACTTGTTCAGAATTCAGCAGCCCGGATCATCACGAGAACCCCTTCCTTCCATCATATCACCCCCATCCTCCGACAGCTCCACTGGCTTCCTGTCAAACTTAGAATCAACTTCAAATTACTTCTCTATACATTCAAAGCCACCCACAACCTTGCGCCCCCCTATCTGTCAGATCTTCTTCAAATCTCCATTCCCTCTCGCTCACTCAGGTCCTCATCCTCCCTCCACCTTTTTCTACTCTCTGCTCGTCTCAGTACAGTGGGGTGCAGAGCCTTCAGTCGCTCTGCCCCCAAACTCTGGAACTCACTTCCTCCCAATATTCGCAATATTGACTCTCTTTCCTTATTGAAAACCCAGCTCAAAACCCACCTATTCAGACTTGCCTAGCCGCCTTAAATCTTTCTTTCTTTATTTATTATTTTATCTGTGTTTTACCATTGGTCTTGGCTGTACAGTGTCCTTGAGTGTTGTGAAAGGTGCTTACAAATGTCATGTATTATTATTATTATTATTATTATTATTATTAGACCTTACCAGGGAGGCTGAGGAGTGTGATCCCTCTGTAGTTGGAACACACCCCCTGGTCCCCCTTTTTAAAAAGAGGCACTACCACCCCGGTCTGCCAATCCAGAGGCACTCTCCCCGTTGACCACACGATGTTGCAGAGGCGTGTCAACAAGGACAGCCCCGCAACATTCAGAGCCTTAAAGAACTCCTGGCGGATCTCATCCACCCCCGGGGCCTTGCCACCGAGGAGCTTTTTAACCACATTGGTGACTTCAACCACAGAGATAGAAGAGCCTACCTCAGGGTCCTCAGACTCTGCTTCCTCCAAGGAAGACGTGTTGGTGGAGTTGAGGAGGTCTTCGAAGTACTCTGCCCACCGGTTCAAAAGTCCCGAGTCAAAGTAAGCAGTGCCCCCTACCCACTGTACACAGCGTTAGTGGTGCACTGCTTCCCCCTCCTGATACGTCGGATGGTGGACCAGAATTTCCTCAAAGCCGTCCGGAAGTCGGCTTCCATGGCCTCACCGAACTTTTCCCACGCTCGGGTTTTTGCCTCGGCGACCACCGAAGCTGTGTTACGCTTGGCCAGTCGATACCAGTCAGCGGACTCTGGGGTCCCACAGGCAATAAAGGCTCGATAGGACTCCTTCTTCAGCTTGACGGCATCCCTTACTGCTGGTGTCCACCAGCGAGTACGAGGGTTGCCGCCAAGACAGGCACCAACCACCTTACGGCCACAAGTCAGATTGGCCGCCTCAACAATAGAGGCACGGAACATGGTCCACTCGGACTCAATGTCCCCCGTCTCCCCCGGAACATGGGAAAAGCTCTGTCGGAGGTGGGAGTTGAAACTGCTTCTGACAGGGGATTCCGCCAGACGCTCCCAACAAACCCTCACAATACGTTTGGGTCTGCCAGGATGGACCGGCATCTTCCCCCACCATCGGAGCCTACTTACCACCAGGTGGTGATCAGTTGACAGCTCCGCCCCTCTCTTCACCCGAGTGTCCAAAACATGCGTCCGTAAATCCGATGATACAACCACAAGGTCGAGCATCGAACTACGGCCTAGGATGTCCTGGTGCCAAGTGCACATATGGACACCCTTATGTTTGAACAAGGTGTTCGTTATAGACAGTCCGTGACGAGCACAGAAGACCAATAACAAAACACCACTCACGTTCTGATCGAGGGGGCCGTTCCTACCAATCACGCCCCTCCAGGTCACACTGTCATTGCCCACGTGAGCACAGAAGTCCCCCGTTGAACAAGGGAGTCCCCAGCAGGAGTACTCTCCGGCACACCCTCCAAGGACTCCAAAAAGGGTGGGTATGCTGAGCTGATGTTTGGTGCATGTGCACAAACAACAGTCAGGACCCGTCCCCCACACCCGCAGGCGGAGGGAGGCAACCCTCTCCTCTACCGGTGTGAACCCCAATGTACAGGCACTGAGCCGGGGGGCAATGAGCATGTCCACACCTGCTATGCGCCTCTCACCGTGAGCAACTCCAGAGTGGAAGAGAGTCCAACCCCTCTCGAGAGGATTGGTACCAGAACCCAGGCTGTGTGTGGAGGCAAGTCCGACTATATCCAATCGGAACTTCTCTGCCTCACACACCAGCTCGGGCTCCTTCCCTGCCAGAGAGGTGACATTCCATGTCCCAAGAGCTAGCTTCTGCAGTCGAGGATCGGACCGCCAGGGTCCCCGCCTTTGGCTGCCGCCCAGCTCGCATTGCACCCGACCCCTTTGACTCCTCTCACGGGTGGTGTGACCATAAGAAGGGGACCCACGTTGCCTCTTCAGGCCAGGCCCCATGGGTGTAGGCCCGGCCACCAGGCGCTCGCCAACGAGCCCCACCTCCAGGCCTGGCTCCAGAGGGGGGCCCCGGTGACCCTCGTCCGGGCAGTGGAAACTGAGTACCATCGATTTTATTTTTCATAAGGGGCTTTGTGAGCCGTGCTTTGTCTGGTCCCTCACCTAGGACCTGTTTGCCATGGGTGACCCTGCCAGGGGCATAAAGCCTCAGACAACTTAGCTCTTGGATCATTGGGACAGACAAACCACTCCACCACGGTAAGGTGACGGCTCACGGAGAGGTGGTTGGTTGTAATCGTGTTGTCGCAAATCTCAGAACACATCTGAGGTGTTCATCACTCATCTGGGATCTGTGGGGTGCTTTGTTGGTGTTCATCACACTAAAAGTATGTTCTGACACATATGTCGAGCCAAACAACATCAGCATTCTCAGTGTCATCTTCTGGATGTTTGGAAATTTGGCTGCACTTAACGAAGCATAAAACTCATCCAGTTTCAGGGAGTGGAACTTGTCCTTTAACATCATGTCACATTGGAGATCTATCAGTTCCAACTGCAACTCCTGTGGCACTGTTTCCAGGTCTTGTGAGAAGGGACATGACACCAGCTGAAGTGCCCTGTCAATTTTTCCTAAATCACAAAAGCGACGGCAGAATTCCTCATGCAGGTCATCCAGTGATTTTCTGTATTTTTTCACGTTGTGGTGCCTCCATTAACAATTAGCCAGTGTGGGGGAATGAGCAAATGAATTGGCTGACATTTGCTTTGAAAATAAAATCAGATTGCTTTTGAAGGCTTTGACGTTTGCTTGCATTTCATGCAAAAACTGTTTTTTCCCTTGGAGCTTCATATTCAGTTCGTTCATATTTGTCAGTAGGCCCACAGTAAAAGCAAAATCACAAAGCCATTCTGTGTCATTCAGCTCAGGAAATATGTCACTGTTCTCAAATTGCTCTAAACATTAAACAATCTCCCCTTTTGAGCTCCCACACACGTTGACATACTTTTCCCAAATTTATGGTAAACAGCGGGCAATAGAATGGTACAATAAGTCAGTGCGATCAGCATCAGCTTCTTCAAGGAATTGAATAAATTGACAATGGTGAAGTCCCCTCGCTCGAATAAAATTGACAAATTTCACGACTGGCTTCACTACGTAGTCAAGCTGCAGCTCGGATTTACACAGTGCTTCCTGGTGAATTATGGAGTGTCAGAAAATTACCTCCTGCTCAAGGTTGTCCTCTTTCACCCTGTCCTGAATTCTCTTCAGCATCCCGATATTTTTTCCTGTCAGATTCAGTGATCCGTCTGTGGTAACGTTGGTGAGCGTTCTCCAAGGTAACTTGTGCCTCTGTATGACCGCTGAGACGCTGTTAAATAATCCTCTCCTTGTGTTTTTCCTTTTTTTTTCCTCCGTAAACTCCTCCGTAATCTCGAAATTCTCATTAATCCCTCTGATAAAAATTAAGATCTGAGCGGTGTCCTTAACATCGTTGCTTTCATCCAGTGCTAAAGAATATAATGAAAATCTCTCCGCTTTTTTGTCTAGCTTGCTCGTTAAGTGTTCGTCAATTACTTCAATCCGGCGAGTCACTGACCTGCGTGATAAACTGAATTTTTCAAATTTGTTCTTGCTCTCAGGACATAAAATACTTGCTGTCTCTAACATGCACTCTTTAAGAAACTTCCCTTCGGAGAAAGGCTTACTGGCTCTTGCTAGTTTGAATGCCAGTAAAAAAAAGTGTCATCGTGCTTGCTTCTTGGATGGAAGTTGATCAAATAAAGGTGTTTTGTTGCGCCTGCAAACTTGCTAGCAACCTGTCAGCGGTAACTGTACGTTCTTGTGTTTGAAAGGTTGCTGGCGTAATTAGCATGCTTAGTGGAAAAGTGACGGCTGATGTTGTATTCTTTTAAAACCACAACCGTTTCTTTGCATATAAGACATACAGCCTTGGATCAAGTATTGAGGAGTCCATTCCTTCTTAAACACCCACCACTCACTGTTGAGTGCTGTCAAGTCACAGCGCCACCTGGTGTTGAACGCCCGTCATTGCAATTAAAATGAAATAAATTGCAGAATTCACATCAAGCCTTGTACTGTATTCTGAACCATTCTTCGGCGGGCCGGATTAAAAAGCCCAACAGTCAGGATCTGGCCCACGGGCCGTAGTTTGCCCACCCCTGCTCTAAATATTCCATAGGCGTGATTGTGAGCCCGAATGTTTGTTTGTCTTTGTGTGGCTATGATTGGCTTGCAACCACTTCGGACTGACTGCGGCTGGGATAGGCTCCAGTACGCTTGCAATCCTGGTGAGGACTAGTGGAACAGATAATACAGGAGTGGGCAATTCCGCTATCCTGCATGTTTTCAATCTCTCCCTGTTGCAACACACCTGAGTCAAATGATCAGATCCTCAGCAAGCACTGCGGAAGCCTGATATTGAACTTTTTCATTTTACTCAGGTGTATTGAAAGGACATCTAATTGTTGTTTTTGTGAGGTTATCATTGATGATGTTTTTCATTGCTTTTGGAATTGTCCATTCGCAAATAAATTATGGAAAGGTGTTGACACTTTTATTTTTTTGTTTGCCTGGAACCCCAAGTTTGCTTTTGAACCTACTGGCCTCATTTGACAAAAAGAAAACACCGTATGATTTTTTAAACAGAATATTTTAAGTATGGAGCGTGAAACTTGAGTTTCTACGTCTGTCAACTACGTGGATGTCCTGTTGCAGGTCGCAAACAAGCAGCTTTACGAAACATTGAAAGAATTCGAACGCGTCTGTTTTCCAAGTACTTCCGGTTCATTTTGCTTGCGTCGAGGCGGAGACATTTCGGGGAGAAGAATGAGAGTTCAAAGACCCACCCACGACACGGTTATAACCACCGAGTTACATTTCCTTAGCATTCTTAAAGTCTATCGTCCTGTCTGTCAAGTACTTCCGTGTCATCTCGATCGGCTCGGGATGCGAAGGAACGGTTCCTCGCCAAAAACAAGAATCCGAGAACAAGAAGGAAACAAATGAGGAACGTCGCTTTGTGAAAGGAGTGAACAACAAAAAACTATTTACATCGAAACTGTTGGAAACGGTTGACGATTGGCTCAAGGTCGTTCAAACTGAATTGAATAATCTGATATCCGGAAAGAGGTTGAGATCCCAAGAAGCTGTCACCGGGTAAGTGGAGTGGATTACGGATTTTTATTTGCCTTAAAGCCACTGTTAGATTGGTATTTTGACTGGACACTAATGTTGGCCTCGGCAGCTTACATAACAACATCGATCTTCAACATACTAAACTGTACATGAATGCATAAAGAAAAAGAGTTATGCCGAGCAGTGTTACCAGACCCACAGCAGACTCGTAAATTAATTACTTCATCGATTATTTGAGTTTTAAAGTAACTAAATTCGAGGGGTTGAAGTTACTTTATTAGTTATAAATGACAACTGTACTGTTTTGGAAGAGCATTGTTAACAGTAATATGTACGGCTAAAGTGCGTAATCAAAATAAAATACATATACAGTCTTTTTAACATGAATACATTGTAAATGTAGTACTTTCTGGCGTGTTTAAGTAATAATTCTGTCATGTCAAAACTAAACCTGTGCATTGCAAATACCCGAATAACTATTACATTCTCTGCTATTACGTTTCCTCTTGCATTTGCACAAACAGGACATTCTAAGGAGAAATATACTTTGCTGTGACTCCAAAGTAGGGCTATCACTATTGAATTATTTAATATATTTTTTAAAAGATTATTGCTCAATCAGAAAATCTGATAGAAATATATTTTGTGTTAAAAGTTTTTTTCCAGATTACATTTTACTAATTGGTGTTAGTTATTTGGTGTTGTTTAATGATTGCACAAAATAAACAAACATTAAGCAATATCACATGAGAGGGAGTAAAGTGGATTTCTTATGTGTGCTGTCCAGCAGCGGCTACTTGGGTCTACTTTAGACCCTTTCTTCCTTCCCCAAGATGATTGTCATTGGCTGGCTTTAGCTGTCGATTAATGTCAAACTTGAAAGGATGAATGAGGTTAGTTGGACTGAGCTTTACATGCAACACAAGTGTGTCAAGGTCATGTGACTGACAATACATTAATTTCAATGGTAATGTCTGTAATGAAGATTTATTTTATTTATTTCATGGGGACAGTGCACATTAACACAAGAATGAACAGTGTAAATGTGCTGGATTTAGCATCAACAACAATTTTCAGCCGTATCTCTATGACTATCCGATAACGATGTATTGCCCAGCCCTACTTGTCAATTACAAGTTATTCATACTATGACTGTGAGTACCGGTTGTTCTTTTAATGGATAAGCCATGCTTGCAGAAGTAAGCAACGTGGCAGAAGTTGGGATGCTCAAGACCACTTTTTTCAAACCGATACAAGTACTCACCAATAGCGATACCAAGTAACAAATACAATAAGTTTTTCATCAATCCATCCATCCATTTGATGTGCTAGAGCCTATCCCAGCTGTCTTTGGGCAGCAGACGAGGTACACCCTTAACTGCTTGCCACCCAATCACAGTATTTTTGATACAAATAATTTCAAACAAATGACATTTAATTTTAAAGAAAGGCCTTTCTTTTTATTTCTGACAAATGTCAGAACAATCACTCTGCAGTTCAAATTTAAACACCAAAATAAAACGCAAACAGCTTTGAATTTTTGTTTAATTTGTAACAAAACAAGCAAAATGAAACTCACAGCTCCCCATGTTTTAGGAGTTGAGGAGTCACTGAAGCACTAAAAATACCAATTAAACTGAAGCTCAACACTATAAAGTCAGAAAATAGGGTTGGCAAATTTTTCTGCAGTCATACATAATACATATTTCTGTTATTGGTTTTTTTTTAATTGTCCAAAATGTGAAAAATGTGAAAAAACATTAAATGGATGAATACAATAAAATACAACTATCCAGAGTAAAATATCGTTCATGTTTCAAATACATACACCTGCAAAAAAGTAGGCAACAGGTGAATCTAGCGCTCTGTTTCATACAGAAAGCTAGCAATATTGCCTGTTACTGAAATGCACTTCATTTTGGAGTCAGACGATCCTACATCAAGCGTCTTTCTTCAGTTAGTCCAAAATGCTGCCGCTTGCCTTTTGACTCGTACTCGTAAGAGGGAACACATAACTCCTACTCTGGTCTCACTTCACTGCCTGCCTGTACATTGTAGAGTTCCTTTTATGATTCTATTCTTTGTTTTCAAATCTTTAAATGCCCCATCTTACCTCTCTGAGCTCCATATGCACCTGCCCAGTGCCTGAGGTCAGTGAACCAGATGCTATTAGGCGTACCAAGGACTAGGCAAAGACTCAGAGGGCATTGAGTCTTTTCCAATCCTGGTCCCTCTTTTCGGAATGACTTCCCACTTAAACGTTCGGCAAGTCCCCTCACTGCCTTTTTGCTATTTTCACTATTTGTTTAATGGTTTAACTGTCTTTGCTGTTGTGTGACTTATTTATGTTCCATGTACAGTTCTTAGCAAGCGCTGTTTAATACATTCGAGTTGAGTTCTTTTATTTTAAATGCTCATTATGCTAATCGTAATGACCAGGAGATTGCATATTCTCAGTTGACCTAGTTAATGAATGCCAGTAAGATCGGGAACAGCCATGGAGCCTTTCCTTTTTCCTGCGAGATTGCTTCTCCTTCACCCAAGATTCCCACTCTAGTACTTTTGGCCGGCCACCTACAAGGACTTTATGTGATTCTACGATCTTTGCTGAAATTATATACTGTATATGCCAAGGGTGTCATAGATAAGATGCTGAGCCAGGAGGAAAGGTCACAGCGAGACAACACCCGATCTTAAGATAAGATAAGATATCATTTATTTGTCCCACACTGGGGAAATTTACAGCCTCCAGCAGCAAGAATGTGGGTAGAAAGAAGAAAAAACAAACAAACACTGTTCAATTAAGTGCATTATAAATATGCTTAAGTCACCTCTCTAATTATACAAACAGGTTGTGAGGAGTAGGGTGAAGTAAACTGCAAACGCTGCTTTGAAAGACTGCTGTTAAACTTCTTTGTTACTCTAGAGAGGTGACCTCCTACAAGTACCTAGGTGTTCTTCTGAACAACAAACTGGACTGGTCTACAAACACGGACACCCTGATTAGGAAAGGACAGAGCCGAGTCTTCCTACTCAGGAAACTGAGGTCCTTTGGGGTTCAGGGGTCGCTCCTTAAGACTTTCTATAACTCTGTGGTGGCCTCGGCCATCCATTATGGCATTGTCTGCTGGTCAGGCAGCATCTCAGCCCGGGACAGAAAGAGACTGGAGCGACTGGTCAGGAAGGCCAGTTCTGTCCTGGGCTGCTCCCTTGACACTCTGGAGGAGGTGGGCAACAGAAGGATGCTAACTAAGCTAAAAGCTATGATGGCCTGTCCCTCCCAACCCCTCCAGCCCGCCCTGACAGCACTTGGTAGCTCCTTCAGCCAGAGACTGTTACAACCGCGCTGCAAGAAGGAGAGATACCAACGCTCATTCCTACCGACTGCTGTCAGGCTGCTGAATAAAAATAACAATAATAATAATAATAATAATTAAATGATGTGAAAGACAATTGTGAATAGCACTGCGATTTATCCATTTTGTGTTTATATTGAACTTAATTGAACAGTGTTTGTTGTTTTTTTTCCTCCTTTCTACCTACATTCTTGCTGCTGGAGGCTGTAAATTTCCCCAGTGTGGGACTAATAAAGGATATCTTATCTTATCTTACACAGGAGTTACATTTAGGGATGGAGTTGTCTCAGAGAGACAGGCTCTCTGAGCTTGTCGAGGAGCTTACCACTTCTGGACAGCTGCAGATCGACAAGGAAAAAATCAGGGAAGTCAAGAAGATATGCAAGTAAGTCAACTCCATATTTTTATTTATTTATACTTAACTCATTGAAGAATGCTATTTTTTTTCTTAATGGGTTGCTAATGAATTGGATCAGGTGTCGGTATCGGCAGATACTTAAAACCAAAAACTCGCTCTCGGACTCGGGTGCTAAAGTTTAACCTCTAAAACTGAAAATTCTCCACGAATCCATATGATCATTATCGGTATCGGATTATAACCAGCATTCTTGATTGGTATCGATATTGGCATCTTAAAACCCTAATCGAAACATCCCAAGTAAAACCCATAAATCAATAACACAAATACAGCAGAGACTGTAAAACGCCAAAATAATGCAAAGTCTCATGCTCAGTCAAAAAAATGTACAGTCAAATTGTGCTTTAAGACAAGTTTTAAAAACAAAAGGATGGACCGGCAATGGAATAGGCTGAATCACCTCTGTGCCATTGCGTTGTCTGTGGTCCCTTCAGCAGTGTCTGGTGTGTTGACCTCCGGCACGGAGCAGGTGGGAAGAGGTGGAATAGCTCATAGAGGTATGATAGTGTGAGACCATTTAAAGATTTGGAAACAAAAGTATCTTAATATAAAGTCGAAAATGCAAAGAGAGCCCGTGAATGGAAGCCACAGTTGGAGTTTTGTGCTCCCTCCTACGAGCACTAGTTACAAGGCAAGCTACAGCATTTTGCACTAACTCGAGAAACTTAAGGCAGGACTGGCTCACGCCAAAATAAAGTGTGTTAAGGTAATCCAGCCGAGATGTAACGAAGTGTTGTTGAGAAGAGAGAGCCATATTAGCCAGCTGCCCTACAATGAAAAAAAACTGGACTTAACAGCAGCACCAATTGGCCTATCCAATTTAAAATCACTGTCCAATTTGAAACCTAGGTTCGAGATTGATCACTTTAGATAAGGCACTGGGGGCCCAATTGCATGGTTTTGTTATTTCTCAGGGCATGTATAATTGGGTGTCATTGGCATAACAGTGAAAATGAATGTTTACGTATCATATCAACAAGTAGAAGCATGCACAGTAGTTTAAAAAGAGAAATAAATAGCGGGCCGAGTACCGATTCCTGCGGTATACTCCACATTACAAAACTCAGAAGTTCCATTTCCATGAATTACATGGTGCATCCTCTCTGAGATATAAGAAAGTGCAGAGTCTCAAATACCAAGACAGGTTTCAAGGCCTCTTAAGAGTACATTATGATGGATAGTGTCAATGGCAGTGCTAAGAATCGAGGAATAATATTCCGGTAATTGAAGAGGTGTCGGAGTGATCCAAGCACCATATCTGAATTAATAAGTCATTCTGTGTTTAAATCAGCGGTGTCCAACTTTGGTCCTCGAGTGGCCCAATCCAGCATGTCTCCTTCTCAAACACACCTGATTGGTCAGCTTGAGCACAAGTCCTCATTTTTGCTAGAAAAATCTACTTAGCAGTGGCATTTGAACAATGCACATCACACATACAGTAACCACAAAGTTCAGTGTCATGGCATTTGTTATTCCACTAATTCAAGTTTTTGTTGTTGCTGTTTGTTGTATTCCCTGTAGGGAGTCTAATGACTACATCGATCATGTCTACCACTCATTAATGTCCCAGCTCAACCAAGACCATGCTGAGATCCGTCTGTCAGCCTTTCAGACAACCAGTGAACTTTTCCCCAAATCACATCACTTCAGAACCCTCCTGGTGGACAACTTCCAGGTACTGGGGTAAATTTTACCTTTAATTTTATAATATTCTCTGTAAAAGTATATTCTTAGTGAAAATCCTAATCATAACTGCTCATGGAACCAGCCAACTTGGTTGGTGGTGTGTCTGCTGAGAGAAGAAATGCTGTTCCAGTTTTTCTCAGTCGCTTTGGCATGTTTTTCAGATCAGAATTGAATTTTGCAAAACAGCAAGTGCATTCGTACAAATACAATACAATACATGCTGATGGCAAAACATTATGGTTCCCATGCAAAAGCCATTTTCTTTCTCGAAATCCTCAGTAAATCTTATTTATAATAATACATTTTATTTAAAAGCGCCTTTCAAGACACCCAATGACACTTTACAATAACAAAAAACACAAAATATGTCAGTGCCATGAAAACCGCAGGTCTTTGTGTCACTGTGTATGTATAAGTCCAAATGCTGAGTCATGTTAGTAATATAATCGTGTGTTCTGGAAGGATGTTCTGATGTTAACTGCTGCTTAAGTTTTCTTGACAAAATCATTATTTTACATTGAAAAGTTACAGCTTCTTGCATGTGGACAATTGACTGCAAGAGACTGGTTTAAATGCAAATGCCACTTTTACTGTAATTTGTTGACAAACTATGTCAGTGCGATACAGAAGGAAAAAGATAGCACTGCATATTACAAAGAAAAAAACAAATCAACACTAGAGCGGCAAGCTACTGAAAGGGGCCCTATGAGCTATTATTAGAAGAAATGACCTCTGTAAAATGTAAAAAATAAGGCAACATTTGAAAGGAAATTAACTACTCTTTAGGTCTTGGGCTTTTTACATGTCCCTGCTAATTTTGGTAGGTCTCGGTGAAATGTTCAATTGGGGCTATTTCGTGAAAAAAAAATTGGCCCCCAACCATGCTATTTTTTTGTTTATTTTGTTTTTTATCTGTAGAATTAATTACCTACTGTGATTTCTATTCCCGTAAATTCAAGTGTGATCTCGGAAATGAACCAACGCACCTGAGAAAAACTTATATCTTACGGCTCAGTTCAGGAGGGTGTGATGCACTGAATTTGTTGTCATTTTACATACATACTATATGACTGAATTTGTCAGTAGGGATGAGTATTGTTCAGATTTTAATGATACTACTACTTTTAACGCTACTGCCTATCAATCGGGTACTTTAACGGTGTTCTTCTACTTATGGTATTTTTTTGTTGAGAAAAACACTAAAACAAAGGTATTCAAATTAACGCTGTTGTCTTTGTTTGTTTGTTTGTTTAAAATGAATGTACTTATATAGCAGCTACGACATGTAAAATAAATAACAAGATGGTTTGAACAACATTTTAAAAAGTCATATTTGAAACTGTATCTTTCACTGACAAGGACAATTAAATTGATTCTGATTCTGATTCTACTCAGTCGTCCAGATCTGTCACGAAAGTATCTTAGTCGGCTTTGTTTGGGTTATCTCATTATGAGCCATCCTTTCTGGCAGGAATTCTTGGAGTTAACTCTAGAGACCAACATTGAGCGGCCTCTGCCCCCTCCTCAACAAGTAGCCAGGAAACTTCGATCACTTGCTATCCAGACTATCCAGTCCTGGCAATCCTCTTATGGGTCAGCATATAAGAAGTTGGAGCTGGGTTATTATTTTCTCAAACAGTTTAAAAAGGTGAGCAATATAATTTGTCTTCTCATTTCCCATTTACATTGACATGACATAATTCATATGGATAAATGTTGAGTATATTTTAATCCCGGCAGCACGGTTGACTGTTTAGCAAGCACGTCCATGTCACAGTGCAGAAGTGCAGGTTTCAATTCCGGCTCCGGTTTTCCTGTGTTGAGTTAGCATTTTCTCCCCATGCCTGCGTGGATTTTCTCCGGGTACTCCTGTTTCCTCCCACATTCCAAAAACATGCATGCAATAGAACACTCTAAATTGCCCGAAAACAGCTAGGATAGGCTCCAGCACTCCCACGATAAACGTAAGAATAAACACATTAGAAAATCGATGGATAATAATAGTGACAATAATAATTTACAGAATAACAATAATAATAATACTAAGTATTATTCATCCATCCATTTTCCGAATTGTTATTTGAAACATGCATGTTGTGTTTCTTTGGGTTTTCTCTAAGTTATGCTGAGCATTCAGCAGGCCTCCTCGCTGCCCCTCTTTAAAACCCACCTCAAAATTCACTTGTATTCTTTGGCATTTGACTCAGCATGACTCAGATTTGTTCTTGGTTTTGCTGTTCGGTGCTTTCTACCGATTTGTTGCTTTACTGTTGTATATTTTAGTTGCTCCATGGACAGCACTCTGTATGCAGTGATGGCTGTTTGAAAGTGCTCTATAAATACAGTTGAGTGATATTAAAAGTGGTTTGATGATTTGAAACCTTTGTGTGGCTAGATGTGCCCCCCCACACAAAAAAAAAACAACAACCCAGAAATCAGGAGGTTGGCAAATACTTTTTTCACAACATTGTACTTGGATGAACAATGGCAACTCGAAAAACAGTGTTTTGAAACATTTTCGATTTTAATTTCCCTAGTGGAATAGATCTATTGCTAATCGTACCTCATAATACAAACATTTTTTGGGTTTTCTTAGGTGGACTTTCAGGATGCTGAGGCCAGGACAGTAGCAGAGCGAGAACGAGAAACTGAGAGACAAAGGAAAATGGAGAGGATATACAGCAAGAGACTGAAAGCAGCCATGAGAGATTTGGAGGGTAAATGTACTGTATTTCCCACGACCAGAAGATGCACATTAGAGTCTTACATTTTCTCCAAAATAGACAGGGTATCTAATAATGCAGGTCACCGACTGTATGGACCAAAAAAAAAAAATCGGTGAAATCTGTTGTTGCACAAAAGGTTCCGTCAGCTCAACAGGCTCTAAACCACTCAAGGGCGCTACGGCCAATGCCCACCAAGTGCCAACGGAATACTGTGATCCACTGTACCAAATGCTGTAGTTAAATCATATTAGCCCACATCAAGGTTATTTTAGTTCATGAAAATTAATGAAAAAACTAAAATGGAAAAAACATAAAAATGTGGATGTGTTCGCAAAGTGACATGTGTTTTTATGAATGTTTAGACCAGTGGTTCTTAACCTTGTTAAAGGGACCGAACCCAACCAGTTCATATGCACATTCACCGAACCCTTCATTAGTGACAAACATGTATTTTTAAACAAATTCAAGACAAAAAAACACATGTATTAAACACAGAAAAAAGTAATCACAATTAGAATAAATATAAAGTATACGTTTTTTTAATTGTGCACAAAATGATATAGCCAGCGATGGCCAAGCGGGCATGTCATAACTAATTGACATGTTGAGTCGGGTGTTTTAACCTCCATGGCAGAGGCTCTGTCGAGACCCTGAGACTGATTCACCGAACCCCTTAGAACCACTGGTTTAGACCCTTAAATGTAGTGTTGTTATCTTGCCGAATAACATGGCAACAGCTTTTTGTGAAAATTCAAACTTCGTGTTGCAACATCTTGAAGTCCTAAACGCGCTTCTGCACAAATATGAGGTATTCAACTCGCTTGGAGAGAAACATCAAAGCGTAAAACATATTTCCTTCAGCCAATAGGTGGTGCTGCCTTTTATAAAAAAATGTAATATCTTCAGGTCGAGACTCATAATCTTTGTCAAATATTGACACGATATAATCATGTGGGTAAAGTTACAGAAGATTTTGTAGTCACGGCAAGGCAAATTTTAAAGTAAATTCAAAATGGCGGAGTTCCTGTTAGGTGTCACCTATGGATCAAAGAGATTTTTTTTGTTGGTCTTGGGTGATTACATATACCACCAAATTTTCATTGCTCTTGGTGAAATGGATAACCGCAGTACCCAGAGAAAACCCACACAGATACGGGGAGAACATGCAAACTCCATACAGGAAGGCCGCAGCTCGGATCAAACCCATGACCTCTGCACTGTGAGGTCAACGTGCTATCCACTGGACCACCAGGCTGCCTTTAATAATAATAATTATTATTATTGTTATTATTGTAGGATTCCAAAAATAATAAGTTTCTTGCAGCATTCTCTGCACCAGCCTTAATAAGCCTGGCAATAAAAGTAAATCTCTGTGCAATGTGTAGGGAGTTATGGTGAATTTTAATTTGAATAGAAGACTATTCGGAATGGGTTGGAACAGATTCATTATATTTCCATTCATTTTAACGGGGAAAGATGTGAGATGTGTTTTTGTAACGAGCGTGGTCACAGAATGAATTAAAACGGTCATCTCCAGGCACCATTTTATGAGGTAAATCTGATTTTTTTCAACAGTAACAATTTTTAACAAAAATATTTATTTTACAGACTCCTCCCCAGATATTGAGGTTGCACTGACAGAATTAGACTCCTGTTTGAAGCTGCTTTACCATGAGTTCCCCCTTCAAGACAACCTGACAACTAATACCTGCCCGCTCACACAACCAACCACTGGATGTGTGTCAGATGATGAACAACCCTGCTCTAGCAAAAACTTAATGAATGACAGAACACGGAAGATGCAAGAAAGCAAAGAAAATGTCAATGTAAATAGAGAAGAGTGGGAGGAGAAAAAAACAAAGAAAAAGAAGCATAAAAGGTCTGAAAATGAAGAATTAAACAGGAGTGACAAACAAAACAAAGGTGAAATGGAAGGGGAACAGAGGTATAGGATGAAACATGAGGACAAGACCAGATGTGACGTAGAAGAGGAGGACCCCCTTCATGGAGACTCATTTATTCGAAACTCTGGCCTTATCTCTCGCTCATATTGTCTGGACTTGAACCTTGGTTCTGGTAAGTGCAATTTTTCAATTTCACAATATTTGAACGCGAAATGTCACCTGTATTTAAGAATTTGTCTTGGTGAAAGATAGCCGCTTATACTGCACTACACTACCAGTGTTATTTCTAATGCACACCCCCAAAAAATAATATTTCCGGTAGATATCCGATTTGGAGATACCCAGGTATGTTGTAATTTGCACACTCCAATTCCAATCATGTTGTCCAAAACATAAGATAAGATAAGATATTCTTTATTCGTCCCACAATGGGGAAATTTACAGCCTCCAGCAGCAAGAATGTATGTAGAAAGAAGAAAGGAGAAAGAGAGAAAAAAAACAACAAACATCTTTCAATTAAATACAATATGAACACAAATGGATAAAAATTATTATTAGTATTATGATTGTTATTTTTTATTCATCAGCCTGACAGCAGTCGGTAGGAACAAGCGTCGGTATCTCTCCTTCTTGCAGCGCGGGTGTAACAGTCTCTGGCTGAAGGAGCTACCAAGTGCTGTCAGGGCGGGCTGGAGGGGGTGGGAGGGACTGGCCATCATAGCTTTTAGCTTAGTTAGCATCCTTCTGTTGCCCACCTCCTCCAGAGTGTCAAGGGAGCAACCCTGGACAGAACTGGCCTTCCTGACCAGTCGCTCCAGTCTCTTTCTGTCCCGGGCCGAGATGCTGCCTGACCAGCAGACAATGCCATAATGGATGGCCGAGGCCACCACCGAGTTATAGAACGTCTTAAGGAGTGACCCCTGAACCCCAAAAGACCTCAGTTTCCTGAGTAGGAAGAGTCGGCTCTGTCCTTTCCTAATCAGGGTGTCCGTGTTTGTAGACCAGTCCAGTTTGTCGTTGAGAAGAACACCAAGGTACTTGTAGGAGGTCACCCTCTCTATGTCCATACCCTGGATGTTCATCGGTGCTGGTGAGGACTTTTTCCTGCAGAAATCCACAACCAACTCCTTAGTTTTCCTAGGGTTGATCTGGAGGAGATTCTGCTGGCACCAGTCCACAGAGTCCTTTGTCAGTCCCCTGTACTCCCGATCGTCCCCTTCTGTAATGAGGCCAACAATCGCAGAGTCATCGGAGAACTTCTGAAGGTGGCAGTTTGGAGTGTCGTGTCTGAAGTCCGAGGTGTAGAGGATGAACAGGAATGGAGCCAGAACAGTCCCCTGCGGCGCTCCAGTGCTGCAGAGAAGCCGGTCCGACTCACAGCTCTGCAATCTCACGTACTGCGGCCGATTTGTGAGGTAGTCTATGATCCATGCTGTGAGATGGTGGTCCACTCCGGCGTTCTGCAGTTTGCCTCCCAGCAAATTGGGCTGGATGGTGTTGAAGGCACTGGAGAAATCAAAGAACATGATTCTCACAGTGCTCCCAGCCTTCTCCAAGTGTGACAGCACTGAGTGGAGGAGGTAGATAATGGCGTCTTCCACGCCGATGCCAGGCTGATAGGCAAACTGCAGCGGGTCCAGTGACGGGCTCACCAGCGGTCGAAGGTGGGCGAGGATGAGTCTCTCCAGCGTCTTCATCAGGTGAGACGTCAGCGCCACCGGTCTGTAGCTGTTCAGCTCCTTAGGGTGGGGGGTCTTGGGCACTGGGACCAGGCACGAAGTTTTCCACAGCTGTGGAGCTCTGCCCAGCTTCAGGCTCAGGTTGAAGATGTGCTGGACAATGTTACACAGCTGGTGAGAGTAGGTCCTGAGGAGCCGGGAACTGATCTTGTCCGGACCTGCTGCCTTCCTCACATTCATCTTCCTCAGTTGGTTCCTTACCTGCTCTGTTGTGACGGACAGGCAGGAACCAGGTGACATACTGGGTTGATGAGAGCTGGTCGAAAGAGGAGGGGGAGTAGAAGAAGTCCTCAGTGAGAGAGGTTGCAGTTTGTGGTTGGGGGAAGGGACAGACGACTGGTCGAAACGGTTGAAAAAATGGTTCAGTCCATCTGCCCAGTCCTTGTCCTTCTCGATCATACTATAATAATAATAATAAAACGATAATAATAAATACAAGACAACGATTTACAATTCCCTTTTAAGCTGGGTTCACGGGTACATGACAAAGACAAGATTTTGATGTTTAAAAATGAAAAACAGGTTTTCATTTTATATGAATTCCAAGAAAGCTGTGACAGCATTACGAGAGGTGCAGGGTTTCCTGCCCTTCCTGACCCCTGCCGGGCTATGGTACGACCATTTTGGGCAGGACCGGTACTTCAATTATTTGCGATTTATCATCAGTTTATTAGTGGCATTTAAACAACAACAACAATGAAATAATACGATCGGTTATTGTAGTAGTTTTTTGGTAAATCCATCAACTGGAAAAATAATTGCTATTGTGACAGGCCTACCTATAGATAATGTAAATACAATACGCTGACTCAAATAATTTATGTATGTATTCCAGTCCATACTCCGCACAGATGTTTCGATAGACTATGGCAGCTACCTGGTGATGTCATTCCAATTAGGCTTTCCCAGCCAGCATCTTACACCCTGCAGTTATGTGTTGGATCATCTCAGTTGCCTCTTTGCACATTCTACACCTCTGGTGTGGTATATCTGGCCCTCAATGGCTCTGGTGCTCAGGGCCTGCTTCTGATCAGCCAGGGTGAGTGCCTCTGTGCTGCCCTTCAGGACCTTCTTGAGATCAGCCACTTCAGTTATGGTCCCTTGGTACATCCCGTGGAGGGCCATGTCCTCCCATGATGATCCCTCTTCCAGCACTTCTTCCTCTGTTCCCCATTGTCTGAGACATTCTATGAGTATGTCATCCATTGGAGCATTCTCCTTGATGTATTCATGGAGCTTGGATATATACAGTATGTATGCATGTATGTATGTATATATATATATATATATATATATATATATATATAATAAAAGAGCTGTCAAACGATTAAAATATTTATTCTAATTAAAAAACACAACTGTCATAATTAACTCAAATGAACTAAAAATTTATCGTGATTACTTACGAATTTTTTATTGTTGCTGAATTTCCTTTTATATTTTTTTTTGTCCTATTTTTTCCCCATTTTAATGCTCTCATCAACATGAATCATGAATCAGTTTTCTATTTGCAAAATAAATATTTTCTGAAATAACAATTTCGATTTTCAATTTTACATGAACATTTTTCACTTGGAGCAGTTATTCACACATAATCTCTCACACAATATTACTGTCCATCAACAACAGTGAAAAAAATATTTTGTCACACAACAGCTGCTTTAACAGCTCTTTTTATGGAATCAAAACAGGGCAATATAACATTATAAAGTGCACATCTAAGGTAAACTAGTACTCAGCCGATAGTGGATTTAAGCCATGGTTGCAGACTTCGTTTTTCTCAAGTTTGCTTTGAACACAGCAGTCAGGCTATGTTGATTCTGTTGGTCTTTCTTGCTCGGAAGTCTCTCTACGGTTTTGTGTAGACATAATTTCTGATGACTACACTTAGTTAGATGACAACACTGGAGACATTTTATTTTCAGTGTGTTCGCTAGGTCGCTACCACTGCACCGCTGAACTCTCGACGTGCCTCAGTGCGCCGTCACTGTCAGACGAACACAGAGAAGCTCGACCCGCTTTATTTATATGGCCACGGAACACTCTAACCTTCCACACAAAATAGTTCCAAACAAGTAACAATCGCGTCAGTGGCATACATCGTATTCAACAGACTACCTGCTCTATTCACCAGAGGCTCATCAACCTAGTCTCTTCTTTCTCTCCCGTACTTGGTGTACTTTAGCCTTCTCCTCTACGTACACATTCTGTACACAACTTGTAATGGAGGCGCTTGCTGGCAATCCGTAGTGGAGTCATTCGATGCATCCATCCATCCATCCATCCATCCATCTTCTACCGCTTATCCGGGGCCGGGTTGCGGGGGCAACAGCTTTAGCAGGAGAGCCCAGACTTCCCTCTCCCTAGCTACTTTTTCCAGCTTTCCCCGGGGGATCCCGAGGCGTTCCCAGGCCAGCTGGGTGACATAGTCTCTCCAAAGTGTCCTGGGTCTTCCTCGGGGTCTCCTCCCGGTGGGACATACCCGGAACACCTCACCAGGGAGGCGTTCAGGAGGCATCCGAATCAGATGCCCAAGCAACCTCATCTGGCTCCTCTCGATGTGGAGGAGAAGCGGCTCGACTCTGAGCCCCTCCCGGATGACCGAGTTTTTCACCTTATCTCTTAGGGAGAGCCTGGACACCCTGCGGAAACAACTCATTTCGCCCGCATGTATCCGGGATCTCGTTCTTTCGTTCACGACCCATAGCTCGTGACCATAGTCAAGTCAAGAGTATTTATAGAGCACTTTCAAACAGCCATCGCTGCATACAAAGTGCTGTACATGGAGCGATTTAACATACACAATAAACAGTAAGACGAATCGGTAATAAAGGCGGTAGAAAGCACCAAGCAGTAAAATCAAGAACAAATCTAAGTCATGCTGAGTCAAACGCCAAAGACTACAAGTGAGTTTTGAGGAGGGCTTTAAAGATGGGCAGCGAGGAGGCTTGCCGAATGTTCAGTGGGAGGTCATTCCAGAGAGAGGGACCAGCATCAGAAAAAGGCTCGATCCCCTCTGAGCTCGATCCCCCCCAAGTGGAGGAATTTAAGTATCTTGGGGTCTTGTTCACGAGTGAGGGCAGGAGGGAGCGAGAGATCGACAGGCGGATCGGTGCAGCGTCTGCTGTGATGCGGACGTTGTATCGGTCTGTCGTGGTGAAGAAGGAGCTGAGCCAAAGGGCTAAGCTCTTGGCTCCCCATTCATTTTAGAGTTATTTTCAAGATCCTCCTCTTTGCTTTCAAATCTCTGAATAATCTCGCGCCACCTTACCTCTCTGAGCTCATCCGCCCCTACACACCTGCCCGGCGCCTCAGGTCTGTGGACCAGACATTATTAGAAGTACCAAGAACTAAACTGAGGCTCAGAGGGGATCAAGCCTTTTCTGTTGCTGGTCCCTCTCTCTGGAATGACCTCCCACTGAACATTCGGCAAGCCTCCTCGCTGCCCATCTTCAAAGCCCTCCTCAAAACTCACTTGTATTCTTTGGCATTCGACTCAGCATGACTTGTTTTGGTTTTTGGTTTTACTGTTTGTTGCTTTCTACCCCCTTTATTACCGATTTGTCTTACTGTTTATTGTGCATGTTAAATTGCTCCATGTACAGCACTTTGTATGCAGTGATGGCTGTTTGAAAGTGCTCTATAAATACTGTTGACTTGACAAAGTCAATCATCGAACTGCGGCCTAGGCTGTCCTGGTGCCAAGTGCACATATGGACACTCAGGGTGTGGAAAAGAATCGATATTAATCGATGCGCACGTGCGTGATGAGAGTGCATCGGCTCATTCACTGGGTATGACGCGATTGACGGGTGAAATCTAGAATCATCATGATGCATTGGTGGGTATCTGTAAAATCTGATTCAAGCGCCGTTTTATTCATGTTAAACATAACCTATCTGCCCTTTCCTAGGCGCAATGAATGCACCATCATTATTTTGTGTTGAATACGGACGGAAGCCGTGAGTCGCATACAGTGCACTAGTTGTGCAGTACACAACTAGTGAAACACTATGGAGTTCGCGCAAGCAGCAGCGAGGAAACTACTGTATTTAATGCTCCCGTAACATTCAGATCTTATGTTTGGAAATACTACGGCTTCGAAAAGAAAGACGGAAAGCTTGATAAAACCTCCGTAATTTGCAAAGAATGTCGCACTACGAAGCCATACAATGGCAGCACCACAAATATGCAGACCACTTAAAACGATGGCACCACATCACCGACAAGTTTCCCGCCCCCTCCCTGCCTCCCCGTCCAGTTCCTCGTTGGACACCGGAGAAACTCTCGGCAAATCAGGTCAGGATCAGAAAAAAAAAATCGCCTCTTATTTTGGGGGTCCCCTTGCAGCTCACTGTGACCGCGCAAGGGAAAACTATATATGGGTGACTCTTTTGGACATTTCATTTTGACACTCAGTGAGAGCGGTCTGTGTACGCTACAATACACACAGCAGCTTTGAGGCTGTGACTGCCACATTGTTTCAATTGTGGGTTTTGTCTGTCCAATGGGGATGGCTATTTCATATAATACACTCAGTGAGTACCGTATTTTCACGACTATAAGGCGTCATTAAAAGTCTTAAATTTTCTCCAAAATGGACAGTACGCCTTATGGTGCGGAGCGTCCTTTATATGCGCTGAGTTCCAAAATCTGACTGACTGCCGACACGCTGTTTATATAGAGAAAAGGCGGAAGTGACTGTGAAAGAAGTCGGCCAATCAGGGAAGGGTGGGCGTGTATACATACATATATGGAGAGGGAGAGAGAGGGAGAGAGAGGACAGACAAGCTAGTCCGCCAATGGTGAAGGGTGGGCGTGTAAGTGGACGCCTCAAGCCAGTACCAACACTTGTATAGAGTGTGGCAATGTGCTTTGTTGCAAAACAACTCCGGTTTTGGTTTCTAAGAACCCCTGAAAATAAATTCGACAAAGACACGCACGCCTACGAAGCTCAGTTCAAACTTAAAGCCACCTGTTATGCTTTTGGCATGCGTGCCCATCTCACAGCAGCGGTGAAAAAAAAAAGTCAAGCAAATAAACTCTGAGCTTGCCGTTATTCCCGGAGGCTTGACTAAAGAACTCCAACCGCTGGACATTGGCATCAACCGGGTGTTCAAAGTAAAGTTGCAAACGGCATGGGAACAATGGATGATCGGTGGCAAACACAACTTTACAAAGAGTGAGAGGCAGCGCTTGGCGAGTTACGCCACAATACGCAACAACGAGAGGGAACGCGGCGTTTTTGATGGATTACGATACTTGCACAATTGTTCGATTCTTTCTACACACACACACGCGCTGCCACCATGTTTCGCTCTGTTCTTTACTTTCAAATGTGGGAAAGCTTCACACGAGAGAAATGTTGACTTTGCTGTTGCTACTCCTTCTTTCCGCTCGGCAATGCGTAGCAACTCACACTAGCATGTGATGCATTCAATGACAACTGAGATGTGCAGTCCTCTGCTTCTGATACAGAGGATGAGAACTTTGATGGATTTCTGGGTGATGATTGATCAAAAAACGTGAGAACATTGTACGATGGCTAAATAAAATACACCCGAACTCAGTTCTGCTTTCGTTGCCTTTTTAAAAACGTGTTTTTATCTTATTTGTATGTCTTGGCATGCTACCGTATGCTTCAAGCTAACGTGTTAGAGTGCGCGCATGCATGCCGTATGTTTAAGCTGGCGTATGTTTTACCACTGTAAAACTGCGGCTATTCGTACGATGCGTCCTGTGTATGTGTAAAATACAGAAATGTCACGCATTAATGAGACTGCGGCCATTAGTACGATGCGTCGAATAGTCGTGAAAATACGGTAGTCTGTTTGTGTTTACACCACAGCAACAGCTGTGAGTCTCAGGTGCCAAATTGTTTACATTTTATTTGCACAAACCCCAATTGTGAAAGGGCTTAAATAAGTTGTTTTACACGTTCTACTGTTTATAAGGATGGTTTCTTTCTGGCTTTCGGGTTGAGTGAACGCTGGTGTGTTTTGGCTGCCGCTGCTAAACCCGTATTGTTTTGTGTTATTGTAAATTGTCCTTGGGTGTCGTGAAAGGCGCTTCTAAATAAAATGTATTATTATTATTAAGGTAGTCCCCAGCAGGAGTACTCTCCAGCACACCCTCCAAGGACTCCAAAAAGGGTGGGTACGCTGAGCTGCTGTTTGGTGCATATGCACAAACAACAGTCAGGACCCGGCCCCCACCCGAAGGCGGAGGGAGGCAACCCTCTCATCTACCGGTGTGAACCCCAATACAGGCACTGAGCCGGGGGGCAATGAGTATGCCCACACCTGCTCTACGCCAGAGTGGAAGAGAGTCCAACACCTCTCGAGAGAACGGGTACCAGAACCCATGCTGTGTGTGGGGGCAAGCCCGACTATATCCAGTCGGAACTTCTCTGCCTCACACACCAGCTCGGGCTCCTTCCCTGCCAGAGAGGTGACATTCCATGTCCCAAGAGCTAGCTTCTGCAGTCGAGGATCGGACCGCCAGGGTCCCCGCCTTTGGCTGCCGCCCAGCTCGCATTGCACCCGACCCCTTTGACCCCTCTCACGGGTGGTGAGACCATAAGAAGGGGACCCACGTTGCCTCTTCGGGCTGAGCCCGGCCGGGCTCAATGGGTTGTAGGCCCGGCCACCAGGCGCTCGCCAACGAGCCCCACCTCCAGGCCTGCCTCCAGAGGGGTGACCCGCGTACGGGCAAGGGAAACTGAGTGCCATTGATATTATTTATCAGAAGGGGCTTGTGAGCCGTGCTTTGTCATTAGATGCAATGCGAATGATTTCAGCTTGAGTCGAGCTGTGGACAGCGTTGACAGGCTTGAATGCAGTAGCCATAAATTTAGCTATGGCTTCAGCCAATTTGTTCTTCGTCATGTCATCCATTTTCTTCGCTTTGAAATGATCCATCGCTGTCTGTCTTAGACGAGAGGGCGGAGTACTCACATCAGCTATATGCTTGGCCATTAAGTGGTATTTCAAACTCAACGTGCTGCGATGATAGCTCAGTTTACGACTGCAAAACATACAGGTAACTTTGGTCTTGTCAGTGGAAGAATCTAGCAACTTTTTAAAAGTAAACTTTCCATTCATAAACTCTTTAAGTATCTGTTTTCGGTGTCTGGCACTGCCGTGGCTGGCAAAACAAACATGTGCGTGGACCTGTGCAGCGCGCTTGATGTTTTGTTTGTGGTGTATTCATAGAGCAACGTAACATCCGCCGTGACGTGTGCTGCGTTAATCTCGCAAGAAAAAAAATTAATCCCGATAAAATTCATTTAAATTAATGCCGATAAAAACTGACAGCTCTACTATGTATACATATACTGTATATCTATAAAATACTTTTTTTTTAAAGAGGGGAACCCTCCAAGGAGTATGTTACGTCTCCTTCTTTTAATAAAACTCAAGCGTTTGGGAACAAAAACATTCAGTGTTAAAGCATTGGGGTTAGAATTCTTTCCCATTCTTCCTTTTTGTAAAACTTCAGTTGTTCAACAGCCTGGGCTCTCCACGGTCGTATTTGTCACTTCATAATGAACCACATATTTTCAATGGGACACAGGTCTCGGACTGCTGGCAGGCCGGTATCGTACCAAGACTCTTGGGACCCTCCTTTATTCAATGTCTTTTTTCAGCTTTCCCACTATCGGGGAGAGATTCAAATTAAAAATTAGCCTGGCGTCATTTAGCAAAGCTAACCCGATATTTTAATTTAAGTGGGAGAGATTCAATACATTCCGTATCAAGATCAGCACCCAATGACACAAATTCACTCTTCTGCTAGTTAATTGTATATCCTGAAAATTTATATTAAACATTTAAGTAAAACAGGAACAGATTGGTCAGTTTGAGACAGAAAAATAACTTATTACGCATACAGTGAAATGGGATGATCTACATTCCCTAATCAGATGGGGTCAGTCAATGGGTGATTTCTAATGCTGACAGCGAGCGGTTGAGTAACAAGTGCAAAAAGCAATAGACTCAGGGGACAGCCGTGGTGAGTTCCATGGTGCAATAAAAAATATGTTGATCTCAATCGGTTTGTAAGGTTTGAGGAGGATGGGCAAGCATACAGTGTCCTAAATCACAAAATAAATAATGTTCACCGTATGTGCAATCATCTTGATCAAATGTCTGTTCTTCGTCAAAGCAAATGGCGGCCATCTCAGAGCTCTTCTCATGTTTATGATACATGATGTTCAATGATCAAAATATCAGCAACAAAGAAAGCCTGACATGCATGGATAATTGATTAAATGTAGATGTGGTTAGCCTGTTTGACAAAATCTTCACGTCTGAAGTCCATGCCCTCCTTTAATAACCGTGAAATATTTGGTTCAAATAACATGGTGGGTATTTGGAGACCTTAAAAGAGAATGATTATCTTTTAGGGCGGTTCGATTCCAGCTACGGCCTCCCTGTGTGGAGTTTGCATGTTCTCCCCGGGCCTGCGCGGGTTTTCTCCGGTTTTCTCCCACATTCCAAAAACATGCATGGCAGGCTGATTGGACGCTCTAAATTGTCCCTAGGTGTGAGTGTGGGCGTGGATGGTTGTTCGTCTCTGTGCGCCCTGCGATTGGCTGGCAAACTGATTCAGAGTGTCCCCCGCCTACTGCCCGAAGATGGCTGGGGTAGGGGTAAAGTCTGCGTTTAAAAAATAAAACCACAGCTCTCCTTTTTTCAAGGTGAGCTGTTTACAGGTGAGTCTTTGTCCGTCTCTGTGCCTTGTCTTATTCTGTTCAACTCGAGAGGCGTTCATGACCGCCTCTGAAAAACGCATTTGCATTTCCTAGATCATAGCGCCACGACGACTACGATCATATGTCAGTAGTAGTTATTTATTCCTTTGTTGTGTATTCACAAATGATGAAATCACAATATAAATTCTGTCGGGGTGTCTATAGAATTTATTTAGTGATATCCTTGCTTGCTTTTCAGTTTTGATGTATTATTTTCAATTTTCGTAGTTTCATTGAAGTAATCATTCATTTACGTTTTTCTGAGGCGGTCTTGAACGCCTCTCGAGTCGAACGGAAGAAGGCAGGTAGACAGACAAAGACGTACCTGTATTTGTTGAGACTGTTTTAAAAAATTAACACCACAGCTCTCCTCCTTTTTTTCGGAGCTGCAACAAAAACTTATTTAATAAAGTAGCGATACAGTTCACTGATCCAACAGCAAGCTATAACATTGGAGGCATGTCTCCATGAAGGAGCCATCTTGGAGTCGATGTATTACCGTAATTACCATAAAAAAGAAACAGCGGGTTTTAAGGGGCTTGGTGAGCTTTTAAGAAAATTGAAGACTTTTTGGTGTGCCCTATAGTGCAGAAAATACGGTAATTCTATTTTGAGAAAAATCACTTTTTTATTCTATTCATATCAAGTCGGAAGTAGTCTGTTTTCGAATAAGATTTATGCATTTGAGACAATAATGTATATTCTCTGTATGTCAGGTTTTGCACTCTCAAAATTCCAACCCAATTTGTGGCGGTCATCAAATGATTTAAACTAATGTAGGAGGAAGTAGGTGACAGATTTGATTGTGCTGATATATCCAAATGAGTATCAAGCACACAATTAAAATCACCACATAATTCGATGTGTATCAGAGACGTCAGACAATAAATTAAATATCTTACAAAAAAGCAGGTTTTTCAAAGTTTTGACCATAAAAATTAAGAAGCGTGACATGAAATGAGTAATTGCAGCCAGTTGCTAAGATAAATGAGCGATTTGAATCACTCATCAAAAGTGTTTAGTCATCCTCGCTGTCATGTCTGTCTTGATTGTGTTCCAGCCCGCCCCCTCGCCCGTCCTCCCACCAATCAGATCACACAATTAGTGTTGTGTATTTGAATTTTTGTGCTTGTCACAGATTGTCCATGACCAACGCTTGTTGTTCAAACATAAGAATGTCCATACGGGCAGTTGGCACTCGGACACCATAGGTTGGGGTTTTTGATCCTATCATCAGATTTGCAGTCGCATGTTTTGGACACTCAGATTAAGAGTGGGGTGGTAGTCCCTCTTTTTAAAAAGGGGGACCGGAGGGTGTGTTCCAACTACAGAGGGATTACACTCCTCAGCCTCCCTGGTAAGGTCTATTCAGGGGTGCTGGATGGTCCGTCAGGAAGTCGAGCCTCAGATTGAGGAGGAGCAGTGTGGTTTTCGTCCCGGCCATGGAACAATGGACCAGCTCTACACCCGTAGCAGGGTCCTTGAGGGTATGTGGGAATTCGCCCAACCAGTCTACATGTGTTTTGTGGACTTGGAGAAGGCGTTTGACCGTGTCCCTCGGGGTGTTCTGTGGGGGGTGCTTCGTGGGTATGGGGTACCGAACCCCCTGATACGGGCTGTTCGGTCACTATACCACCGATGTCAGAGTTTGGTTCGCATTGCCGGCAGTAAGTCGGAACCGTTTCCAGTGGGGGTAGGACTCCGCCAAGGCTGCCCTTTGTCGCCGATTCTGTTCATAACCTTTATGGACAGAATTTCTAGGCGCAGCCGAAGCGTTGAGGGAGTCCGTTTTGGGGGCCTCAGTATTACATCCCTGCTTTTTGCAGATGATGTGGTGCTGTTGGCTCCTTCAAACGGGGCTCTACAACTCTCACTGGAGCGTTTCGCAGCCGAGTATGAAGCGGTTGGGATGAAGATCAGCACCTCCAAATCTGAAACCATGGTCCTCAGTCGGAAAAGGGTGGAGTGCCCCCTCCGGGTCGGGGAGGAGATATTACCCCAAGTGGAGGAGTTCAAGTACCTTGGGGTCTTGTTCACGAGTGAGGGCAGGAGGGAGCGAGAGGTCGACAGGCGGATCGGTGCAGCGTCTGCTGTGATGCGGACGTTGTATCGGTCTGTCGTGGTGAAGAAGGAGCTGAGAGCCTCCCTGGTGAGGTGTTCCGGCCATGTCCCACCGGGAGGAGACCCCGAGGAAGACCCAGGACACGCTGGAGAGACTACGTCACCCAGCTGGCCTGGGAACGCCTCGGGATCCCCCGGGGAGAGCTGGAAGAAGTAGCTAGGGAGAGGGAAGTCTGGGCTTCCCTGCTAAAGCTGTTGCCCCCGCGACCCGGCCCCGGATAAGCGGTAGATGATGGATGGATGGATGGATGGATGGATGGATGGAGATTAAGAGTGGGGCATAGCTGTCCAAATGATCACTACCTGCTGTTGTGTAGGCTCCAATGGTGGGGGAGGATCCCTGTTAAGGGTCTTCTGGGAACATATGACAGAATGCCCTGCCGGAAAGAATTTCAGCTCCCACTTGAGGCAGAACTCCACCCACATCCCGTGGGAGGCTAGAAACATGGAGTAAGAGTGTACCAGTGTGTCTCCATTGTTAAATGGACACACAGTGGCCTTAAATCAGAATCAGAATCAGAATCATCAGAATCATCTTTATTGGCCAAGTATGTAGAACACACAAGGAATTTGTCTCCGGTATAACACGCTGCACTGGTATCATCGTAAACAACAAAATCATTGAACCATTTTAGAGTAACCACTAGTTTTGAAGTACCATTTTGTGGTGCAAGAAGAGTGACTGTCAGTGACTGTTTAAGGAGTTAATGGCTAGAGGGAAGAAGCTGTTTAAGTGTCTACTGGATTTGGTGCGCATGGATCTGTAGCGTCTGCCTGAGGGGAGTGGCTGAAAAAGGTGGTGGGCAGGGTGCGGGGGATCCAGGAGGATTTTCCGTGCCCTTGTCTTGATTCTTGCAGTGTGCAAGTCCTCAAGAGTGGGTAGGGCGGTGCCAACGATTTTTTCTGCCATCCTAACTGTCCGTTGAAGTCGGATTTTGTCCTTTTTTGTGGCGGCCCCAAACCAAACCGTGATGGAAGAACACAGGATTGATTCGATGACTGCAGTGTAGAACTGTCGTAGCACCTGCTGTGGCAGGCCATGCTTCCTCAGCAGCCTCAGGAAGTACATCCGCTGCCGGGCCCTTTTCAGGATGGAGATGGTGTTGACTTCCCACTTCATGTCCTGGGAGACTGTGATTCCCAGGAACTTGAAGGTCTCGACGGTTGACACAGGGCAGTTGGATAGTGTGAGGGGCAACTGAGGAGAAGAATGTTTCCTGAAGTCCACGATCATCTCTACAGTTTTGAGCGTGTTCAGCCCGAGGTTGTGTCGGCCGCACCAAAGCTCCAGCTGCTCCACTTGTTGGCGGTACGCAGACTCGTCGCCGTCTTTGATGAGACCGATGACCGTGGTGTCGTCTGCGAACTTTATGAGTTTGACAGCTGGATCTGTTGAGGTGCAATCGTTTGTGTAGAGAGAGAAGAGCAGTGGCGAGAGGACACATCCCTGTGGGGCACCAGTGCTGGTAGTGCGTATTGATGATGTTGTTGCTCCGAGTCTCACCTGTTGTGTCCGTCCCGTCAGGAAGCTGAGGATCCACTGGCAGATCGTAGGGGACACACCGAGGTGGAGTAGTTTGGGGGTGAGGAGTTCCGGGATGATGGTGTTGAACGCAGAGCTGAAATCCACAAACAGAATCCTTGCGTAGGTCCCTGTGCTGTTGAGGTGCTCGAGGATGTAGTGCAGACCTATGTTGACTGCGTCTTCCACAGACCTGTTTGCCCGGTAGGCAAACTCGAGAGGGTCCAGCTGGGGTCCAGTGACGTTCTTTAGGTGATTCAGCACAAGGCGTTCAAAGGACTTCATGACCACAGACGTCAGGGCGACAGGCCTGTAGTCGTTCAGTTCCGATGTTGCCGATTTCTTGGGAACTGGGATGATGGTAGACTGTTTGAAGCAGGATGGGACCTCACACAGCTCCAGGGATCTGTTGAAGATTTGTGTGAAGACCGGAGCCAGCTGGTCAGCGCAGACTTTCAGGCAGGAGGGGGACACTTTGTCGGGCCCCGGAGCTTTCTTGATCTTTTGCTGCTTGAAGAGCCGTCTCACGTCCTGTTCGTGGATCTGTAGTGGAGAAAAGGAGGGTGGGGGGCTAGGTAGAGTGGTTTCTGGTAGAGGTGGGTGTGTGTGGGAAATGGGGGTGTCCTTTTCAAATCGGCAGAAAAACATGTTTAGTTCATTAGCAAGACCCTTATTGTTCACTGTTTGGGGGGATGGCATTCTATAGTTAGTGATTGCTTTCAGGCCATTCCATACAGATGCAGAGTCGTTAGCAGAGAACTGGTTTTTCAGCCTCTCTGCATAGCTTCTCTTTGCGATGTTAATTTCCTTTGTCAATTGGTTTCGGGCATGTTTGTACAGTGCCCGATCTCCACTTCTAAATGCGGCCTCTTTCTCTTTCCTGAGTTGCCTGAGTTTGGGAGTAAACCATGGCTTGTTATTGTTGAAGGAGTAGAACGACTTCGTTGGTACACACATGTCCTCACAGAAACTGATGTATGATGTTACAGTGTCTGTGTATTCATCCAGTGTGCCCGTTGAAGTTTCAAAGACGCCCCAATCAGTGCAGTCTAAGCATTCTTGTAGAGCTAGCCTTGCTTCATCTGTCCATTTTTTCACAGTCTTAACAACCGGTTTAACACATTTGAGTTTCTGTCTGTATGTAGGTATTAAGTGGATTAAATTGTGGTCAGAAAGACCCAATGCTGGGCGGGCGACCGATCGGTATGCATTTTTGATTGTTGTATAGCAGTGATCTAGAATGTTGCCTTCTCTGGTGAAACAGTCTATGTGCTGCTTATATCTGGGAAGTTCACGGTTAAGATGTGCTCTATTAAAATCGCCCAAAATGATCAGGGGTGACTCTGGGTATTTTAGTTCGAGTTTGTTTACTTGTTCGGCTAGCGTTTGTATCGCCGTGTTAGCGTTAGCTTGTGGCGCAATGTAAACACCGACTAGTAAAAAGGAGGTGAACTCACGTGGCGAGTAGAATGGCTTGCAGTTTAAAGACAGCGACTCCAGGTCCGGGCTGCAGTGTGCGTCGAGCTTCGTGACATCAGTGCACCATTCTTCGTTGATATAGAAGCAAATCCCACCACCTTTCGATTTCCCCGATAGCTCCGTGTTGCGGTCGGCTCGGAGAAGGCGGAAGCCGGGTAGATGTAGCGCGGGATCTGGATGGCGGTCACTGAGCCAGGTTTCAGTGAAGCAGAGCGCAGCAGAACGTGCAAATGTTTTGTTGGTCTTTGTGAGGAGAAGAAGTTCATCCATCTTGTTTGGCAGAGATCGTAGATTAGCAAGATGGATCGATGGGAGCGGGGTTCGAAATCCGCGCCGCCTGAGCTTGACGAGCACGCCGGCTCGCTTCCCCCTCCTCCGGCGGCGTCTCCATGCTCCGTACGGCGCAGCCGCTCCGCTCGCGATTAGCTCCGAAAAACCTTGTGGATTTTCGTGTGCTGGTGAAAAAAGACCGAGCGTAGACTCCCCAATGCGCAGCAACTTTTCCCTCGTGTAAGTAAGCCGCTCAGGGTCGCCAAAAACAAACGAAAATGACAAAAACAGGGATAATACTACGGAGCGTGTGACCGAGGCTGCCATACCTGTCGGCGCCTGATGACGAAAATTGGTTGTGGTGACAATCTACAAACCTGTTGGTGTTCATGAGTGGTGAGAAGATGCTGTAAAGCTGAAGATGTGTCCTTTCGGGCATTTTTGGCCTGTGGGACTCCAGACGCAGTGAATGAGTTCTGGCTGGCCAATCGGAATACAGCCTTGACGGTCACCGAGATGAGAACTCTGGCATGGGAGGAGTTAACTTCCAGACAGCCAGAAGAAATTCTGGCGCCCCATTCAGCATCTCGGGTGGAAGTAGTAGTGCACAGACATCACTGTGTATAGTGGGAATGGGGCACTGCTAATCTCAACTCGGCAAGTCTTGAGTCAATGTTGTGTCGCACGGCACAATACTTCTAAGACCTCCTCAATTCCACCCACATGTCTTCCCATGAGGAGAGTCTGGGATATCTGAGGCAGGCTTTCCTACCTCTGGGGTTGAG
The DNA here is from genome assembly GCF_025434085.1 of Hippocampus zosterae. Taxonomy (NCBI): domain Eukaryota; kingdom Metazoa; phylum Chordata; class Actinopteri; order Syngnathiformes; family Syngnathidae; genus Hippocampus; species Hippocampus zosterae. The sequence continues at coordinate 40,515,328 of NC_067451.1, read as the reverse complement.
GTCACCGAGGTGGTTAAAAAGCTCCTTGGTGGCAAGGCCCTGGGTGGTGGGATGCTTAAAGTTCCTAAATGCTCTGAATGTTGTGGGTCAGGACTGGTTGACACTGCTCTGCAATATCACACAGACATCAGGGCAGTGCCTCTGAATTGACAGAGTGGGGAGATGGTTCCTTTTTTTCAGAAAGGGGACTGGAGGGTGTGTTCTACAGGAGGATCAGACTCCTCAACCTCCCAGTCACAGTCTGTTCAGGGCTCTAGAGAAGTGGGTACGTTGAGAAGTTGAAAGGCAGATTCAGGAGCAATTTCTGTATTTTTGACCTCCCCTGGTAAACCAGGTATGAAGTTGCTCAGAATGAAAACAAAATATAATAAAATAAAATAACATTAAATAAAAATTTAATTTAAAAAATTAATTTTGGTAAAACTATTCTAGTGAAGAAGAGCAGTTCAGAAAATGGATGGATGTATCACTGTTAGAGCACAATAAATTACATGTGAAGGAATAAATAAGTGTACATTTAACTTTATGACTGCATTCTCAAAATTATGTGGTTGATGCAATATATTTATTAAAATAACAGATTACGATTATACATTGGGGATCACTGTTTTGCATGCACGGTGTGCAGCTTCACGGCAAAATCAACTCTTCGTGGACATGAACGGATTTCATTTATGAATGTTCGCACATCAGACAGGAAATTTCATAAAACATCCTAAAGATTAAACCTGATACCAGACGAAACAAAGAGGAAGCAGTGCGACAGTTTATGGTTTGTTTTTGGTAGAAAAAAAGCAATTGAAAGAGCCATTGGTCAAAGGAGTTGAGACAGCGCGAGCACATACTATTCGACGCACCGTACGGTTGGGCGCAGTCTCATTAATGGGTGACATTTCTGTATTTTACACATAGACAGACCACACTGTACCAATGGGCGCAGTTTTACAGTGGTAAAACATACGCCAGCTTAAACATACGGCATGCATGCGCGCACGCTAACACGTTAGCTTGAAGCATACGGTAGCATGCCAAGACGTACAGATACAAGCTAAAAACACGTTTTTAAAAAGGCAACGAAAGCAGAACTGAGTTCGGATGTATTTTATTTAGCCATCGTACAATGTTCTCACGTTTTTCGATCAATCATCACCCAGAAATCCATCAAAGTCCTCATCCTCTGTATCATAAGTAGAGGACTGCACATCCCAGTTGTCATTGAACGCATCACATGCTAGTGTGAGTTGCTACGCATTGCCGAGCGGAAAGAAGGAGCAGCAACAGCAAGGTCAACATTTCTCTCGTGTGAAGCTTTCCCACATTTGAAAGTAAAGAACAGAGCGAAACATGGTGGCAGCGCGTGTGTGTGTAGAAAGAATTGAACAATTGTGCAAGTACCGTAATCCATCAAAAAGCTGCGTTCCCTCTCGTTGCGAATTGTGGCGTAACTCGCCCAGCGCTGCCTCTCACTCTTTGTAAAGTTGTGTTTGCCATCGATCATCCATTGTTCGCAACTTTACTTTGAACGCCCGGTTGATGCCAATGTCCAGCGGTTGGAGTTCTTTAGTCAAGCCTCCGGGAATAACGGCAAGCTCGGAGTTCATTTGCTTGACTTGGTTTTTCACCGCTGCTGTGAGATGGGCACGCATGCCAAAAGCATAACCGGTGGCTTTCAGTTTGAACTGAGCTTCGTAGGCGTGTCTCTTTGTCAAATTTATTTTCAGGGGTTCTTAGAAACCAAAACCGGAGTTGTTTTGCAACAATGCACATTGCCACACTCTATACAGGTGTTGGTGCCTGCTTGCGGCATCCCTTTAGCGTCCACTTACACGCCCACCCTTCACCATTCGCGGACTGCTCCCCAGCTTGCCTGTCCTCTCTCTCTCTCCCTCTCCATATGTATATATACACGCCCACCCTTCTCTGATTGGCCGACTTCTTTTTCGCATGCCTGGCCACAGTCACTTCCGCATTTTCTCTATATAAACAGCGTGTCGGCTTTCAGTCAGATTTTGGAACTCAGCGCATACAAAGGACGCTCCGCACCATAAGGCGTCCTGTCCATTTTGGAGAAAATTTTTAAGACTTTTAATGGCGCCTTATAGTCGTGAAAATACGGTACTTTCTGCCGGACCATTTGATTTTGGTTTTCCCGCCTTACTCCCTTAACACCTCATCCCTTTTTCATTGGCTGCACGTCACTTGTCAACCGCTGCGTGCTTGTTTGTCCTTGGGGCACACCAAAAAAGTCAGAAGTTAGGTGAAAACAATCCAACATGTTGAATATCCCCTATTTGAGATCGATCAATCTGAACACGCCACACACAGCAGAAATCTGTTCAGAAAAAAACCTTTTTGAGGTATTACGTTAATTGGTAATCTGCAACGGCCAAGATGAACGAGGCACGGGACACACTTTCACACAAAGTAGCTCGCGTGTACCGTTTAAAAATGTTTCTCTTAGCCGCTCAGATTCCCATTCTTAGCAAATACCCATGGTGAATTGTACATGAAAATAACCTTTTTAATTTTTTTTTTTTTTTACATCTGACTGACATCCCGACATGTCGCAGGCTTTTTACAGCATCGGAAAACGTTCATAATGTTTGTGTCATTTTTGTCCTGTGACAGAAACCATATTTAAACCAAAAATATATATATTCCCCTCCCATCTTTTTCCATTTTCAAACATTTTTGAAAAAAATGGTAATGAGGCATTTTCAAAAATGTCTAATGTTCTTTTTTTTTTAGATTGCATTTTTTCTCTTTAAACACTTGTCATTTCAACACAGTACTCATCAGTTTAATTCAAAGCTTTTGGTTCACTGTGAGTTGTTCTTGTTTTTTTTTTAACCATATTAATACCTTTCATTGTTTCTTGTATAAAATGGGTTTTTTTTCAATTGATTTGTCTTGTAATTGCATTACTTTCCTCAATAGAGGTGGAAATAGTAGGATTTTCATATGCGTCTTATTTTTATTTGACAGGTCTTCATGTAGAAGAGACGGAGGATAATGAAGCTGTAGTTTCCACATTGTTAGATCTACAAAGACTACTGTCAACCAAGCACCTACCAGCTGTGCGCCGATGGGTTCAGGTTTGTAGATGTAGAACATTCATTCATTCATTCATTCATCTCCCGTACCGCTTGATCCTCACTAGGGTCGCGGGGGGTGCTGGAGCCCATCCCAGCCGTCTCCGGGCAGTAGGCGGGGGACACCCTGAATCAGTTGCCAGCCAATCGCAGGGCACACATAGACGAACAACCATCCACGCTCACACTCACACCTAGGGACAAATTAGAGTGTTCAATCAGCCTGCCATGCATATTTTTGGAACGTGGGAGGAAACCGGAGCACCCAGAGAAAACCCACGCAGGCCCGGGGAGAACATGCAAACTCCGCACAGGGAGGCCGGAGCTGGAATCGAACCCGGTACCTCTGCACTGTGAAGCCGACGTGCTAACCACTGGACTACCGGGCCGCCAGATGTAGAACATCACTGATGAATAAATTAACCAGTTGTCATCTTCTATATATATATATTGCGCGTCGTCCCGCACGCGGTCTGTCCTTCCGTCTGTCCCTTTTCAAAACGTACCTACTTCACCGCGCCGCTGTGCGCCGCTACTGCGCCGCTCAGGCAGTGGCTCACTACGATCGCGCGGGCATCTTGGCGAAAAAATGTTGTCTACCCACAAGCATTGCAATGAAATTGTTAGTTATTTAGTAGAGCTAAACATCTTTATTTTCGCGATAAGCAATGAAGATGAACAAAAAGTTGAACCAAGCAACAACACTTTTGTGGGCCGAAGCCCCACCCTACCAGCCTTCCGCAGGAACTAGCTGATGAGCCGCCCGGAGGGCGGCGAACCAGCTAGTACTGTATATGTAAATATTAACTGTAGGGATGTACAAAAAACTTGTTTCCAGTGATATACTATACACTACATACCGTACATATATAGATAAAAAAATCCTCTTCTCACCCCTCGGGTGGTGTCTGTCCCTCATTCAGCTCGGGTCCTCTACCAGAGGCCAGGAAGCTTGAGGGTTCTGCGCAGTATCCTTGCTGTTCCCAGCACTGCACATTTCTGGACTGAGATCTCCGATGTTGTTCCCGGGATCTGTTGCAACCACTCATCTAGTTTGGGGGTCACTGCCCCAAGTGCTCCGACCACCACAGGCACGACTGTCACCTTTACCTTCCAGGCTCTCTCCAGCCCCTCTCTGAGCCCTTGGTATTTCTTGAGTTTCTCTAGTTCCTTCTTTCTGATGTTTCCATCACTTGGGACGTTTACGGTTCATTCATCGCGGGTTCAGTGTATCACAGATTTTTTCAAACACTTCTTGCTTGGCTCTCGACGAAGGCGGACGCTTTTGCTTTCTATCCGGTCCCCCAACCCCACCCCCACCCTTCCCTGCTCGCCATTCAGTCCATGTGCTGTCTTTGTCTGACTTTTCCTAGCCTCCTTTCGTATTTTCAACCTAAAAACAAACATGGAATTGGTTGGCTGGTCTCTTGATGCCATTGACAACATTTTCTCGATGAGAAGAGCAGGCAGTGGGGAGCCTACTTGCCCCTCTGGGACTTTAGCTGCTGGGTACACCCTAGATCCTTGGAGGAAGTGGAGAATGGTGTGCCTGTCAACACTGCCCGTTGAGGATGTGGATGACATCTACATTTTCGGGTATGCTGCAGTTTAGTGTGAGCAGTTTCCTGATCTATCGAAAAATTCAACCGACGGGAGCGGCTCTATTGGAAGAGGCTGCCGGTCAAAGGATGGCATAACGCGGATGTCCAACACTCAGACTGTGCTCAACCACAAACTGTTGCGGTTTTGGAGCGTCACTGCAGGATGGACAACAACTTGGAGAAACTGGAATCCGTGCTCAAATATTGACTGAAATCACAGATTTGGCTGTTCGACGCCACTAAAGGCTGTCTTAAATTCTTGGGTAGCCTGCTACCAAAACAACATCTGCTATCTCGACCTTCCCCTGATGAAAATATGCACAGAAGCTAGTCGCCCACCATCACCCCCTCCCTCATATATTCCCTTGTTTCACCGTCTTCATTGTTTTTGTCTTGTGACCTGTTGTAATTGTCATATGCTTGTGCAGGAGTTTTTTTTTTTTGCCTCACTCAAATTATCCTCAAAATGAGGGTAGTTCGAGCGTGGGGTTTTTTTCTCCCCCTCTGCCTCCCTTGTGGTTTCTTTCTGACTTTCGGGTTGAGTGAACGCGGGCGCGTTTTGGCTGCCGCTGCTCAACCCGTATTGTTTGCGCTTATAAATAAAATGTATTATCATTTTATTTTTACATATAATGGTGTACAGTACATGTATTTTATATGTTGCTCTAAGTGACTTGCTGTTGTATTGCAGCTTCTCGCGGACAGTTTGCGGAGTTTAAAAAAAACTTTTTTTTACCCGTTTATGTTAATTGGACGCAACTTCGCGGATTTTCGTTTATCTGGGTGGTTTTGGTCCCCATTAAACGCGATAAACGAGGGATTACTGTCGACCTCTATTTTCCAGTCAACAATGGAACCCCATATAGTTTGTGCCTGTGGATTCACTGATTCGGAGATTTTCAATACAGTAAATATTCTCTAGTACGGACTCGTGTTTGCGCCGTCTAATTTGTCCTGATAACAGCTATTCCTCATTTGGGAAATGAGCATGGTACATGTCCTTTATGAACCTGCAAGTATGTTGACAAAATGCACGTGTAACAACACAATCAATAAAATACAAAACTATACTGTCCAAAAACTGTTTATATAACCAAAACTGCAATCCAGGTGTATCCCCAAAAAAACACAACAGTAAAATACATACAGTATTTTAATGTTTATTTTTTCTGTCTTGGGAAAAAATGTGTACTGTATTTTGGATTGTTTTGTTGGATGCATTCTTTGGTTTATGACAATGTTTGCCTGCGTGTCATACAGTTTTCTTGCTAGTTGCAAGTAACTGTCCCGTTGATCACTGTTGTCTGGTAATTCATGTGCATACTGAAGGATTTTTGTTGCCATTTGCATTGCTTCCTTGCTGGATGGTGGCTTGTCATCAGGAGTTGAATCGATGCCTTGTTTTTTAAAGTTTCGTAGATTTGCGTCTGCTGGATCTTTTTAACTTTGTGTCCAGCCTCGCTCAAACGGATGCATTTCACTCGCTCCGCTCCAGTCGTTACAGTTCTTCTACGTTTCGATGCGATGATCTACACGACGTAAGTGAATAAAGTTAAAATCTTTCGCAATTACAGTAAAACGCACGCCAATAAAAAGTTGCTTACACATCTTCGTTTCTAATCTGATGAATGAAAACGGCGATGCGAACACGTTTCTTTGGACATGTCGAGCGGGTGCAGCTTTCAAGCTCGTGCCGCGTTCTCCAGGACGTGAGTGAATAAAGTTAAAATCATTCACAATGACAGTAAAACGCACGGCAATAAAAACTCACTCACACATCGTCGTTTTGAATCTGATGATCGAAAAGTGCGAAGTGTTTCAGCGTTGTGTCTTTTCCGTCGCATCGGGTGGGCGTTGCGTGTATTTAAGCTCCCGCGGCACTCCACCTCCATCAGGGTTACGGGTAGTGGAATTGCCGCTTACGCAAGTTCCGGTAACACGTAATATCGCAGTCCATAGGTTTTAATTCCGGGTGAAGGATATTCCTTTCCATTGAATTCCGGGGATGGGAATACTGAGTGTATTTAAAAAAGAAAACATCCTATTTGGGGGAAGGGAGGTTGGATGTTTTGGGGAGATCCAACTCCTGGTTTTCAAAGACGAAGCATTTGAGCTTCATCAGCAATATTTGAATAATTTTATTGTTTAAAATTTGTCCCCCAAATCGCCCCCAGCCCGCTTTATTCTCTTCCCATATTATTCCCGGCATCAGTATGATTTTAATCTGGAGTAATCTGATGAATACACGTGTATGTTGGCAACGGATAAAGGTGCATTTGTTTGTGTGTTCATAGGTCTTCACGAAGTCTGGTGCTAATCAGCATCTCTTGAGTCGAGCACTGTATCTTAAAAGCTCCCTCGAAGCTTCCCTGCTGAAATTGACCAAGTTGAACATTGACTCTCAGAACAGAGTTAACAAAACGGTGAGTTAGCATTTTGTGAAAGTTGATTTTAAATGTGACTTTGAATGATGAGTTAATTATATTATTTTATCTAAAACATTGATGACTCTACTCTAGATGTTGTGGTTCTCAAACATTTTGCACAAAGTATCACCCAATTAATGCTTGGCTGTCAAAGCACCACCCTTAAGGCCAACACAGAAATTCTGTGGTGCAGAGATTTTATTTCTAAAAGGGATATTTAACATTATTATAAGACGCATTAACATGCAGTTTGAACATAAAAACACACTTCGGTTAAACATAGGGGAAAAAAAGTTTGAATAATGGTTCGATTAAACTTTAATTCACATAACAGTAAAATAACAATGCACCGGACTAAATGCTTTTAAACAAACAATTCGGAAAGATTAAATGCAAAATGATTGCAAAAATTAAAAATATAACTGCATTTTACTTTGGCTGTAATCCTTTAGTGTACCGCTAGAGAGAGCCTGCAGACCACCACACATATTGAAAGTCTTTGATGCAAAAACCACAAGTACAGGTTTTATTTTCTCCCCATGTTCACCTTCCCACCTTGCACATTGTAATATAGGAACCTCCAAAATGCAACACAGTATGGCTCAAAATCAATGTACATTTTTTTTCTCGCTGAAACAAAAATATATCATTATGGTGTCAATGTTGAAGAGGATTCCACATTTCTCAATCAATTCAAACTTCCAAATATTCATAAAATGTTCAACATTCAGGGAACTATTTTCCACAGTCCAAGATTTCCCAGCTGTCCCACAACCCCACGTTTTCTTCATGAATTAAAAAAAAAAAACAGCAACAAGCAAATACATTTATGTGAATGGACAACAAAAAAAGCTCATCTTTCTAACTTTGAGCAGTTGAGCTCATTAAAAACATCTTGGGAACTATTTTTCACGATTCCACATTTTTCATGACATTATTCTCAAATCAATGCAGTAATTTTACATGATTACCTGGTCCTTTTACATCTTGTTACAGATTCAAACCATTCAAATTTACCTCAACTTACTGCTGAGCTCCTGCAGGATCAATCGCTTTGTCTGACGCTCTGTCGATCAATCTATCTACACTTACCCCCCCCCCCCCCCCACACACACACACACACACACTCGCACACACATACACACACGGTTTAAAATACATACATACTGTATATTTTTCATTTGAAGAGCAACTTTCAAGTTCAGGGAACTCAAGCAAGGATTTTATTAAACAATAAAATATAACAATACAATGAATGAACAGTTTTTAAACACACATAAAACAATAGTTTTTTATCCTTAAATTAATTTGGTATATAACAGTAAACTTTTTTTCTTGTCGAGAAGCTAAATTTATTTTAAAAAGCTTCGCTGTAATGAATTCTACAAAGTCAAATTTATTTAAAGTTTTTTTTTAAATTTACTCTCCATAAAGCTCCCCCCAAAAAGTATTAAAAAAAACGGTTAAATGCAAGCAATTGAAAGAAAACGGCATCCAGAGAACTTTTTATCAATAAGAGCAGTGCAGGGCGGCATGGTGTTCGACTGGTTAGCATGTCGGCCTCGGGCTGCAGGGTTTGATTCCAGCTCCAGCCTACGCTGGTTTCCTCCCACATTCTAAAAACATGCATGGCAAGTGAATGGAACACTCTAAATTGTCCCTGGGTGTGTGAGTGGAAGCGTGGATGTTTGTCTACGTGTGCTCTGCGATTGGCTGGCAACCACTTCAGGGTGTCCCCCACCTACTTCACGAAATTAGGCTCCAGTGTGTGTCCAGATATCCATTCTTTTCCTGCTTTCCCTCAGATTTTTCACTATTCCTGAAAGTTGAATCTGCTCTCTGAGTTCTTACTGCCTCAAAGCATTCGGCTGCTGCAGTCAGTGAAGAATTGACAATTAGTTTTAGGCAATTTAAAATTGGAAAATGTGGGTGTTTTTGAAAATGAACATGAGAACTGCTTCCAATACCCATTACAACTTTGGACGGTCAGCCTTTCATTCTCAGCTGTTTTTTAATATGTAATACAGTAATGAGGTGCAAAATATTAATTTTGATGCAAAAACAGCGATGCAAACCTTGATGTACCTTACAGCATTAATGGTGCCTTCACAGAGGTGTATGTTACCCATGCCATTGGCACTAAACACAGCCCATATCATCACAGATGTTTGCTTTTGAACGTTGTGTCCATAACAGTTGTTTCTTTTCCTCTTTGAGACGGAGGATTCCAGACCTCTGTGGGTCATTAAAAATGTTTGGAGTTCTTTTTGGCTTTTTTGGGGTTTTTTTTCTTTGGTCCAATAAGATTTAAGCTTCGATCCACATATTATTTCCCACACCTTCTGGACCTCGATAGCATGTGTCGAACACACACACACACACACACACACACACACACACACACACACACACACACACACACACACACACACACACACACACACACACACACACACATCACTGAAATTGCTGGTTCTTATTTTAGCCAATCAGACTGTAGATTCACTCGCAGGCCCTGTAACAAGTGAATTTATCCATCCTCTCATTGGTTCCGCTACTATGGCTTCTGATTGGCTCGGCTCTATGTGCCGCCGAAGCTTGATTTATGATGGATGACGGATCAGACCATGATTGAATATTTGAAGCTACCACTGAAAAGATTGCCTTCAAAATCTTAATATGTCCTCTTTTTCCGATTTTGACAACCAGAACTTTGTTTTGGAAGTATCTGCGTCTGGCACAGGGTGTCTTGAATCTGTGCACGGTTTAGTGAAATTCCAAGATTATCAACATGTTCTTGAGAGAAATGTCAAGATGTCTCCTGAGTTGGCAGCCTTTTGTTTTTTGATATGGTGTCTGTTATTCTTTGTGTGGACCTGTTGAGGACCGTTTTCATGACATTCGTTGAAGGAGAAGAATCTTTGCTTGATGGCTGCGTTTTCTCGGCAGCACGTGTTTACCAGCACAGATTTTGATTGGGAGGAATGTTGGCGCTATTTGACCGTCGCCGCTCGACAGCCCCATGATACTTGTGTTTTCTGCACCTGCAATGGGCAGCAATTGTCACAGCCCCATTCAGCAGAGATGTTGGCACTTTTGGACAGCCTACGTGCGGTTGGATGGATGGCTCGTGGAGTCGAGGATGAGGAGAAAGGGGAGAGGAGCGTTGGTGCGGAGCACAGACACGTATTTGGAACTGAGAGTTAGTCAAGTCCATCCATCCATTTTCCAATCCGCTAAATCCTCACAAAGGTCGCGGGGGGTGCTGGAGCCAATCCCAGCGCTCTTCAGGCAGTAGGAATGGGACACCCTAAACCAGTTGCCAGCCAATTGCTGGGCACACAGAGACGAACAATCATCCGCACTCACATTCACAACTCGGGACAATTTAGAGTGTTCAATCAGCCTGAAATGCATGTTTTTGGAATGTGGGAGGAAACTGGAGCACCTGGAGAAAACCCACGCAGGTACCGGGGGAACATGCAAACTCCACACATGAAGGCTGGAACTGAAACCTGCACCTCTGCACTGCAAACTCTGCCGCTAGTTACTTAAGTATCCCATAAAATTAAGGGGATCATTGACTGGTTAGCATATCCACCTCGTAGTACAAATTTCATGGGTTGATTCTTTTTCTCTATCTATATATACAGACATACATATACATGTACTGTAATAATAATAATAATACATCACATTTGCAAGCACCTTTCATAACACTCAAGGACACTGTACAACCAAGAGCAATAGTAAAACACAGATAAAATAATAAACAAAGAAAGAAAGATTTAAGGCTGGTAGGCAAGTCTGAATAGGTAGGTTTTGAGCTGGGTTTTGAATATGGAAAGAGAGTCAATATGAATGTTGGGAGGAAGTGAGTTCCAGAGTTTGGGGGCAGAGCGACTGAAGGCTCTGCACCCCATTGTACTGAGACGGGCAGACATATTATAGTACATGTAAACAATAAAAACATACTGTATACATACATACACTGAATAATATATATATATATATTTAGAGCTGTCAGTTTAGCGCGTTTTTAAATGAATTTTAACATGATTAAAATTTTTCTCGCGAGATTAATGCGTCACACGTCACAGCGGATGTTACGTTGCTCTATAAATAAACCAGAAACAAAACAACAAGCGCGCTGCACAGGTCCTTGCACATTTGTTTTGCACTGTAAAAATATATGTCTACTGCATGCAAGCCTGTCAACATTGTCCACAGCTTGGCTCAAGCTGAAATCATTCGCATGGCATCTAACGACTCCACTACGGATTGCCAGCGAGAGCCTCCGTTACAAGCTGTGTACAGAGATTGTACGTAGCGGAGAAGGCTAAGGTACACTAAGCGGGAGAATACACTGTTTTGGGAGAGAAATAAGAGACGAGGTTGATGAGCTTCTGGTGAATAAAGAGCAGTTAGCCTGTTGAGTACAATATATGCCACTGACGCGACTGTTACTTTTTTGAAACTATTTTGTGTGGCAGGTTACCGTGTTCCGTGTCCATATAAATAAAGGGGGTGGAGCTTCTCTGTGTTCATCTGACGGTGACTGTGCGCTGAGGCACGTCGAGAGTTCAGCGGGGCAGTTGTAGCGAACACACTGAAAATAAAATGTCTCCAGTGTTGTGTTGTGCCTCGAAACAAGTGTAGTCATCTGAAATGATGTCTACACAAAACCATAGAGAGACTTGCGCGCAAGAAGGACCAACAGAATCAACATAGCCTGAATGCTGTGTTCAAGGCAAACTTGAGAAAAACGAAATATGCAACCATGCCTTAAATCCACTACAGGCTGAGTACTAGTTTACCTTAGATGTGCACTTTATAATGTTATATTGCTCTGTTTTGATTCCCGAAAAAGCGCTGTTAAAGGAGCTGTTGTGTGGCAAAATATTTTTTCACTGTTGTTGGGAGACAGTAATATTGTGTGAGAGATTATGTTTGAATAACTGCTCCAAGTGAAAAATGTTCATGTAAAATTGAAAATCGTTGTTTCAGTAAATATTTGCATTTTGCACATAGAAAACTAATTCATTATTCCATGTTGATGAGAGCAATAAAACGGGAAAAAATAGGACAAAAAAAAGGAAAATGTGAGTAATCACGATTAATTTTAATTTGCGTTAATTATGACATTTGCATTTTTAATTCGATTAAATAGTTTGATCGTTTGACATATACTCTATGTACTCTATATATAGTTTGTCGCGTATAATTATAAACTGTTACTGGAGGCACACACTTGTTCAAGGGGCTTTTATTGATTTCATTGTACTGTATATGAGAAGCTGGTTTCCCCATTACAACTGCTAGATCCATTTGGATCATCAGGCTGGATCGGATGGATTTGCTTGTGTCTTTATCGTCCCTAAATTAGTATGTTATTTCATTCCTGGGCCCCACAAATAAAGTGTGGCTTTTACTGTATATGGTTGTTCTTTGTAGAAAAATAATTTTGTATCTTAAGGTAGTTGAGGGGGTGCCATGTTAAATAGAGTCTAATTTCGTGATTGGAATGGTGAGAATGTAGAATGACGTTTTTATGGATGATCTGGACAAGATAGATAGAAAGGGGACGTTAACTAGACAGCTGAGAAAATTCTCCTTGATAGAAAATGGTTTGGAAAGCTCTGGGCTGGCTAATAGACCTGCCACAGAAGATTAGTGATATAAAGATGTCACTTTACTGATCATTCGACCTGACTACTCCCTTGAGACAAAGAAGTCATGTGTGTTTTGGCCAAACTGAGGGCTACATTTGAACAGTGAAAAAGAATGTAGTTAAGAGAGACAAGGAGGGAAAGGTTTTTCATTAGTGTGAGATACATTTCTTGGCATACAGTAACAATCAGGAGAGCAAAATCTAAATGGATATGAGATGGGCAAAAAAGACTATATTGGTGATAAATTGTTAATGTGCTACAAGCTTAAGCAACAGGGGCCCTTGTTCATTTCAGCCCTGTTTGCATGTTATCCTGCTGTCTCTGTGGGCTTTGTCTATGTACCAGTAGCCTTGAGTTGATCTTCCAAACGGATGGTGACGCCAAGTATTTTGACAACACAGTGTAGTAAAGGCATATTTGTGGGCAACAATCAAAGTGTGTGTGTGTGTGTGTGTGTGTGTTTGTGTGTGTGTGTGTGCGCGTGTGTGTGTCCATCTGTTTGTTTCTTGGAAGTGCTAACATCAGGATAGATTACTACGATACACCATCATCTCAGCCAGTTTATTCAAATTAAAATGATTCACCATTACTGTTGGGAGTTCCTGCTTCCGGGTGGATGGACTTAATTCCTCAATCACTCCTCTTATCTTTGGTGTCCAGGGTTCCTGTTCTCTTCGATCTAAAACAAGTTGAACAAGCAAAGTATGTAATCCTGAGATTTCTTTACAGATAGGGTAGGCTGGGGCTCCTCAAGAGAGAGTCCCGGTCCGTGGTCTGCCTCACCCCTTCTTGTGGCCATCTTGCTTCTTTGCAAGTATAGTAGTTGTAGATTCTCCTTCCAAAACCTCCCATAGGTTTGGGTTGGGATGTTCTGCAACTCCTGGTTAGTCAGCGGCACTCATGCATCGTTACTGTACTTGCAGGACAAGCAATTTGAGTGCGTGTGGTTTTATAGAAAATTGAAAATTACCATAGAAAATTGTAATCCACTGTTAATAGAGTTCCACTAAACGCAAAATTATCTTTGGACCAAGGTGGTGATCAAAGGAAAAATTGTCCCAAGAAGAATCAAATCGAAGAAAAGATGTAGTTTCCATCTATCCATCCATTTTCTGAACCACTTAATCCTCACTAGGGTTGGGGGGGGGGTGCTGGAGCCTATCCGTCTTCGGGCATTAGGCGGGGGACACCCTGAATGAAAAAAAAAAATTTTTTTTGATAATTTTGCAGTGATCATTTTACAGTTTGAGTCCTGCGAGTCCCAGGGACTCACTGATCAGAAAGGTACGAGTCTCATTATGCATTTAGAGAGTCCCAAATTTTGAATTCTTAAATGGTCTACTTATTCAATTGCATATGATAATAACACAAACAACAACAATATACATTGATAATAGGTTTATTTCTTATAAACAAATGCTGCAAAAAATTTAAAAAATCAGGCATACAAGATTTGTTGAGAAATAGGTTCTTAATTCATCCAATGGTTCAGTCTTTGAGTTCATAAATTCTCTTTTCTGTGCTTCCAATGATGCAAGGCTATCCAACTTTAGCTGCTTCCTCTGTGATATCGCTGCAATCAACTTTCACAATACTTGTTCGCAACACTTGTTTTAACGTTACACAACTTGGAAATCGTCTGCTTCCCGCGAGGTGAAGGCCAAGCTCGCCAATCTCGCCTTGCGAGATTACTTAATGCGACATCAAAACAACATGGCGGCGATGGTCAAACTGTGATCGTTGTTGGAAAAAAGATTTACCGTAGTTTTTTTTTTTTGGTTTTGATCGAGAAATTTCCTTGCGTCTCAAAAACACACATTATTTAAAAAAATAAAAGGACTCCTGTTACCCTTGTCTTTGACAAAAAGCAGTTCTATCTTTCTTGTGGTGAGCCTCTTTCAGCTCTGTGACAAAAAATATGACTAATAAATAAGTTCTTTCCCAGAAATGTATCTTCTGCAAAGAGACTATTTTAGGTCAACACAGGGTCCTCTGACATGACAGTTTGTCAGTAAAGAGTTTGCAAATTTATGGAAACTTCTAAAGAACCCTACTTGGGTTCATCAGAGCCACAACTATATTTTTCGTGCCCCACATTTGGGTGCTACATCAGATCTTGCTTACCACAGAGCTTTGAGAACATAGATGTCAAACTCAGGTCATGGAGGGCCCCTGCCCTGCATGTTTTCCGACTCTCTGTTGCAACACACCTGTGTAAATGCTCCTTGACGATGACGCCTGTGCCTAATGGTGTGGTCAGGTCGTCAATCACGCAGACCACGCTTATGTAACTTGTCTCGAATGGTCTGACGTGACACTTGGGTGCCTGTCACCTCCCTTTAACATGCCTGGAATTGAGTGGCATTCATCATCCGGTTTCTCAGAGCATTGTTCACAATCTCGCGGGGATCAGCATGGGATGTTGCCAAAGAACCTCCTCTTTTACATCTTTCTGTGACTCTTCCAGTCTCTCGTTATCTCTATTGCAACCTGCTGATGATACTCATAGCTCAGTGGCAACCTGTGTCTGAGAACACCCTGTTTGAAGCATCACAATGGCAAGTACTGTTCATCCATTGTTAATTGTCATCTTGGTCTCATAAGATAAGATATCCTTTATTCGTCCCACACTGGGGAAATTTACAGATGATGTCTTGATGTCAAAATGTGAACAGCATTACAATACAATACTTGCTGATTTATATAGCGCTTTCACAACAGCGGCAGCTGTAACAAAGCGCTTAACAAAACAGTTAACATTAAGTAAAATAATAAACACAACAAATAACATAAAACACGGACAGTCGTGCAGTCCTAACCACTTTTCCGTCACACGCTTTGTTGTTTGAAGCAGTTTGAGATGAAAGAGGAGAGAATCAAAGTGTCCTTTAACCAGTGGATCAGAGACGTCATGCTCAAAATGTGCACACGTCGGCTACAAGCTAAGTTTCAAAGTCAACAAGAAGCTGTAGCATCCATTGACGAAAAAAGAGATTGGTTCACTTCTCCTGTCCCATGGAAATCCATTTCAATTCCAAGCGGCGACTCACGGTTCCAAATACGCATCGGCGCTCTTCGCCAACGCTCCTCTCTCCTCCTCCTCAACTTCAGCGGCCATCCATCCAGCCGCACCAACGTCGACTGTCCAACAGCGCTGACATAGCCACTGAACAAATCGGGGTTGTGAAAAATGCTGCCCATTACTGGCGCAAAAAACACAAGCCCCCCAGGTCTGTCCAGCACCGACAGTCAATGGCGCCGACATTCCTCCCAATCAAAATCTGTGCTGGTACAGGCGTGCTGCCGAGAAGGCGCAACCACCAAGCACAGATACTACTCCTTTGACGAATGTCGTGGCCAAAAAGCGCTGAAAACAGTCCATATCGGGTCCACACAATGAAACAACAAACAACATGTGACAAAACAAAAGACAAAAACAGCAAAAAAGAACAAAAAAGCAAGGCTCTTGAAGAGCACTTGCCGAAGGCTGCCTACTCGGGCGCCATCTTGGAAAAGTCAGCAAAGAGTCTCAGATATGAAGAACTGGACAGCACCAGGCACGGACATTGTCCACACCTACTGGCTAAAGAAACTCACAGCACTCCATGAGCGCCGAGAAGCACAAATGAACCAGCTGCTGAGGGATGGGACTCACCCAGGATGGCTAACCGAAGGGCGAACGATCCTGATCATGAAGGATCCCTCAAAGGGTGCGGTCCCATCCAACTATCGGCCAATAACCTGTCTCTCCACAACATGGAAGCTCATGTCAGGCATCATTGCGGCTAAGATAAGTGGATCAATACATGAGTGAAGCACAGAAGGGCATTGGTAGAGATACCAGAGGAGCCAAACATCAGCTCCTGGTTGACAGAACAGTCGCACAAGACTGCAGGTCCCGACGTACCAACCTGTGCACAGCCTGGATTGATTACAAGAAAGCCTATGACTCGATGCCACACACATGGATCACTGAATGCTTGGATATGTATAAGTTGAACAGGACCCTAAGAGCCTTCGTTGCGAACTTAATGAGGATGTGGAAAACCACACTTGAAGCCAATGTCAAGCCACTTACCCAAGTGTCCATCAAATGTGGCATATACCAAGGTGATGCACTCTCCCCAATGCTGTTCTGCATAGGACTGAACCCCCTAAGCCAAGTAAATCACCAAGACAGGCTATGGATACCGCCTCAGAAATGGAGCTACAATCAGTCACCTCCTCTACATGGATGACATAAAGCTGTATGCTAAGAGCGAAAGGGACACAGACTCCCTGATCCACATGACCAGCATCTACAGCAGCGACATCGGGATGTCATTCGGGCTTGAGAAATGTAGTCGGATGGTGACTAATAGAGGAAAGGTAGTCCGCACTGAAGGGCTCTCACTCCCTGAAGGAACAATAGCAGACATTGAGGACAGTTACAAGTACCTCGGAATACCACAAGCCAATGGCAACCTCGAACTGGCCACAAGGAAAGCGGCTACGGCCAAATACCTCCAGCGAGTGAGGCAAGTCCTAAGAAGCCAGCTCAATAACAAGAATAAGACCCGGGCAATAAACAGCTATGCCCTGCCAGTGATCAAATACACATCAGGAATAATAAGGTGGCCAAAGGAAGAGATTCAGACCATGGACGTTAGGACCCGAAAGCTCCTGACCATACATACATACGTCATCAGGCACCGACAGGTATGGCAGCCTCGGTCACACGCTCCCTAGTATTATCCCTGTTTTTGTCATTTTCGTTTGTTTTTGGCGACCCTGAGCGGCTTACTTACACGAGGGAAAAGTTGCTGCGCATTGGGGAGTCTACGCTCGGTCTTTTTTCACCAGCACACGAAAATCCACAAGGTTTTTCAGAGCTAATCGCGAGCGGAGCGGCTGCGCTGTACGGAGCATGGAGATGCCGCCGGAGGAGGGGGAAGCGAGCCGGCGTGCTCGTCAAGCTCAGGCAGCGCGGATTTCGAACCCCGCTCCCATCGATCCATCTTGCTAATCTACGATCTCTGCCAAACAAGATGGATGAACTTATTCTCCTCACAAAGACCAACAAAACATTTGCACGTTCTGCTGCGCTCTGCTTCACTGAAACCTGGCTCAGTGACCGCCATCCAGATCCCGCGCTACATCTACCCGGCTTCCGCCTTCTCCGAGCCGACCGCGACACGCACCTATCGGGGAAATCGAAAGGTGGTGGGATTTGCTTCTATATCAACGAAGAATGGTGCACTGATGTCACGAAGCTCGACGCACACTGCAGCCCGGACCTGGAGTCGCTGTCTTTAAACTGCAAGCCATTCTACTCGCCACGTGAGTTCACCTCCTTTTTACTAGTCGGTGTTTACATTGCGCCACAAGCTAACGCTAACACGGCGATACAAACGCTAGCCGAACAAGTAAACAAACTCGAACTAAAATACCCAGAGTCACCCCTGATCATTTTGGGCGATTTTAATAGAGCACATCTTAACCGTGAACTTCCCAGATATAAGCAGCACATAGACTGTTTCACCAGAGAAGGCAACATTCTAGATCACTGCTATACAACAATCAAAAATGCATACCGATCGGTCGCCCGCCCAGCATTGGGTCTTTCTGACCACAATTTAATCCACTTAATACCTACATACAGACAGAAACTCAAATGTGTTAAACCGGTTGTTAAGACTGTGAAAAAATGGACAGATGAAGCAAAGCTAGCTCTACAAGAATGCTTAGACTGCACTGATTGGGGCGTCTTTGAAACTTCAACGGGCACACTGGATGAATACACAGACACTGTAACATCATACATCAGTTTCTGTGAGGACATGTGTGTACCAACGAAGTCGTTCTGCTCCTTCAACAATAACAAGCCATGGTTTACTCCCAAACTCAGGCAACTCAGGAAAGAGAAAGAGGCCGCATTTAGAAGTGGAGATCGGGCACTGTACAAACATGCCCGAAACCAATTGACAAAGGAAATTAACATCGCAAAGAGAAGCTATGCAGAGAGGCTGAAAAACCAGTTCTCTGCTAACGACTCTGCATCTGTATGGAATGGCCTGAAAGCAATCACTAACTATAGAATGCCATCCCCCCAAACAGTGAACAATAAGGGTCTTGCTAATGAACTAAACATGTTTTTCTGCCGATTTGAAAAGGACACCCCCATTTCCCACACACACCCACCTCTACCAGAAACCACTCTACCTAGCCCCCCACCCTCTTTTTCTCCACTACAGATCCACGAACAGGACATGAGACGGCTCTTCAAGCAGCAAAAGATCAAGAAAGCTCCGGGGCCCGACAAAGTGTCCCCCTCCTGCCTGAAAGTCTGCGCTGACCAGCTGGCTCCGGTCTTCACACAAATCTTCAACAGATCCCTGGAGCTGTGTGAGGTCCCATCCTGCTTCAAACAGTCTCCCATCATCCCAGTTCCCAAGAAATCGGCAACATCGGAACTGAACGACTACAGGCCTGTCGCCCTGACGTCTGTGGTCATGAAGTCCTTTGAACGCCTTGTGCTGAATCACCTAAAGAACGTCACTGGACCCCAGCTGGACCCTCTCGAGTTTGCCTACCGGGCAAACAGGTCTGTGGAAGACGCAGTCAACATAGGTCTGCACTACATCCTCGAGCACCTCAACAGCACAGGGACCTACGCAAGGATTCTGTTTGTGGATTTCAGCTCTGCGTTCAACACCATCATCCCGGAACTCCTCACCCCCAAACTACTCCACCTCGGTGTGTCCCCTACGATCTGCCAGTGGATCCTCAGCTTCCTGACGGGACGGACACAACAGGTGAGACTGGGAGCAACAACATCATCAATACGCACTACCAGCACTGGTGCCCCACAGGGATGTGTCCTCTCGCCACTGCTCTTCTCTCTCTACACAAACGATTGCACCTCAACAGATCCAGCTGTCAAACTCATAAAGTTCGCAGACGACACCACGGTCATCGGTCTCATCAAAGACGGCGACGAGTCTGCGTACCGCCAACAAGTGGAGCAGCTGGAGCTTTGGTGCGGCCGACACAACCTCGGGCTGAACACGCTCAAAACTGTAGAGATGATCGTGGACTTCAGGAAACATTCTTCTCCTCAGTTGCCCCTCACACTATCCAACTGCCCTGTGTCAACCGTCGAGACCTTCAAGTTCCTGGGAATCACAGTCTCCCAGGACATGAAGTGGGAAGTCAACACCATCTCCATCCTGAAAAGGGCCCGGCAGCGGATGTACTTCCTGAGGCTGCTGAGGAAGCATGGCCTGCCACAGGAGGTGCTACGACAGTTCTACACTGCCGTCATCGAATCAATCCTGTGTTCTTCCATCACGGTTTGGTTTGGGGCCGCCACAAAAAAGGACAAAATCCGACTTCAACGGACAGTTAGGACGGCAGAAAAAATCGTTGGCACCGCCCTACCCACTCTTGAGGACTTGCACACTGCAAGAATCAAGACAAGGGCACGGAAAATCCTCCTGGATCCCTCGCACCCTGCCCACCACCTTTTTCAGCCACTCCCCTCAGGCAGACGCTACAGATCCATGCGCACCAAATCCAGTAGACACTTAAACAGCTTCTTCCCTCTAGCCATTAACTCCTTAAACAGTCACTGACAGTCACTCTTCTTGCACCACAAAATGGTACTTCAAAACTAGTGGTTACTCTAAAATGGTTCAATGATTTTGTTGTTTACGATGATACTAGTGCAGCGTGTTATACCGGAGACAAATTCCTTGTGTGTTCTACATACTTGGCCAATAAAGATGATTCTGATTCTGATTCTGATGGAGGGTTCCATCCCAAATCCAGCACCCAGAGACTGTACGCAAGCCGAAAGGAAGGAGGCCGAGGACTAGTGAGTGTGAGAGCCACCGTCAAGGAGAAGGCTCCAACGGATGACGTACTCAGAGAATGTCTCAGACAATGGGGAACAGTAGATGAGGCGCTGGAAGAGGGACCATCATGGGAGGACAAGCCCCTACACGGGATGTACCACCAGACCATAACTGAAGTGGCCGATCTCATGAAGTCCTATCAGTGGCTAGAGAGGGCTGGCCTGAAGGACAGCACAGAGGCACTCATCCTGGCTGCTCAGGAGCAGGCCCTGAGCACCAGAGCCATTGAGGCCCAGATATACCACACTAGACAAAACCCAAGGTGTAGGTTGTGCAAAGAGGCACCCGAGACGATCCAACACATAACTGCAGGGTGTAAGATGCTGGCAGAGAAAGCCTGCATGGAACGCCATAACCAGGTGGCTAGCATAGTCTACCGAAACATCTGTGCGGAGTATGGACTGGAAACCCCAAGGTCAAAATGGGAAACACCTCAGAAGGTGGTGGAGAATGACGATCCTGTGGGACTTCCAGATCCAGACTGACAAGATGGTAATGGCGAACCAACCAGATATCGTGATCATAGATAAAGGGCAGAGGAAAGCCGTTGTAGTGGATGTAGCGGTCCCAAATGATGGAAACATCTGAAAGAAGGAACACGAGAAACTCCAAGGGCTCAGAGAGGAGCTGGAGAGAGCCTGGAAGGTCAAGGTGACAGTCGTGCACGTGGTGGTCGGAGCACTCGGGGCAGTGACCCCAATCTAGATGAGTGGTTGCAACAGATTCCGGGAACAACATCAAACATCTCAGTCCAGGAATGTGCAGTGCTGGGAACAGCAAGGATACCGCGCAGAACCCTCAAGCTTCCTGGCCTCTGGTAGAGGACCCTAGCTGAATGAGGGACGGACACCACCTGAGGGGTGAGATGAGGATTTATTTATATATATATATATATATATGTATATATGTATATATATATATATATGTATATATATATATGTATATATATATGTGTATATATATGTATATATATGTGTATATATATATATATGTATATGTATATGTGTATATATATATATATGTATATGTATATATGTATATATATATATATATATATATATATATATATGTAGAGAGATTTAGCTCTCTTTCTCTCTCTTCAGTTTTACTACAATAAACAATCGAGTTGAACACATCCTCTCTAACTTTGGAGCAGATATTTGTGTATTGTGAGGCGGGGTTTTCTGCAGCAACGCCGACTAAAACAAAATTACGAAGTAGACTGGACATAAAACACACACTTGAGGTGTCATTGTCTCCTATTACCGCGAGATCGGACCGTCTCGTTGCAGAAAATCAAGCTCGGGGCTGTGGTGAGTCGTCATTTTCATGCACTTTGAATTTGCATTGTATCGTATTTTGAAGGCATTAAACATGACCATCGCGATATGAGTGTTGCGGCCAGATTAGACGCTCCTTGTGTTTATTATTATATTTTTCGAATACACCACCGTTTTCATGCAGCTTATACCATATTATTTTGTCGTATTATTTCCGCCACACCTTAAATGCCGGTCCCTGAAAATATTGTCTGACATAAACCGGTCCGGGGGGCAAAACAGGTTGGGGACCCCTGGTCTAAAGCCATATTTTTTTGATATTTTTATAATTTACCCTGCCTTTTTTTTCCAAACCAATTTGATTATCAGAATCAGAATCATCTTTATTGGCCAAGTATGTAGAACACACAAGGAATTTGTCTCCGGCATAACACGCTGCATTCGTATCATTGTAAACAAGGACATGACAAATGGGTATGGAAGGACATTTCGTAATGTGAGTGAACCCTAGTGCATTGGTACCACCCAGTGACAACTGTGAGACAATGTGCAAAGTATCAAGCAGAGCTAAAATGATCAGTGGTAGAATACAATCCTATGACAATTTATACAGTTGGTGCAGAAAATCATTGAACCATTTTAGAGTGACCAGTAGCAGTATTTGTTGTACAAGAAGAGTGACGACGTCAGTGACTCTCTCGGGAGTTAATGGATTATTAAGACAGTATCATACAACTCTTTCACTTTTTCACCTCACTGTATGCTCCCATCCTTATCCTTATTTCCATCCATCCATCCATCCATCCATCATCTACCGCTTATCCGGGGCCGGGTCGCGGGGGCAACAGCTTTAGCAGGGAAGCCCAGACTTCCCTCTCCCTAGCTACTTCTTCCAGCTCTCCCCGGGGGATCCCGAGGCGTTCCCAGGCCAGCTGGGTGACATAGTCTCTCCAGCGTGTCCTGGGTCTTCCTCTGGGTCTCCTCCCGGTGGGACATGACCGGAACACCTCACCGGGGAGGCGCTCAGGAGGCATCCGAATCAGATGCCCAAGCCACCTCATCTGGCTCCTCTCGATGTGGAGGAGAAGCGGCTCGACTCTGAGCCCCTCCCGGATGACCGAGCTTCTAACCTTATCTCTAAGGGAGAGCCCGGACACCCTGCGAAGAAAACTCATTTCAGCCGCTTGTATCCGCGATCTCGTTCTTTCGGTCATGACCCATAGCTCGTGACCATAGGTGAGGGTTGGGACGTAGATCGACCGGTAAATTGAGAGCTTCGCCTTTTGGCTCAGCTCCTTCTTCACCACGACAGACCGATACAACGTCCGCATCTTACCCCAAGTGGAGGAGTTCAAGTATCCTTATTTCTCCATTCTGTTTTTTTCTTTTCTATTGCCTTGATAACCTCACATCGACTAAACATCCCCCACTCCACCTCTTCAAACACACATGCAGGCGTGCGCGCAAACACACAGACACACATGCACACACACACACTTCCCAGTGCAGTGATCATTTGCCAGAACTTGGCAGACCAAGTGTACATTAGCATATAAATAGCCACAGCACCAAATGCCCATCACAATGTGTAGTACATTTAAATTTCAGTTCATAAGATTGAATGGGTTTTTAAATGTAGTCCCATCTCCCTTGTTGAGAGACAATTTAAGTGAGGGTAGCAGTTGTCCAATGCAGCACACAACTGTTTCTTATTTTCAAAAACAGGCCAAGATCATTCTATTTAAAAGTGCTATTTTGGTGATTGGGTGCGTCTGTACATCAAATGATTGAATATGTGGGAATTTGTCATTAATTTAATTATTTTTGATAGAACATAACAAAAGCTCATTCTCAATTAGGGCTGCAATGAATGATTATTTTACAAAATAAATTTGTCCATGAATCAGTTAAAAAAATGAATTTGCATTCTTTCCCACAAAAACTTGAAATATACAATGCAAAAAATGCTCACACAAATTATGATTCAGTGACTGCTTTGGTATGTCACAATTAAAAAAAAATAGGCAAAAACGTCCATCATTGTTTTCCAAAGTAAAAGCAGGATGCTTTCTGTTGAGAGGATAAAATTGCATGTATTTTGGCAATTTTAAATTAAACAAGGTCCCTGAACGATTACTCGATTATCAAAATAATCCATTCATCTATCCATCCATCCATGGTTTTCTAAACTGCTTCTCTTCACAAAGGTCGCAGAAGGTGCTGGAGCCTATCCTAGTTGTCTTCAGGCAGTGGGCAGGGTACATCCAAAACTTGTTGCCAGCCAATTGCAAGGCACACATAGACAAACAAACATCTCTGCTCACAATCACACATAGGGACGATTTAGGGAGATCCATTAACCTGCCACACGTTTTTGGAATGTTAGGAGGAAACCGGAGTACCCGGAGAGAACACACGCCAGCACAGGTAGAACATGCAAATTCCATACATGAAAGCCGGAGCTGGAAGCAAACCCTGCACCTCTGCGACGCAGACATGCTAACTAGTCGCCCACCGTGCCGCCCTAACAATACAATAATCGATTCATTTGATAATACATTAATTGTCCATTAATCGGTTAGTCTTTGCACTTAGGAGTGGCACCCAAATTTCGTTGTATGCTATACAATGACAATAAAGGCGATTCTGATCCTGATTCTCTCGGGGCCAGTAAAAACGATAGGATGGTGCCAAACCCAGTTAAAGTTAAATGCAGAGGGTTCATGAGGGAATCCAGCTTTCTCAAATAAATCACACATTCACTGTCAGCCGTTTTCTGAG
This sequence comes from Hippocampus zosterae, assembly GCF_025434085.1. NCBI lineage: Eukaryota > Metazoa > Chordata > Actinopteri > Syngnathiformes > Syngnathidae > Hippocampus > Hippocampus zosterae. Next base: position 40,490,581 of record NC_067451.1, on the reverse strand, counting down.
CAGCAAACTCTATTTTGGAGGATTTTGATTAATCTTTCAAGGCCCACAGACTATTGTGTTCCAGCTATACATTATACACAAGGAACCTACCAAAATAAAGGTTAGACACTCTTTTTCCAGTAGGAAAACAAATTTGTCTCAACCTTTGTGTTCTTTAGAATCAGCAGGAGAACAGAAAAAAATAGCCTTTTGTGGAAAGATTTGTTTCAAGCAGAAATTGACTTGACAATTTTTTGCATCTGAAACATCTAAACCAGGGGTGTCCAAGTCCAGTCCTCGGGAGCCCCTATCCAGCCTGTTTTAGATGTTTCCCTGCCCCAACTCACCTTATTCAAATGATCAGATCATCAGCAACCCTTGCACAAGCCTGTTCAGCCTGGGTTTTGAAGCTAGGGAAACATGTAAAACAGGCTGGCTAGGGGCTCCTGAGGCCCGGAGTTGGAGACCTCTGATCTGAACACTTCTTTCTTTCTTTACGACAACATACCAACGCCTCTCCGTGAGCCGTCACCTTACCGTGGTGGAGGGGTTTGTGTGTCCCAATGATCCTAGGAGCTAAGTTGTCTGGGGCTTTATGCCCCTGGCAGGGTCACCCATGGCAAACAGGTCCTAGGTGAGGGACCAGACAAAGCACGACTCACAAAAGCCCCTTATGAAAAATAAAATCGATGGTACTCAGTTTCCCTTGCCCTGACGCGGGTCACCGGGGCCCCCCTCTGGAGCCAGGCCTGGAGGTGGGGCTCGTTGGCGAGCGCCTGGTGGCCGGGCCTACACCCATGGGGCCCGGCCGGGCTCAGCCCGAAGAGACAACGTGGGTCCCCCTTCTCATGGTCTCACCACCCGTGGGAGGGGTCAAAGGGGTCGGGTGCAATGCGAGCTGGGCGGCAGCCAAAGGCGGGGACCCTGGCGGTCCGATCCTCGGCTGCAGAAGCTAGCTCTTGGGACATGGAATGTCACCTCTCTGGCAGGGAAGGAGTCCGAACTGGTGTGTGAGGCAGAGAAGTTCCGACTGGATATAGTCGGACTTGCCTCCACACACAGCCTAGGTTCTGGTACCAGTCCTCTCGAGAGGGGTTGGACTCTCTTTCACTCTGGAGTTGCTCACGGTGAGAGGCGCAGAGCAGGTGTGGGCATACTTATTGCCCCCCGGCTCAGTGCCTGTACATTGGGGTTCACACCGGTGGACGAGAGGGTTGCATCCCTCCGCCTGCGGGTGGGGGGACGGGTCCTGACTGTTGTTTGTGCATATGCACCAAACAGCAGCTCAGCATACCCACCCTTTTTGGAGTCCTTGGAGGGTGTGCTGGAGAGTACTCCAGCTGGGGACTCCCTTGTTCTACTGGGAGACTTCAATGCTCACGTGGGCAATGACAGTGAGACCTGGAGGGGCGTGATTGGGAGGAACGCCCCCCCCGATCAGAACTCGAGTGGTGTTTTGTTATTGGACTTCTGTGCTCGTCACGGACTGTCCATAACGAACACCTTGTTCAAACATAAGGGTGTCCACATGTGCACTTGGCACCAGGACACTCTAGGCCGTAGTTCGATGATCGACCTTGTGGTCGTGTCATCGGATTTGCGGCCGCATGTTCTGGACACTCGGGTGAAGAGAGGGGCGGAACTGTCAACTGATCACCACCTGGTGGTGAGTAGGCTCCGATGGTGGGGGAAGATGCCGGTCCGTCCTGGCAGACCCAAACGTATTGTGAGGGTTTGTTGGGAGCGTCTGGCGGAATCCCCTGTCAGAAGGAATTTCAACTCCCACCTCCGACAGAGCTTTTCCCATGTTCCGGGGGAGACGGGGGACATTGAGTCCGAGTGGACCATGTTCCGTGCCTCTATTGTTGAGGCGGCCAATCTGAGTTGTGGCCGTAAGGTGGTTGGTGCCTGTCGTGGCGGCAACCCTCGTACTCACTGGTGGACACCAGCAGTAAGGGATGCCGTCAAGCTGAAGAAGGAGTCTTATCGAGCCTTTATGGCCTGTGGGACCCCAGAGGCAGCTGACGGGTACCGACTGGCCAAGCGGAACGCAGCTTCGGTGGTCGCCGAGGCAAAAACCCGAGCATGGGAAGAGTTCGGTGAGGCCATGGAAGCCGACTTCCGGACGGCTTCGAGGAAATTCTGGTCCACCATCCGACGTCTCAGGAGGGGGAAGCAGTGCACCACTAACACTGTGTACAGTGGGGATGGGGCGCTGCTGACTTCGACTAGGGACGTTGTGAACCGGTGGGCAGAGTACTTCGAAGACCTCCTCAACTCCACCAACATGCCTTCCTTGGAGGAAGCAGAGCCTGGGGACTCTGAGGTGGGCTCTCCTATCTCTGTGGTTGAAGTCACCGATATGGTTAAAAAGCTCCTCGGTGGCAAGGCCCCAGGGGTGGATGAGATCCGCCCAGAGTTCCTCAAGGTTCTGTGGGGCTGTCCTGGTTGACACGCCTCTGCAACATCGCGTGGTCAACGGGGAGAGTGCCTCTGGGTTGGCAGACCGGGGTGGTAGTCCCTCTTTTTTAAAAGGGGGACCGGAGGGTGTGTTCCAACTACAGAGGGATCACACTCCTCAGCCTCCCTGGTAAGGTCTATTCAGGGGTGCTGGAGAGGAGGGTCCGTCAGGAAGTCGAGCCTCAGATTGAGGAGGAGCAGTGTGGTTTTCGTCCCGGCCGTGGAACAGTGGACCAGCTCTACACCCTTAGCAGGGTTCTCGAGGGTATGTGGGAATTCGCCCAACCAGTCTACATGTGTTTTGTGGACTTGGAGAAGGCGTTTGACCGTGTCCCTCGGGGAGTTCTGTGGGGGGTGCTTCGTGGGTATGGAGTACCGAACCCCCTGATACGGGCTGTTCGGTCACTATACCACCGATGTCAGAGTTTGGTCCGCATTGCCGGCAGTAAGTCGGAATCGTTTCCAGTGAGGGTAGGACTCCGCCAAGGCTGCCCTTTGTCACCGATTCTGTTCATAACCTTCATGGACAGAATCTCTAGGCGCAGACGAAGCGTTGAGGGGGTCCGTTTTGGTGGCCTCAGTATTGCATCCCTGCTTTTTGCAGATGATGTGGTGCTGTTGGCTCCTTCAAACAGGGCTCTCCAACTCTCACTGGAGCGTTTCGCAGCCGAGTGTGAAGCGGTTGGGATGAAAATCAGCACCTCCAAATCTGAAACCATGGTCCTCAGTCGGAAAAGGGTGGAGTGCCCCCTCCGGGTCGGGGGGGAGATCTCGCCCCAAGTGGAGGAGTTTAAGTATCTTGGGGTCTTGTTCACGAGTGAGGGCAGGAGGGAGCGAGAGATCGACAGGCGGATCGGTGCAGCGTCTGCTGTGATGCGGACGTTGTATCGGTCTGTCGTGGTGAAGAAGGAGCTGAGCCAAAGGGCGATGCTCTCAATTTACCGGTCGATCTACGTTCCAACCCTCATCTATGGTCACGAGCTATGGGCCGTGACCGAAAGAACGAGATCCCGGATACAAGCGGCCGAAATGAGTTTTCTCCGCAGGGTGTCCGGGCTCTCCCTTAGAGATAAGGTGAGAAGCTCGGTCATCCGGGAGGGGCTCAGAGTCGAGCCGCTTCTCCTCCACATCGAGAGGAGCCAGATGAGGTGGCTTGGGCATCTGATTCGGATGCCTCCTGAGCGCCTCCCTGGTGAGGTGTTCCGGGCATGTCCCACCCGGAGGAGACCCCGAGGAAGACCCAGGACACCTTGGAGAGACTATGTCACCCAGCTGGCCTGGGAACGTCTCGGGATCCCCCGGGGAGAGCTGGAAGAAGTAGCTAGGGAGAGGGACGTCTGGGCTTCCCTGCTAAAGCTGTTGCCCCCGCGACCCGGTCCCGGATAAGCGGTAGAAGATGGATGGATGGATGGAACATACCAACGATGAAAAAGGAGTTTTGGTCACAAAATATTTACTTGCAAGTATAATTCTTTACAATTCTCATATTTGACCAAAATGTATGAACTTGAAATGATATATGTGTGTGTGGATGGGTGGGTGGGGCGGATATCTACGGTTGAATGATGAATTGCATTTGCTCCAAGGTCGCAATTTGATAAAACGTTTTTTTTTTTTTTTAAACACGAAGACTGTGATTTGACAGGTCATTATATTATTGAGGAGCAGAGGGGAGAAAAAGGTTACTAGAGAAGTGAGGTAGGAGGAGGGAGTCACAGAGGGGTTCAGAGGAGGCACATGATTGCTGTGGTAGTTTCACGTGAGGTTTCTGTTTCACGGAACATTGAAGCATGTTTGATTTTTTTTTTTTTTGCCTATCAAGGTGAAAAAATTCACAGTGTAGAGGGTTGGGGGGGGGAAGAAACGTCAATGTGTGTTGTGTATTTTGGGATTTTTGGCTGTCATCATTTGTCGGAACGCGTGTGTGTAGAAGTGTCTTTCTAATGGCTGTCGGAGGAGTTCTGTCCATGTACAATAAAAAGCTCAACTTTGATTTAAGTATCTCTGATGTTTGAGCACACACACACACGAGACTATAGTGTCGGACTACTCGAGCTGTGACAAATTAGAATGCATCTGTGCAAGTTGTAAAGTGGTCAAATATTAAAATGATAAATTTGACGATTATGTTTGATGAATGAACCCCAAGAAACATAAAGAAGTTACTCCACATTTAATCAATAAGATTACCAAGATTTGTAATGCCCGCTGGCACTTATCTGTGATTGGAATTGTGGAAACGGACGTGGAACAAGTGTCTGCGTAGCACCAAGTTTGTTTAAAGTGCATTGCAATGAGGCATCCAGCTAAGTGAGTAAAATGCAAGCTTTACGAGACTCTGCCTCTTTTATTACGATCATCTTGAAGTTTACATCATAACTTCTCCTCAGCTGCTGGTTAACCTGGCTGAGCTTCAACCCACTTTTCTCCAGACTGTCGCACGTTTCTCCATTTTCTGTTATCTGATTATTTTCTTCTCTTTTCTGTCTTACCGCATTTTTTAATTTTTCTTCTTCGTGCTACCTCTCTTTATATATATAATAAAAACATATATATACCTGTGTATATATATATATATATATATATACAGTATAATATATAATTTTGTCGGCCCGGTAGTCCAGTGGTTAGCACGTCGGCTTCACAGTGCAGAGGTACCGGGTTCGATTCCAGCTCCGGCCTCCCTGTGTGGAGTTTGCATGTTCTCCCCGGGCCTGCGTGGGTTTTCTCCGGGTGCTCCGGTTTCCTCCCACATTCCAAAAACATGCGTGGCAGGCTGATTGAACACTCTAAATTGTCCCTAGGTGTGAGTGTGAGCGTGGATGGTTGTTCGTCTATGTGTGCCCTGCGATTGGCTGGCAACCGATTCAGGGTGTGCCCCGCCTACTGCCCGAAGACAGCTGGGATAGGCTCCAGCACCCCCCGCGACCCTAGTGAGGATCAAGCGGTTAGGAAGATGAATGAATATATATATATTTTTTAAATCCTTGTCTCGCCCCTCGTGGTGTCTGTCCCCCATGCATCCTTGGGTCCTCTACCAGAGGCCAGGAAGCTTCAGGGTTCTGCGCAATATCCTTGCTGTTCCCAGCACTGTGCTTTTCTGGACTGAGATGTCCAATGTTGTTCCCGGGATCTGTTGCAACCACTCATCTAGTTTGGGGGTCACTGCCCCGAGTGCTCCGAGCACCACAGGCACAACTGTCATCTTTACATTACAGGCTCTCTCCAGGTCCTCTCTGAGCCCTTGGTATTTCTCTAGTTTCTCATGTTCCTTCTTTCTGATTTTTTCATCACTTGGGACCGGTAAAGTTGTACTTGATACTTGATACATCCACGACAACTGATTTTGTGGTGTCTGTTTTGTAGGAAAAAATATATAACTTAACATATCACAACGTAACGAGTATAAGATAACCATATGGTTGCCAGACAAAACAATGAACAAGGCAAACAGTGAACAAATCAGGAGCAAAATGCATGCATGTGATGCCTGTTAGCTGATCTGCAATGGTAATCATTAGATTAGCAAAGATGCCCGTTAGCTGATCTGCAATGGTCATCATGAGATTAGCAAAGTGAACATAAGTAGCGACGTGCATACATGTCATGACTATTGTCTGTTCTGCAATAATCATCGTTAGGTTGCCAAGCATACGGTGCATATCATGGATATGGTTAAATCTAAAAGCGTATGCAATCACACAAAAGCACAGTCCTATTATATTTTAAAATAAAGCCCATTGTGATACCATTATAAATTTGAACCGAGGTATGAAACTGTTTATATATATATATATATATATATATATATATATATATATATATATATATATATATATATATAATATCCTATGTTTATATTATCATTAAAATCTAGCTGACAAAGATTGTCATGGCCAATCAGAATTACACAACACATCATGGATCATAGGCTACCTCACAAATCAGCCGCAGTACGTGAGGTTGCAGATCTGTGGACAGGCTTCTCTGCAGCACTGGAGCGCCGCAGGGGATTGTTCTGGCTCCATTCCTGTTCATCCTCTACACCTCGGACTTAAGACACGCCACTCCAAACTGCCACCTTCAGAAGTTCTCCGATGACTCTGCGATTGTTGGCCTCATTATAGAGGGGGACGATCGGGAGTACAGGGGACTGACGAAGGATTTTGTGGACTGGTGCCAGCAGAATCTCCTCCAGATCAACCCTAGGAAAACTAATGAGTTGGTTGTGGATTTCTGCAGGAAACAGTCCTCACCAGCACCGATGAACATCCAGTGGTATGGCCATAGAGAGGGTGACCTCCTACAAGTACCTAGGTGTTCTTCTGAACAACAAACTGGACTGGTCTACAAACACGTACACCCTGATTAGGAAAGGACGGAGCCTCTTCCTACTCAGGAAACTGAGGTCTTTTGGGGTTCAGAGGTCGCTCCTTAAGACTTTCTATAACTCGGTGGTGGCCTCGGCCATCCATTATGGCATTGTCTGCTGGTCAGGCAGCATCTCAGCCCGGGACAGATAGAGACTGGAGCGACTGGTCAGGAAGGCCAGTTCTGTCCTGGGCTGCTCCCTTGACCCCCCTGAGGAGGTGGGAAACAGAAGGACGCTAACTAAGATAAAAGCTATGATGGCCAGTCCCTCCCACCCTCTCCAGCCCGCCCTGACAGCACTAGGTGTAGCTCCTTCAGCCAGAGACTGTTACACCCGCGCTGTAAGAAGGAGAGATACCGACGCTCATTCTATCGACTGCTGTCAGGCTGCTGAATAAAAATAACAACAACAATAATAATAATAATTAAATGATGTGAAAAACAATTGTAAATAGCACTGCGATTTATCCATTTTGTATTTATATTGCACTTAATTGAATGGTGTTTGTTTGTTTTTTCTTCTTTCTTCTTTCCACCCACATTCTTGCTGCTGGAGGCTGTAAATGTCCCCAGTGTGGGACAAATAAAGGATATCTTAATGATACCATTAGAATTGATAAAGTGAGGGGCGTCCCTAGGTACCAGCCAATGAAATGAAAGGAGTTGGGCCCACAAAACTTGAGAAAACCTGTGTTTTGTCCCTGGAGAGTTCAGAGTTCTGATGTGCACATCTGTACCTCTCTGGGTTTTGATTGAATAAAACTCGCTTGTGACCAGCCTTTCACTTGGACTCATGACTAAGTTTACACTTAGTTTCTGATCAACTGCGGCCTTGAACTCAGGGACATCTGGTGCATCCGCTGGTCTGCAGCTCAACGAAGGAATATCAGTGTCGGCCATCCTGTCTGCCGTCGACCCCCGGGAGAGGCGAGACGTTTCCGCGCGCCCTTTGCCTACGGGAAGAGGCATGGGTCCGGCTCGGGGCCGACACTACATTTTCCTCTGCCCTTTATCAATGATCACGATATCTGGTTGGATTCGCCATTACCATCTTGTCAGTCTGTATCTGGAAGTCCCACAGGATCTTCGCTCAGTCATTCTCCACCACCTTTGGAGGTGTTTCCCATTTTGACCTTGGGGTTTCCAGTCCATACTCCGCATAGATGTTTCGGTAGACTATGCCAGCCACCAGGTTATGGCGTTCCATGTAGGCTTGCCCTGCCAGCTTCTTACACCCCCTGCAGTTATGTGTTGGATCCTTTCAGGTGCATCTTTGCACAACCTACAACTTGGGTCTTGTCTGGTGTGGTGTATCTGGGCCTCAATGGCTCTGGTGCTCAAGGCCTGCTCCTGAGCAGCCAGGATGAATGCCTCTGTGCTGTCCTTCAGGCCAGCCCTCTCTAGCCTCTTCTTGAAATCAGCCACTTCAGTTATGTTCTGGTGGTACATCCCATGATGGTCCCTCTTCCAGCACCTCATCCTCTCGTCCCCATTGTCTAAGACAGGGGTCCCCAAACTTTTTCCTGTGAGGCCCACATAACTTTTCCCTTCTCTGATGGGGGGCCGGTGTAAGTTTGTAACATCAACGATCGTAGGGGAGCTTAAAAAAATTGTTTCCCAGAAAGCCACACATAACCAAATAACCCTTTGACCTGAGGACAACAGGAGGGGTAGAGGGCCGGGTCAAATGTGCCGTAGTTTGTGGACCCCTGTTCTAAGACATTCTCTGAGTACGTCATTCGTTGGAGCCTTCTCCTTGATGTATTCACGGAGCTTGGATGTTTCATCCTGGACAGTGGCTCTCACACTCATTAGTCCCTGGCCTCCTTCCTTACGGCTTGCGTACAGTCTCGGGGTTCAGGGTATTTGATCACTGGCAGGGCATCGCTGTTTATTGCCCGGGTTTTATTCTTGCCATTGAGCTGGCTTCTTAGGACTTGCCTCACCCGCTGGAGGTATTTGGCCGTAGCCGCTTTCCTTGTTGCTAGTTCGAGGTTGCCATTGGCTTGTGGTATACCGAGGTAGCTGTCCTCGATGTCTGCTAATGTTCCTTCAGGGAGTGAGACCCCTTCAGTGCGGACTACCTTTCCTCCCTTGGTCACCATCCGACCCTGCAGGAATAATGTGGCCAAAGGAAGAGATTCAGACCACGGACGTTAAGACCCGAAAGCTCCTAACCATGCATGGAGTGTTCCATCCCATATTCAGCACCCTGAGACTGTACGCAAAAGTATTTTTTACTCTTCAGTCAACAGAATGTTTTTCCAAACGTGTTGAGGATCATCAAGATGGCAAATGTGAGACCAACCTTTGTGTACCTTGTGTTCCTTTCGGACGGCGGTGGCTTTCGCACAGGAACTCTCCCATGTATGCCATTTTTTGGCCACCGTCTTTTTTATGACCACCGAGAACCCTGACCTAAACTGAGGGCAGTGAGCTCTGGGTTTCTTTGGATGTTTTTCTAGGTATTTTTGCAACTTCTTTGATGAGTCGTTTTTTTGAAAATGTATTTTCAGATTCGGCTTTGCGTATAATAAGTAATTGACTTCAAAATGCAATCAATCCAACCACAGCTAATTCTGACAGACCAGAACATATTGTAGTTTTGATCTTCTACATGCGAACAATTGAATCTGGATAATGCAAGGTAAAGAATCCATCCCAAACATACATGGAACACCATTAAAATATTTCAAGTTCTACTTACATTTCACGTCAATGTAATTTAACGTTTTCATCTATTTGTTCCCTCTGAATACCAACAAGACAATTGCAGTGCTAGTAGTCCTGTCATGTCAGCTCTGTAAAAGTATTTCTTTGAGTGTATATGGGCAGGGGCGGCCCAGTAGTTCAGTGGTTAGCACGTCGGCTTCACAGAGCAAAGGTACCGGGTTCGATTCCAGCTCCGGCCTCCCTGTGTGGAGTTTGCATGTTCTTCCCGGGCCTGCGTGGATTTTCTCTGGGTGCTCCGGTTTCCTCCCACATTCCAAAAACATGCATGGCAGGCTGATTGGATGCTCTAAATTGTCCCTAGTTGTGAGCGTGGATGGTTGTTCGTCTCTGTGTGCCATGCGATTGGCTGGCAACTGATTCAGGGTGTCCTCCGCCTACTGTCCGAGTACGGCTGGGATAGGCTCCAGCACCCCCCGCGACCCTAGTGAGGATCAAGTGGTTCGGAAAATGGATGGTATATGGGCAGGTTGTTTTGCACTGCTGCATAGCTCTATCACACTGAACGAGTGCAATGTGAAAATGACTTTACATCAGGAGATTTACGACTTGGACTAAATGTTTCAAACATATTTTCTTCTCACATCAAGGCTTCATCAGTTGAAGAGGATGATGACGACGACAGTGATTTCATTGAGGTACCAGAAAAAGAAGGATATGAGTCCGATATCTCTGGTCATCTACAAGTGGAAGATGGTTAGTTTAACACACACGTTCAAGACATAACCCATCTATCAATTTTGCATCTACTGCATCCTTTGAAACTTCACTGCTCTTAAACTCTATATTTGTCGTAGAACAGTCAAATGCACCACGGGTGGTACGATTCAGAATTTATGACTACATTTATATGGAAAAAGTGCACCTTAAATGCAATTAAAAAATGTGTTGAACTGCTATCATCACACGAGACCTAATCAAGACCTAATCAACAATAGTGGCAAGCATATGAAAAAGGAGTTATCTATTGGCCGCCATGTATGTGGAAAAAACAGCTGTCACATGTGTTGGCTTTAAACACAGAAAGCACCACCAAAAAGAAAAGAATTTATCGTATTTGGTCACTTCAGTTGCTTGAGGTTTTGTTATGTTTAATATCTGGCAAATTGCTACAGATCAAAAAGCCCAGAGGGCTCACTTTTCAACGCGGCATATACACAAAATGTCTGAAAAATGCGTACGCAACTTTCTACACAAAGAACCTAGTCCCTCCAAAAAAAAAATGATGGTGAAAAGGATGTGTAAGTACGAAAACTTTAACCCATGCATACACACGTTTTGGAGATAGGGATTTTTAGCGACACATTTGGTGTGGTTGTGAATTGAAGCCAGATTGCAGCATTACCAGGTATTATACATTGTCAAGATTGTGTTACAGAAATCACTGAACGCTATAAATAAAGGACCAAAGTAACGAACAGCATCAAGGACCCAATGAGCCAAACTCCCAGTGCCTCTCCAGGCTTGTGAGGGAACTCACATCGAAGTCCTAGAAGAGGCTATGGTCTGAGGATGAGGGACCTAGAAACCCAATCACGTTCCTCCAAAGTAACCCTCCCAGTCAACTAAATACTGAAAACCTCGACCACAGTGATGTACATCTACAGTCTTGAGTACAGTGTAGGCAAGATGATGTCTATAACCAGTGGCAGATGAGGGGAAGATGGAGGGCAGAGTATACTCGAGGAGACCGGCTTCAGGAGAGAGACATGAAAAGTGGAGGTCACATGGAGGTAGGCTGAGAGCTTCAGACGATGGCAGAAGGGTAAATGACCCTTTCAATTTCAAAAGGGCCAATGAACCTGAGAACTACAGGAATCAGACTGGAGGGGAAGGTCACGGGTAGACAGCCAAACCATTTGCCCTAGGTGATCCGTCTGCGGAAAGAGACCAAGACCAATGTCTATCCGCCAGTTGACAGTTATGCTGGTCTGTGCGGGACACGTCAGCTCTGGCATGTATCCAGATGGCACAACAATGACTGAGATGGGCACGGTCAAAAGAACTCCTGAGAAAGTTCTACACGGCAGTCATCGAATCAGTCCTGTCTTCCTCCATTGCAGTCTGGGTTGGGGCCGCCACAAATTAGAATAAAATCCGACTGCAATGGACAGTTAGGACTGTGGAATAGATCAGTTTCCCCCGTACCCACTCTCAAGGACTTGCACACCGCAAGAACTTGAGACAAGGGCACGGAAAATCCGACTGGACCCCCCACACCCTAACGTGGTGGTTAGTGTGTGAGGGGTCCAGTAGACTCTTCCAGCACCCTCAGGTAAGCGCTATCGAAACATGCGCACCAAAACCAGCAGACATTCAAACAACTTCTTCCCTATCGCCATTAACTCCATAAACAGAGACTCAAATCTATGGTGGATCTTTGAATTTTTGCACACCCCTGTGGAACAGTATAGCTCCAGCTCTTTACATACCTGAACAATTGTCATTGATCAATATTCCACAGCACCAGATATTTTAAAGCACTCAAGGACTTTCTGTAGAATTGCACACCTAAACCTGTACTTCAGTTACTGCTACTGGTCACTTAAAAATGGTGTTGCGTTGATCTGCAGCAACTGCACAACCATCATAGTGTTGTATTGCACCACTGATCACTTAACCTCTGGTCGATGACTCTGCACTTTGTCACACAGCTGTGATTGAGTTCTGCTCCTGCACAATGGCACCCGTACATTTCGGAAATTCTTTATATACTGTACTTATGTGGCATGTCCTTGTTTATCAAAGTTATTTGTTTATTACTATAATTGGATAGCCTATATTACTGGAGACAAATTCCCTGTGTTCCATACTTGGCAAATACATAGCAATGGCTCTGATCGAAAGCTGCTATTGCAGACCATTGACAACTTCCGGCGATGCAGGTCATGCGCCATCGTGGGTGACTTACTTTTTTGTTTTGATTTGTTAAATACTGTGATTGGCTGGGATAGGCTCCAGCATGCCTCGCAACCCTTGTGAGGATATACGGATCAGAAAATTTATGGATGCATGGATGGATGGATAGACGGCTCACCAGGATCTGCCGGTGTCCTCGTGAGCCTAATCTTTTGGCCGGTTGGGGCAGCCTGTGATAAGGGGCCGCAGTCAAGGCAGAGGCTGGTTTTGAACTGGACTTCTCATTCAGCTTTAGTGAGATGTGTGCGTCCGAGCTGCATGGGTTCCTCCACTACTGTGGCCTGGGATGTAACGGGCTAAGACCAAAGGGTAGTGGAGAAGGGAGCAGTGGCTCTTATGTGGGTTCTTGGCGTCTGAGGAGTGACCCGATATCTACTCAGTTCTCTCTAATGTTTTCTCTCTCAGAGCTGTCCATTGATACGGATTGAGAGATTTATCATTTCGTGAATGGAGAAAGGCTCATCCCGGGTGGCCGGCTAGTCCTTGACCACGTTGCTGATTCCATTCCGGAAGGTAACACGTAGTGATTGGTCATTCCAGCCACTCTCCGCCGCGGCCAGCCTAAACTCCACTGAGTAGTCAACGACACTGCCACTGCCCTGCTGGATACTACTCAGCTGAGTGCTAGGATCCTTACCGCAAATGGTGTGGTGGAACACCTTCTGCAACTCTGGCACAAAGTCCGTGTATGAGTGACAGAAGCTGGCACCCATGGACCAGGAAGCGATGGCCCACTGTGCTGCTTGACCCGTGCGCAGATTGTCATGTAAGCAATACGGGCAGAGTCAGTTGCGAACATGCTGGGTTGGGAAACAAAAACCAGCTCAAACTGCATGATGAACGTGGCGCAGGTCTCAAAGTTGCCATTGAATGGTCGTGGGCTGGGTTAGGTTTTACAGGGTTAGCAGGGGCTTGTACCACTGGGGGTATTGCGGCTGAAACTTCGGGAGCAGGCGGGTTTTGCGGTCGGTTGACGAGTGCTGATGTCAAGGCTGTGTCAAACCCTCTGCCTGTTGCTTCGCCAACACCATCTGCAGGTTAGTCAAGGCCTCCACCACAGGCTGGATTTGAGCCTGAAGGCCCTGTAAGGCTCCCGAAGTGTCCTGTAATTGCTGGGTGTGGGTAGTGGTCAGGTGATCTGCTTGACGAGAGCATCTTGGATCAAATCGAGTCCAGATCCGGTCTGTGTCAGCTGGGGTCGTCATGGCGAGTTCATCCTGTTAGGGTTTGTAAGTAACCCCAAACGCACGACAACAGACAAGGATGGCATTAGCTGAAACTTAGCATTTTTTATTGGTCTTGCAAAGTCAACTCAGAAGAATTCGAACTGAAAACCTCCTTAGCATTCAAGCGAGAGCACAAGGACTCCACAGGGAGAGGAAATGTCCACAGAGGAAGCAAGAACTGGACAAGGTTTCTACCAGAGCTTGCTGCAGAGTGGTGACAACACGAACTTGCACTGAGGACTGGTTTGGGAGCCAACTTATATCAGCCCAAATGAGCTGATGAGCTACAGGTGGGTGATGAGCTGGCAAGCCTCAGGTGTGAGGTGCAGAGCACCCTGGCTGAGGAGGCTGCCTGGCTGGCCCCTTCCTCACAGTACACCCTACCTTACGGGAGCCACATGGTGACTTGCCAGGTTTGTCAGGATGGGAGCGATGAAATTTAACAATCAGTTCCAGGTCCAATTCCGACCCTCCACGCCGTAGCCCTCCCAGTCAACCAGATACAGGAACCCTCATCCTCGGCGCCGGACGTCCATCATTCTACGGACCTTCCACTGATGCCCGTTCGCAATCTCAGGTGGAGGTGGGGCTGGGGTCGGAGGCATCAGGGGACTGTCGGAGACTGGCTTAACTGGGTGGATCTTTATGTAGGTAGGGAGCCACAGACACACCACTGCAGGACTGAGCAAGGAAAATCCTTTGAGGACAGCCACACCCTTTGCCCAGGTTGGTAATCCAATGCCGGACGACGACGATGGTTGGCTCCTCGACTGGCATATTCCATTGCACAAAGCAAGGCGTTTTGGGCAATATCCCAGACACGGTGGCACCAACCAGGTGGTTCTGCACTGAGTGAACTGCCACTTCAGACTCCTGTGCAGAGAAGATGGGCGGCTGGTAACGCAGAGATACCTCAAAAGGTGAGAGTCTGATGACAGAGCAGACCAGGGAGATGATTGCATATTCGACCCAGTGGAGAAACCGGCTCCAGGAGGCAGGCTTCTTCAGGGCGAGACAACGAAGGGCGGACTCCACGCTCTGGTTCACCCTCTCAGTTTGCCCGTTAGTCTGGGGTGATATCCTGAGGAGAGACTACCAGAAGCACCCAGCCCCCTGCAAAATGCCTGCAATACACGGATGATGAACTGGGGTCCTCGATCGGAGACAATGTCCATGGGAAGAGCATGCAGGCGGAACACATGGGTCATGAGGAGGTCAGCAGCCTCGGAGGCCCATGGGAGTTTGGGCAGGGCCACTAGGTGGACCCCCTTGCTGAAATAGGCCACCACTGTTAGGATCACAGTATTACCCTAAGAAGGGGGAAGTCCTTCCCTGCTCGCCACTCAGTCCATGTGCTGTCTTTGTCTGAATTTTCCTAGCCTCCTGTTGTATTTTCATCCTAAAAACAAGCTCGTCCCCCACCATCACCCTCTCCCTCACACATTCCCTTGTTTCACCGTCTTCCTTTTTTATGTCTTGTGACCTGTTGTAACTGTCATATGCTTGTGCAGTTTTTTGCCTCACTCAAATTATCCTCAAAATGAGGGTAGTTCGAGCGTGGGTTTTTTTCTCCCCCTCTCCCTCCCTTGTGGTTTCTTTCTGACTTTCGGGTTGAGTGAACGCTGGCGCGTTTTGGCTGCTGCTGCTCAACCCGTATTGGTTTTTTTTTTGTTATTGTAACGTGTTCTTGGGTGTCTTGAAAGGCGCTTATAAATAAAATGTATTATTATTATTATTATTTAATACCGCAAGTGTATCAAAAAAGTTATTTGATTTTGTGTGGGGTTCTGGGAAACAATACATTTTTACGTCGAGGTACTCTTGCAGTCACACTTTTGCTGTTACAAACTGAAGCAAAAAGTTATGTGGCCCTCACAGGAAAAAGTCTGGGGACCACTGCTGTAAAGTGTCCTTGGGTGTCTTGAAAGGCACTTATAAATAAAATGTATTATTATTGTTATTATCCTAAAACGCCCTACCTGACACAGAAAGAAAAAAAATCTTCCCTATCTGGCATATGATGAACATAATCAGACTGTGCTCAACCACAAACTGTTGCGGTTTTGGGGCGTCACTGCAGGATGGACAACAACTTGGAGAAACTGGAATCCATGCTCAAATATTGACTGAAATCACGGATTTGGCTGATCGACGCCACTAAAGAGACATAAGCCACGGACTCAAGGCTGTCTTAAATTCTTGGGCAGCCTGCTACCAAAAACAACATCTGCTCTCTCGACCTTCCCCTGATGAAAATATGCACGGAAGCTAGTCCCCCACCATCACCCCCTCCCTCATACATTCCCTTATTTCACCGTCTTCATTGTTTATGTCTTGTGACCTGTTGTAACTGTCATATGCTTGTGCAGGAGTTTTTTGCCTCACTCAAATTATCCTCAAAATCAGGGTAATTCAAGCGGGGGGTTTTTTTTCTCCCCCTCTCCCTCCCTTGTGGTTTCTTTCTGACTTTCGGGTTGAGTGAACGCTGGCGCGTTTTGGCTGCCGCTGCTCAACCCGTATCGTATTGTTTTGTGTTTTTTGTTATTGTAAAGTGTCCTTGGGTGTCTTGAAAGGCGCTTATAAATAAAATATTCATTCATTCATTCATTCATAATGTCATGGATGTTTTCCAGTCAGATTTTTAGATGGTGCAGAGCACAGCGTCCTGTTTTGAGTTATTAATGACATTCTCCTGGCTAATGACACTGCTGACCATCTGTGTCTTGTTTTGTTAGACCTGACTGCAGCCTTTGATAAGGTGGACCACAGTATTCTTTTGGCTCGTTTGCAGTCCCAGGTGGGGATTTTTGGTAGAATGTTTTGGATCCTAGTTGAGGGGCAGGACTTTTTGTGTTGGCTTTGGTTTAGCTGAGTCCCACTCTGCCCACCATGCTTTCATGTGGTGTTCCACAGGGTTCAATTTTGGTGCCCCAGATGTTTTCATTGTATTTGTTGCCTCTGGGTTCTATCGTAAGAAAGTATTTCCTTTCACTGCTATGCTGATTACAGTCAAATCTACGTTTAGCCCATTTAAGCCCAAAGATTTCCCAGACATTTAAAAGTCAAAATCAGGTGTCATTGGTCGCCCTTTTAAGTAATCAGTAATAAAATATTTTAGAGCCCTTTAAATTAAATCATTGTTGTCCTTCACAAATGTGGGATTAAATGGGTTAAGTTAACAAAAAGTTAACTGTTTTTGTCTTTAAATCCATGATTTTATTTCATGTCTGGCACTAACATATGCAGCTGTGGTTGTTTTTATTGTGCTCTATAAATAAAGCTGAGGTGAGCCATCGATCGGTTCATGTTTGAATCCGAAAGTTACTTATATTTTTATTCGCCCTGTTACATTTTATTGGAACGTAGTACATATGTGACCATCAATACATAGAGAGTGAGAGAGAAACAGACAAAGACACACAAACAGACACATGCACAAACGGAAAGACACACACTCGCATACAGACTATATTTGGAAAATGCATTCTGACTGTTAACTAGTTAAGGAAAAAGATGGATACATCCTCTTGCTTTTATTGTCCATATGCCACCCCCACAGCCTTTCTTCTTTCTTATTCTGTTGGATTGATAATCAGTTCTTTTATCCCTGCTCGTCAGGACTTACTCTCCTTCTTTTTCAAATTAACATGTTAATTACAGGCCCTGCTTTACCCTAGAAAATCAATACCTCTTTCAGTGTTCTTCTGTTTTTTTTCTCCTGATTTTCATTTCCTCACTTTGTTGTTCTGTGAACACGCATGCATGTGCACATACACACACAAACACACGCACGCACACAAACACACACACACACACACTTTTTCTGCCATTGATTTATATGTATCTTGACAACATCAGAAAAAAATGTCTATTAACAGCAAATTGAGCCTTTTTTTCACATTTCAGACGGAATGAGAGTGATATAAACGGTGGATTTAGGACAACAACAGACAATCACATGCCCCTAAGCATGAATGGTTGCATTTTATACAGAAAAACAACAAAGGGTATGACTGGTTGCATTTTTATTTTAAAAAATGTTCTGTAATTACTTTGTAATCAAAAACATCATTCCATTTGCGACCGATTCAGTAACCTGAATTCATAAAAATATTTACAGGCGTTCAAGAGGCAAAAAAAATATATGTTTACAGAAAATGTGTTACACGCATTGTAAATTAATATGATTAGAAAGAGCAAGAAACTTGACAGGTTTTTTTCTAGTTGTCAGTATTGACAATCAGATGAGAGTTCCGTTTGACAGATGTGACATTCGTGCAGGTGGAACTGAGGTAAATTACCACTCAATGCCCCGTTCACAGTTACAATGCAGTTTACCTATGACCATCCCAGATCCAGTGGAAGTGTGTCCGCTTTACACCCTGAGGCTGTTTACACACCTATCATTGCTTGCATGGTTTGCTTGAAACAAAGTGGTACAATATTGTTTTTTCTATTAGTTTATCATGTGTGCTGTCATTCGATCCTTAGTTGGGGTTGAACTCGTCCCGTTACATTCACCACTCCGCAATGATGGATGGTTATAGCTTAAGGTTAATTATTTGTCAATCATTTGGTTTGTTAACAACACAGACACCTTGCAGAAGCTTGAGCTGATTAAAATACTTTACTTAAAATGAGGGCATTAACACAGTCATTTGCAAAATATTAAATTCCATACTTAAATACAGTGTGGCCTTGAGATATAATTATTTCTATGACCACAGTCGTAACTGAAAACACTCATATTTCAAATCTTCCAATTGGAATTGAATTGTCATTAATCACTATCACCCCCCCCTGCCCACAAAGAAAAACCGCAGAAAATGTTGTAATGTGTAATTGAATGAAGAAAAAAAGCATTAAAAAATATTTTATTGCATCAAAACATGTAGAATTGCCAAAAATAAAAACAACCAGAGCTGCAAGTAGATTTAAATGGCCCTCGTAATCCTAGCCTTATGTGTGTGCGTGTGAAGTTTCATGAGTATTCTCCCTCACACCCTCAAAAACAGCATGATTTTTCTTTGCAAACAGAGCCTCGCCATGGCAACAGCATTCAAAATCAAAAGCTTTCAATAACTTTTCATCTTCAACACATTTAGGTGAAACACGCTGAGCTTGAAGACAATTGTTTGAATTCTCTAGGATTGGTTTCTTAAAATCCATCCTAGATAAAAGGCCAAAAATGGCACCGAATTACAAAATAGAGAAAAAATGACAGACTTCGTGTTAGGTTTGGCTCCCAAAGACTTATTTTTAGGTCTTGGCCTGTTACATACATAATGTATGCCTCTCCACTTTCATAGATCTAGAGGTGATATGACCTTCTTAGTCACACCTACTCTGCCTGAGAAAGACTACCGCAAATATACGCTGAAGTCAGGCGAAGCCTTGCTGAACAGTTCGATAACATGACCCGTTGACCAGCGACATGGTCAAACATGTGAGCCATACATGAGTGTGACCGTTCACTACAGTCAAGACTGGGAGCAGAAAAAGGCTTGTCTCCAAATAAGTCATTTTCCCAAGGATCACATTGGTGACCATGTAGATGAGGGCTCAAGTCAGCACGACTGCTTATCAAAGTCGAAAAAGAGCAGGGAAATGTTTGAGTTGATAGTTTGCTTCTTGCGCAACTGGTTGAGACTGTAATTTGATTTCAAAAACCCCTTTAGGTTCAAAGTAAAAATATGCACTTTTCTCATCAATCGATCTCAGAAAATGATAGACCTATTTTATCCGTCCATCCATCAATTTGCTACCACTTATTTGGGGTCGGGTTGCGGAGGCAGCAGCTTCAGCAGAGAAGCCCAGACTTTCCTCTTCCCAGCCTGGTCTTCCAACACAACAGTGTACACACAGTTGAATTGTTTTAGCATATTTTGTTCACAAAGACATTTATTTCATCTTTATATCAACCAGTTGACTTTTTCATCGTTGAATTGACCTATTGTTAAAGATTTAGGATGATAGTCTTTTTTTCTCTAATCTTTTTTTCTCCAGGTCCTTATTTTCAATAGTTGGGAAAAAAAATCCAAATAATATGAAATACCCATATTGTGATATACATTTCAGCCGTGGAAGTCTGTTATATAATAAATTCCGATGTAAAACAGATATTAATTGAAACGTCACCATATTTGTTGCCTGTTTTTGCTCCATAGCTGCCGCCACAGTCTGGAACTCATTTCCCCAAGCATTCCTTGCCCTCGGCACCTTTGGAAAAAAAAAAAACCTCTAAACCCATCCGTTCAAAATTGATTTCATGTTTTCTGATCATTTGTATTTTTTCTTAAATGTTCTTTTCTGAGTGTTTTTTTTAATAGTTGTATGCTTTTGCTGCTTTGTCACTTTGATTGTACCTCTGTAAAGTGACTTTGAGTATCTAGAAAAGTGCTATAATAAATAAAATGTATTATTATGATTATTATTTTTATTTTAGGTTTGGGTCCGACTTCATCCACTCCAGCACCATCACAGCATGTCCTTAAAAGCATTGTTACTGGAACATCTTCCACTCGACCACAAGCTCCCTCCGCCTACTACAGGAGATTGACAAGACTCAAAGATGAGGAAAAGGACCCAACTTGTGCTGCTGCAACATTCCACATCTTCCAAAAAAAACGTACCATGACTGCATCATCCAGGTGAAAAAAAAAAAATATATATATATATATATGTCAACATTTCTGTTCGATTCTTTCAACAGGCTTATTAAATTGTGGCTAATGACATTTCTAGTCATTACTAAGTGGCACTGTATGTATAACGCAGGCAGACCCGGAGGGCCACTGTCCTGCCTTTTTTCTAGCTCTCCTGGCTGCAACACACGTGATTCAGATGATCAGCCCATCAGCCAGCTCTGAAGCAGCATGAGCATGATCCTGATTATTTGAATCAGGTGTGTTGCTCCTGTGAGATCTGGAAAACAGCCAGGATAGCGGGCCTTGAGGACAGACTTTGGACACCCCTTGTATTACCAGGTACGTGTCTTCAGGTCACACATTGGAATTGAAATTTTTAGAAAATAAAGTAAATCAGATTAAAAGTTATTTTGATGAAGGATGTACTTTATAAACAGCCAAAGGGTAGATAAAATTATAAAGAAAATGAATCTCCAACTTCCTTTTGAGTTTCGAGTAGAGCTCCAGAGACTTTTTTTCTGCTCTTGGGCTGTTGCATGTCCCTCCAACCTTTAATAGATCTTGGAAAAAAGTTCAACAGGGACTGTCTCACTAAATATTTTTAGAGTGCACACTAAGGCATTTGTTTTTTTTTTTTAACCACAAAAAAAATTCTCATAGCATAGTGATTATTTGGACAAACGACAGGTTTCATGTTTTCACAAATGTTAAGGCCATCAAAATGAAAATGAGACCTCTCTAAAAGACCAAAAATGGGTCCAAATGTGTAAGGAAATTGAAGATGACAGACTTCCTAACTTTAGCATATTGCTCAGAAAGGCTTTTTGTAGGTTTTGGGCAATTACATCTACGTCAAAGGTATATTATAAATTGGTCAGTTGATTTTCGGCTCCTCCTGCCTCCCACCCTGGGGAAGATGACATAATCAGGGTGTCCTTTGGATTGTTGGCGGAGAACAGTGGCGGATACTGGTCTGTCAAGGAGGGGAAGCTCAATTTCGGGATACATTGAAACTCCTCTACAACGAAATCATTTTTGCACCAAGACATTTTTCACAACAGGGGGTTTTTCACTGTAGCAAATTTGATCTCAGATGTAAGCACACACACACATACCCCCACAGACAAACATATGTGTACTCTATTTTTATTCCAATAGTGCATAAGTACGAGCACACACTTATTTGACACTTCATATTGTCAGTGTAGAAAGAAAAAAAGGGAAAGAAATTGTGAAATTTACGATCAGCATTCACTTTCACTTTCAGCAATTTCTTGTATAATGTCTAGTCGCCGCTTGGAATTGAAATGGATTTCCATGGGACAGGAGAAGTGAACCAATCTCTTTTTTTGTCAAAGGATGCTACAGCTTGTTGTTGACTTTGAAACTTAGCTTGTTGCCGACGTGTGCACATTTTGAGCATGACGTCTCTGATCCACTGGTTAAAGGACACTTTGATTCTCTCCTCTTTCATCTCAAACTGCTTCAAACAACAAAGCGTGTGACGGAGAAGTGGTTAGGACTGCACGACTGTCCGTGTTTTATGTTATTTGTTGTGTTTATTATTTTACTTTGTTAACTGTTTTGTTAAGCGCTTTGTTACAGCTGCCGCTGTTGTGAAAGCGCTATATAAACCAGCATGTATTGTATTGTATTTTATTTTGCTTGCTCCGTCTTTCATTTTCATCACGTTTACCCTCTCTTCCAGCATCAGAGCTCTTCTTGTCTTAACTG
Source organism: Hippocampus zosterae (assembly GCF_025434085.1). Lineage (NCBI taxonomy): Eukaryota > Metazoa > Chordata > Actinopteri > Syngnathiformes > Syngnathidae > Hippocampus > Hippocampus zosterae. Next base: position 40,468,515 of record NC_067451.1, on the reverse strand, counting down.
CTTGACATCAAAAGGTCCATTTTGTAGCCTTTTTAGCAATACAACGTCCATCCTCGTCTGAATCTAACAATAACACATACTTCCTGGCATGCAATGAACTTTTAAGCCAGCCACGGGACGCATCGTAGTCCTCGATGGGCATAGTTAGCTCTCGAAGGCTAAAAACCTTACGCTAACTGGAGGCTTCTCTCTGATTAGCGCTCCAGTTAGCGTAACCTTTTTAGCCTTTGAGAGCTAACTATGGCCATCGAGGACTACAAAGCGTCTCGTGGCTGTTTTTAGCATGATGACAAGTAAAGCATTCGAGGAAACGTTCGTTTATTTGCACGGAGTCAGCCCTGTTACGCGTTTCTAATGACATCCTCCTGGCAAATGACTCTGGAGCCCACGTGTGTCTGGTTTTATTGGACTTAACTGCAGCATTTGATACAGTGGATCACAGTATTCTGCTGACTCGTTTGCAGCACTTGGTGGGCATTGGCGGCAGTGCTCTTGAGTGGTTTAGGTCCTATCTAGCTGACAGGACCTTTTGTGTCAGCCTTGGCTGCTCTGAGTCACGCACTGCTCCCCTGTCATGTGGTGTTCCACAGGGCTCAATTCTGGGGTCTTTGCTGTTCTCGCTGTATCTGCTCCCATTGGGTTCCATCTTAAGGAAACATGGTATTCCCTTCCACTGCTATGCAGATGACTGCCAGATCTATGTCCCACTGAGCAAGAAAGACGCCTTCTCATTAAGGCCACTCCTATCCTGTCTGGAAGAAATCAAAACCTGGATGGCACAAAATTTCTTGAAATTCAGCGAAAAGAAGACAGAGGTGATATTGTTTGGTCCCAGTGGCCCTTGTACATTCCATCCTGTAGACTTGGGCCCCCTGTCTCCTTATCTGAAATCAACGGTCTCAAACTTGGGCCTTAACCTGGACAGTGATTTCAAACTTGATCGGCAAATTTGTGCCGTTGTTAAATCAAGCTTCTTTCACCTTAGACAGCTGGCCAAAATAAAACCTCCTCTCACATAACCACTTTGAGACAGTAATTCATGCCTTTGTCACATCCCGGCTGGATTACTGCAATGCCTTGTACTTTGGAGTCAGCCAGTCCTCCATTAAGCGCCTTGAGCTGGTCCACAATGCCGCTGCTCGCCTCTTGACTGGTACTCGTAAGAGGGAACATATAACTCCCACTCTGGCATCCCTTCACTGGCTCCCCATTCATTTTAGAGTTATTTTCAAGAACCTCCTCTTTGTTTTCAAATCTCTGAATAATCTCGCGCCACCTTACCTCTCTGAGCTCATCCGCCCCTACACACCTGCCCGGCGCCTCAGGTCTGTGGACCAGTCTTTGTTAGAGGTACCAAGCGCTAAACTGAGGCTTAGAGGGGATCGAGCCTTTTCTGTTGCTGGTCCCTCTCTCTGGAATGACCTCCCACTGAACATTCGGCAAGCCTCCTCGCTGCCCATCTTTAAAGCCCTCCTCAAAACTCACTTGTATTCTTTGGCGTTCGACTCGGCATGATTTGTCCTTGATTTTACTGCTTGGTGCTTTCCACCGCCTTTATTACCGATTCGTCTTACTGTTTATTGTATATTTTAAATCGCTCCATGTACAGCACTTTGTATGCAGCGATGGCTGTTCGAAAGTGCTCTATAAATACTGTTGACTTGACTTGACTTCAGTATCTACACACATAGACAGTGAGGTCCCTCTTGACCAATCGGAGGCCAGGATGATGCTCGGTAAGCCAATGGCAGAGCTGCTATGAGTACGTTGAGTCCAGAAAACTTACAGCTGTGACCGAAATAAACATCGTTCACTATGTAAACCAGTGTGGTGGTTGCTGTTGCAGTTTCCGAATGAACCAGTAGAGGTTGCTGTTGGATTAGACTTCGTTGTAGTGAATATCTTCACGAGGCTGGAGCAGAGAAAATGATTTCGTATAACGCAACAGGGTTTTCTTTTGTCGTACGGAGGGCAGGAGAATGGGAATGGTGTGAATGCAGTTTTTTCACATAAGGGGGTATTTTCGCCCATGTAGGTTTCGTTCTAGAGGAGTTTCATTGTTCATCATAAAATGTGTCCGTTTATTTACATGTGAATTATACTCTCCATTCCCCAAGGCGTCTTTTCTAGGGTCTTAACTGGGGTGATATAAATCAGTCTGCGAACACAAGCAACTACAATAAAACACACCAGAAATAAAAGATTAATCTGTCGCTAGTCGTTTTTAACAAAGAGAGTGTCGCTAAGATGATTAGAAGGAGTCTCCAGTTCAACTCAGAACAGAATGAGAATTGATGCCTACACCAAAAGATTGGTGATTGGCACATTTCGCTGTGAATCAAAAAGAGATTCAGCCTCAGACAGATCATCCAATCATCATGCAGAAAAGCTGAGTATCCGGATCAGCCGATAAATGCCCAGTGTCCATAGACTCCCAGAGATGCTGAGCGTCCGATGTGCGGGACAAAACCATCATTTATACAATGACTCGTTTCGTTTCATTGGGACTACTCTCGAGATGCCCAGCGTCCGCGCTGCAGACACTCAGCGTCCACACAGTTTAATGCAATGAAATTGCGGGAATGAATGAGAAGAGAGTTGCGTCGTAACCAGTAGTAAGAACGCAGGCAGTCCTGATAATGTCCTTTTCGTCTATGCGTGACAACAGTTTGCAGCCAAAGGCTCCTCCAGTGTTTTTGAAATGGCTTGCTTCCACTTGGAAGAAAGAAAAAAATAATTAATGCCTCCCCACTCCAATTTGATACACAACAGTAAGGCATGTTGATATTGTTTGAAACAAGGCATGTTGATATTGTTTGAAACTATTCAAAAACTCCACGATAAAAAAAGCTCATCTTCATAGCCACTTGCGTGTCTCCCGAGCTTGGTTTTAAGATGAATGTACAGCAGAAGGTTTAAATTGGAGTTATTTGCTACCGAGCCGCTCGTCTAATTGGGACTCAACCCTCACAGTGCTCAAGAGTTCAACACCTTTTAGCAGACCTCTCACTTTGATATATTTTTCCTGCATGCACACCTGATTTATTGGGTGCTTTGTTGTATTGTGGAAATAAACACTTAATTGCAATAGTATTGAAATTTTTGAAAAAGTTACTCACATTTTCTTTTTTTTCTTGCAGTAGCACATCTGAACCCAGTTCAACTCAGTCCAACAAAGACCAAACAACTTCTCAGGCTCCAGTCGTTCCATTTGGTTTAGATTTGTATTACTGGGGCCAGGAGCAGCCTAACTCCGGCAAGATCACCAAGTACTATACCTGGAATATGTAAAACAGGCCGGATACATCCAAACGGTAACTTTTCTATCTACATACAAATCTTCTTGTGTGTTTCATTCTCAGATCAGCCTCTCAGCATCAATTCTGGGTTCCAGTCGATGTGGAAGAAGAGGTGGAAAACAAAGAGCTTAAGGCTGAGAGCAGATGCAGATACATCTCTTTCCCTGGGCAATTCACTCCTGTCAGCCACTATTGTAATGCACCATTAGGCAATGGGAAGATGTGTAAGAGACAAGACCGATTGAAGGTAACAGAACTTTATTCAATTAAGATATCCTATATTTGTCCCACACTGGGGAAAATTACAGTCTACAGCAGCAAGATTGTGGGTAGAAAGAAGAAAAACAAAGTGTTTGCATTCACTAAGCAAATGTTACAGTTTCAATGTACACCGTTCAATTAAGTGCAATATAAATATATAGATAAGGTGGCTGTGCCATTTATAATTGTTTGTCACATCCCATCATTTTATTTTTTATTCAGCAGCCTGACAGCAGTTGGTAGGAATGAGCGGCAGTATCTCTCCTTCTTGCAGCACGGGTGTAACAGTCTCTGGCTGAAGGAGCTACCTAGTGCTGTCAGGGCTGGCTGGAGGGTGTGGGAGGGACTGTCCATCATAGCTTTTAGCTTAGCTCGCATCCTCCTGTTGCCCACCTCCTCCAGAGTGTCTAGGGAGCAGCCCAGGACAGAACTGGCCCTCTGACCAGTCGCTCCCGGGCCGAGATGCTACGTGACCAGCAAACAATGCCATAATGGATGGCCGAAGCCACCACCAAGTTATAGAAAGTCTGAAGGAGTGACCTCCTGAACTCCAAAAGACCTCAGTTTCCCGGCTCTGTACTTTCCTAATCACGGTGTCCGTGTGAGTAGACTAGTCCAGTTTATTGTTTAGAAAAACATCTAAGTCAGGGGTGCCCATTAGGTAGATCCTGATCTACCGGTAGATCTAAGACAGGTCCCAAGTAGATCCGAGGAGTGTCGAGAAGAAAAAAAAAAAACAACCGTTTGTGTGTCTTTGTACATGTTAGTAATATATTTGTTAATATACACTGCACACTAATCAGTCTCATTTTCACTAAAAAATATATTTAAAAAATAAAATAAAGCAGGTAAATCTTTAATTTGTGTGTGCGTGTGTGCGTGCGCGCGCCGGTAAGGGTAGATCCCGTGAGGTTAGTTGATCAAAAAGTAGATCTTCGATCCAAAATGTTTGGGCACCCCTGACCTAGGTCATTGTAGGAGGTCACCCTCTCTATGTCCATCCCCTGGATGTTCATCAGTGCAGGTGAGGACTCTTTCCTGAAGAAATCCACAACCAACTCCTTAGTTTTCCAAGGTTTGATCTGGAGGTGATTCTGCTGGCACCAGTCCACAAAGTCCTTCATCAGTCCCTTGTACTCCCGATCGTCTCACTCTGTAATGAGGCCTACAATTGCAGAGTCATCAGAGAACTTCTGAAAGTAGCAGTTTGGAGTGGTGTGTCTGAAGTCCGAGGTGCAGAGGATAAACAGGAATGGAGCCAGAACAGAATTATGCATCTAAATCATTATCATTGATAGCATTCATACCACACATCGTGTACTTTGGTCGGAGAGGTACAACGTTAGCATGGAGGTTAGGGAGAGAACATTTCAGGACAAATTTTGGCCTGGGTGATATGGCTTTATAATAAAATCAGATTTCCAATATAATGTACTGTAATGATGACACCGTTAATTCATGTGTTTTTTACTAAAGAGCCAATACATTACCCAATAGTCTCGTCACATTTGACGAATGAAATTTCCGAACATGTTACCGTGGACCAATGAAACTGTCCGAGGTCGCACTCATACTGAATCTTCATATCAGGCATGGTTTACAATGTAAACTTTACATAGATTCATCTACTCCAGTTAGAATGAAAACTCAAGAACAAAGTGAATGAAAACAATGATTAAATCCGAGGTGATCTTTTCTGATCTGCTGTTTATGTGCACCACTACATTAATCGGAACAGCCGTGTGACACGTGGAGATCGATTTCAACATCACATGATATGCAGTATCAAGACAGAGATTGTCTATGTAGAATATTGGTTGGTATTGATTGAACTCTTCTGAGTGAGCTCCTGAATGTCTACTTTTCTATAGCTAAATTTAGCTGTTGCGTGTTTAAAAGTCTGCTTTGTAGTGCAAATAAAAGTGTAAATAAAATAAATACCCAATGCTTATAGAAAAAGCAAATTACAGCAGAATTATCTAGAACAGTGGTTCTTAACCTTTTTAGAGGTACCGAAACCAACCAGTTCATATGCACATTCACTAAGCCCTTCATGAGTGAAAAATAAGGGTTTTTTTTCTTTTTCTTTTTTCCTTTTTTTGTTTTTTACAAATTCAAGACATTAAAAATGCATTTATTGAAAACAGAAAAAACTAAACAGACTTAGTATAAAGTATGAGTTTTTTAATTGTGCACAAAATGAACCAGCCACTGATGGCCAAGGGGGCGTGTCATAACTAATTGTTATTTATATAATATATTGTTCCGGGTGTATCTTAACCGCCATGGCAGAGGCTCTGTCGAACCCCTGAGACTGATTAACCGAACCGATCGGATTTGATCGAACCGAGGCTATGAACCACTGATCTAGAACAAGATCTGTTCTTTTGTTCCTTTTGGGATTTGCTTTCATTTTCCTGACACTTAACAAGCTTTGAAACTGTTTTTCTTTCCAAGCAAGTTTTTATCTCAAGTACAGTTGTTCAAGTGATATAAGATGACCTATCTTGCTTTTTCGTGTGTTTGGGGGCCATTATCTTGTTGAAACACCCACTTCAAGAGGTTATCTCAACCGCATAAGGCACAATGACCTCCTCAAGTATTCTGCTGTATTCAAACGGATCCATGAATGCTCCTGTGTGGTAAATAGTATGGAAAAAATATATATATTTTGCATCCTACCCCATGCTTCACTGTCTCCACAGTGTATTATGTATTTGAAATCAATGCTAACAAATGATGCAGGACCCAAAAAGAATGGTGTTGTTTTCATAAGTCAACAAAATATTGCACATCTAGAGGCCAGCAAGTGTGTTCTTTGGTGACTCTAACCTCTTTTTTGAACAATCTGGGAGCCTTCCAAGTTTTATGTCTGACATCCTATGTTTGACATCCTTCCCCACCATCTAATCCAACTCATCACAAGGTGGTGACTGGTTGACAGTTTGTTTGTTTGTTTATTGAACATAAAACATATACAGTAATAATTTGACAGAAAATGTCATTTATGGTAGATAAAGTAAAAAAGAAATCAGTCTTCATTCAACACAGTTATGTTCAAGGGAGTAGGATGAAGTAAAAAACTTATCTAGTCCTACCCCGTTATGTGTTTATATCTACTAAATCATTTTTATATCAATCAGAAAAGAACAAGTACGAAGAAGTCTCCATTAAGGCTCATACTTTACCCTTAACCGTGATATTTTTACAACTTTTGGTTTGTATCGGGATTATATACATCCTCACCCTGGCACTCTTGTGTCAATTTTCTCTTGTATTCATAATGGATATTTCAATACCTTTCTCAATTTATCAACTTAGTTCTGATTTATCATTATATTTAATGTTTAGAATTTATCATTTTAAACTCACTTCTCACTTAACTGTGTGTACGTAAGGGTGTGTTCTGAAGATGGAGTGACTGATTCAAGTTTATTCCTGGTATTCATCACAGACAGGCTAGGATTACAACAGAGGTCCAATCACAAAGCGACTCGAATTATGTTTCTCCAAGCGACATTGTCATTGCATGGTCCTCCTGCATCACACCACCCATTTAACATTCTCTAACTCATGCGTGTGTGTAACTCCACATGAGTTTCTTTACTGTGCTATAGCAGTTGCTGTCAAGTGAGGGATTGGAAAAAAAAACTAATGAATGCATTTTTACCTCCCTGAAGATTATGATGTTTTAGTCATTCTAAAATGTTTTTTTGATATGAACCCTTTCAGGGACAGCAGTTATCATGGTATCAGGTTACAGGTTGTGGCCGTAAGGTGGTTGGTGCCTGTCGTGGCGGCAACCATCGCACTCGCTGGTGGCTTGACGGCATCAAGCTGAAGGAGTCCTATCGAGCCATTATGGCCTGTGGGACCCCAGAGGCAGCTGACACGTATCGACTGGCCAAGCGGAACGAGCGTGGGAAGAGTTCGGTGAGGCCATGGAAGCCGACTTCTGGACGGCTTCGAGGAAATTTGGGTCCACCATCTGACGTCTCAGGAGGGGGAAGCAGTGCACCACTAACACTGTGTACAGTCGGAATGGGGCACTGATGACTTTGACTCGGGACGTTGTGAACCGGTGGGCAGAGTACTTCGAAGTCCTCCTCAACTCCACCAACACGTCTTCCTTGGAGGAAGCAGAGTCTGAGGACCCTGAGGTGGCCTCTTCTATCTCCGTGGTTGAAGTCACCAATGTGGTTAAAAAGCTCCTCGGTGGCAAGGCCCCAGGGGTGGCTGAGATCCGCCCGGAGTTCCTCAAGGGTCTGGTTTTTGTGGGGCTGTCCTGGTGGACACGCCTCTGCAATCTTGGGGTCTTGTTCACGAGTGAGGGCAGAAGGGAGCGAGAGATCGACAGGCGGATCGGTGCAGCGTCTGCTGTGATGCGGATGTTGTATCGGTCTGTCGTGGTGAAGAAGGAGCTGAGCCGAAGTGCGAAGCTCTCAATTTACCGGTCGATCTACGTTCCAACCCTCATCTATGGTCACGAGCTATGGGTTGTGACCGAAAGAACGAGATACAAGCGGCCGAAATGAGTTTTCTCCGCAGGGTGTCTGGGCTCTCCCTTAGAGATAAGGTGAGAAGCTCGGTCATCCGGGAGGGGCTCAGAGTCGAGCCGCTTCTCCTCCACATCGAGAGGAGCCAGATGAGGTGGCTTGGGCATCTGATTCAGATGCCTCCTGAACGCCTCCCTGGTGAGGTGTTCCGGGCATGTCCCACCGGGAGGAGACCCCAAGGAAGACCCAGGACACTCTGGAGAGACTATGTCACCCAGCTGGCCTGGGTCTTCCTTGGGATCCCCGGGGAGAACTGGAAGAAATAGCTAGGGAGAGGGAAGTCTGGGCTTCCCTGCTAAAGCTGTTGCCCCCGCGACCTGGCCCCGGATAAGCGGTAGAAGGTGGATGGATGGATGGAGGTTACAGGTTACATGAAATGGTTCATTTCAAGAGGAGTAAAGTCGCCGGGGTCACAACTATATGAGTAGGTTTTTCAATGCTCATCTAATCTACTGATTTGTCACCCAATACACTCTGTGTCTTTCAGTGCCCTTTCCATGGCTGTATTGTTCCACGAGATCAGGAGGGTCGGCCCTGCAGCCAGGAGGACCATCAGAGAGAAGAGCAGCATAGGACGAAGACAAAGAAGAAACATGGTAAGTTGATTGAATGTTGCACAAAGAATATTTTTCTAAATTTAGAAAATGACAGCATGATTATTTACATCACTTAGACGCCATAAAGGGGGTCTTCAGTGTAATTTAGTTACGTGAAGCAGAAATGTGTGACAGTGACATAGTTGGTGGTATTTCCTATTCATTTTTTATTTGAATTCATCTTCTATGGAGCTATTCGAATGGCCTGCCTCCCAAGGTGCAAATATTGAAAATATGTATCATGCTGCAAAAAAGCGCCCTATCTCTGGCAATGTTTCATACACAGGCGACTGTTACCGCATCGACTTCACATTGCAAAGGTGGAGGGCTCGATTCCGGCCTCCAGCCTCCGGCCTTGCTGTGTGGAGTTTGCATGCTCTCACTGGCCTGGGTGGGTTTTCTCTGTGCACTCCGGTTTTCGCCCACATTCGAAAAACATTAATGGGATGGTTTAATGGAAGACTCAAAATTGTCCTTTGCTGCGAGCATGAGCGCGCATGACTGTTCGTCTCTGTGTACCCTACGATTAGTTGGTTCAGGGTGTCCCCCACCTACTGCCCGAAGACGACTGGGATAGGCTCCAGCATACCCGTGACCCCAGTGAGGATAATGAGTTCGGGGAATGAATGAATTCGTAAAATAACCAGGGAACCACCAACTTGTTATCAATTTTGGTCTTAATGTCCCAAATTACCGTAAATTCCGGGCTACAGACCGCACCTGATTAAGAGTCGCATGCTCAGACTTATGAAGAAAAATCAATTTTGTAATTGTATGCGCCACACCGTACTATAAACCGCTGGCCAATGAGTAGGCGGGGGTTTGCTTCTGCGTCCCTGCCACCGTGGAGCGCCTCCGGTTGAGGCCGCTGAACCCCCGCAGAGAAAAAAACGCAACATTTCTTCAAGTTAAAATAATCTCCATATTTTTATGAGCATGATAAATGCATTTGCACAACGAAATTACGTTTAAACACATAATAAGAGGCCAGACAAAGAGAGATCTTGATGTGCATTTGCGTAATTACGAGGAGAAATACTACAGCCCACTAGGCTTTCAATACAATAATGCAAATCATATAAATGGGAAAAGATGTATGAAATAATTTCTACAGTCAGCCGCTTAAAAATGATCATCGTTGGCAGCTTTAGGCCCGATGCTGCGCGGCTCAAAACACAGGTAAATTGTGTTCTCTCGTGGCTGCTTGTTTTCAGTATGACGGAGGAGTCACCTTTTTTATTTACAGTCCGAGTGAGAGGCAAATCAAACGTCAGAGGGTCTTCGTCCATATTTCTTATTTCATCTGGGCTGATGGAATTTTCCGCTATCTTTGTTTGTGTGATTGTGTGGAATGAAGCAAGTTTGTCCTCATAATTGGGAGGGAGCTGCTGACACAACGTCGTGCGTGCCCTAATAGACAGGCTTTTACGTTTCATGAATCATAATACCACGACGGCCCACCTTTAAAAGCTTTGGTTGTCTTTTTACACTGGCTCAGTTCCTCCTGTCAGAGCCTCCACCTTCGCACCATTGACCCGTCCCTATGCCAAGATTATGGGCCGCAGCTCGATTTCCTTCTTTAACTGCCAGAGTGATCGCTTTTAGTTTAAAAGCTGCATCATGTGCTTTTTGTCTGGTTAGAAGAAAGACTGAAATCAGGAAGTTGTGATTCCCGGTAATCATACATTTTCATTGGACCCCTGTGTACCACTCATTAATTTTATTGGTCGACTGTTGCCGGGTAACACATTTTTCCCCCGCTATGGCAAAAAGAGCGGAAGTTGTGATTAGTCATACAATCTCATTGGACCTCAGTGAAAGACTCATTAATTTTATTGTTCCAGGTTTTTCCCGCGATGGAAATTAAATAAATAAATACAAATAATAAAAATAAATAGCTGCTTCATATTACACGCCGCAGTGTTGAAAGTGTGAAAAAAAAAAGTAGCGCCTTGTAATCCGGAATTTACGGTAGTCTTTCCGTGGCCTCTGGACTACAATGAGTTTGTTAACCCTGATTTAAGAGATTCCTTGCGTAACAAAATTTTGTTACAGGAGGCATGAGTAAGTAGCCAGTGAAATTGATCACAACTTTCCAGAAAACTGCATTTTGTATTTACTTGCGTTTTTTTTGTGAGCAATTGGCTTGATGACCCAAAATGTCTTGAGACTAATAAAACAACAACAAATCTGGAAGAGTTTGAATGCTTTTTCTCTGTACTCTATACAGAGACTTGCAAAAGTATTCGATCCGCTTGAACTTTTTGACCCATCGCCACATGTCTGGCTTCAAACATAGAGATAAACATAAACTTTTTGTAAAAATAAAAAACTGAAAAGTGCGGCATGTGATATTATTCTGCCCTTTTAACTGTCGGTGCAGCCAATTCAACGTTGACCTAAATGACGGATGATGACAAATAGTCCTTCTGTGTGTAATCTAGTGTCAGTATAAATACACCTGCTCTGTGAAGGCTGCAGAGGTCTGTGAAAAGATTATTACGCCACAAACAGCATGAACACTAGGGAACACGCAAGGCAGGTTATGGAAAAATTTAAAGCAGGATTGGGATCTGAAAAAAAATTAACAAGCTTTAAACATGTTTAAACAAGCACTGTTCGATCAGTCAGATTCAGATGGAAAGCGTATCAGATCACTGAATACCTACCAAAATTAACGGCCCAAACAAGAAGAGCACTGATCAGAGATGTTGCCAAGACGCCCATGATTACTCCGAATTAGATCTCCACAGCTAAGGTGGGGAAATCTGTCCATTGAACAACTGTTAGTTGCACACCGCACATATATGGCCTATGTAGAAGAGTGGCAAGAAGAAAGCCAGATGTCAAACACGCCCATGAAAAGTCCCATTTGAAGTTTGCCAAGCCAACTGGGGGACACAACAAACATGTGGAAGGAGGTGCTCTTATCAGATGAGACCAAAATTGAACTTTCTGGGCTAAATTATTTTTTTTGGGCGTAAAAGTAATCCGAAAAACATCATCCCCCTGTCGTACATCGTGGCGGAAGCATCATGTTTGGAATAGATTTTAAAAAAACGTGAAGACTCAGACTGATAGCACGCTGAATATTTTTTATGCATTCCACCAGTAAAGATTTTAAATTCATCACGAGACTCAAATTATAGCTCCAACCCTAACAAAACATGCATATTAAATACCATTAAATACTGTCACACAGAACAAAATCCGTCCCTGAGCATGTTAAAGTTGTAATTGACGATATTTTACTTGCCATTAAAATGAATGCACCAAATATTGGATTGATGTTGATTTGATTCCTGTGTTATAATTTTACATTATTTTTCAATGTTTAAAAAAACCGCTTATGGTAACAATATAACACTTAATTCTTAAAATACGCTTTTTTCACATTTTCAGGTAGTGGTGTGCCGCGGGATTTTTTTCAATGAAAGAAATGTGACTTGGCTCGAAAAAGATTTAAAAACACTGGTTTGAATCCACCGTGAAACATTTATGCAGGAAAAGTATTGGACCAAAATCAGGCCAAACTGATTAAAGACATTCCATTTTTCAAATTACACATTATACTGCAGTTGTATTAGTTATACAATGAACCCCCACATACTCAGATTCCTGAATATGCTGACACCCCCACCCCAACTTATTTTGTTCCAATATTTAAAATTTTGGTTCTCTATTTTTTTTGGATCGGCATTTCCCGTTTAAAAAAAAAAGTATATTGGAGGTTAATTATCATTTTTTGAAGAATTTTATGGGTTTAGAAAATAAAACATCTTCTTTTCCTATTGCATTTCAATGACCATCAATTGCACTCATATTTTGACTATTCACGGGATGACCCTGTCCTTATCTGCGAATGGTGGGTGTCCACTCTGCCTCATATATATCCACTACGAGGAACATGTTTCAAGATTACCAGAGTACAACATGCAACTCATCGTATCGCAATGCATATATGAATATCTAGTAGCTTGAGTGCAAGTGGCTCATCTGTGAAGCATTGTTTGCGCTCCCTTCTCTCTCCTTGTGTGCCTGCATGTGTGTTTAATCTGATACTGCGTGGTGCGCCACAAAACATGTACAGCAGAGTGCAATTTGTATTTTCCGTTGAGGGATTATAATTGGTAAAATATATATTTTAATTATTAAATTAGTAGTGTCACAGGTGCAGACTGTTCATGCACTGAGATTGTAATGAGCTAAAACCTGAAACTAACCAAAGGCACACCAAGTGTTTGTAGTCATGTGTGTGGTCTGCACTTTGATCCCCTACTCAGACACAAACTTGTAAAAACAAATAGAGAGAACCCCATCTGAGGTGGCTCGAGGGTGTTGAAAGAGAAACGGGCACCGCTGCAGCATTGATACCAGATATGGATTTCTCTGGTTTATCCTTTTGAGTTGGTTAAAACAAATCCACATTCTCTTGTCTTTCTTAGTGCTCGTATTACCTGCTCCCCTTCCTTTTTTCTTCTTGAAAGCCACACAGTAATTGGTCTCCCAGCCAGTTCAGATAGACAGAAAGCAAACCAGAATGAAACTTGCAAGAAAGAGCATGGCATATTCTTACAGAAGGCATGACCAAGTCTTGGAGGCATTTATATCATCCTGTGCCCGGAGAAAGTGTTTGCCCCTTTCCTCACTATTTGTTCCTATTTATCACACTTAATTGTTTGTGATCATCATCATGTCAAATTTTATGTCCCACAAAGACAAGCCAATCAAATGCTAAATACTTCTAAATGATGCAAATGATGATGATTAATTTCTTCTAGTTTTTATTTAACTTTTGTATGGATTTTATGAGCCAGAGCTTCTGTGCTCAAATTGATTTGATGTCAGACAGAGTCCAGATTTGCTCACAGACATTGACTTCAGGATACGGCGTTGAACGCTGAATATTGTTCATGCTACAATTGCTGCAAAAGTGCGTCCTATGCCTCCCAGGTCTCGACGAAGGTCGGCAGTGATTTTCACAAACTCTTCTGTCTACTTTATATTTATGTTTCATTCATCTTAGGGGCTGTTATGGCAGTTGTTCATCATGGCATGGTGTGTAAGTGTGTGCCTATTGCACGCGTGTGCAGTAACGGATCGATCGCGGAAAGTTTGTATAATCGAAAACGAGATCTTCAGTCAAAAAATGTTGGGCACCCCTGCAGTATTGCCTGGGTGGATTAAAAGAGGTTGAGTCTAAGAGGGACAACAGCCACAAATGTTGCTTGAAATGACCTAAAATCGGGATTGTCTTGAATTTAGAAACGAAATATGAGAGAAAACCCCTGGTTAAAACATTATTGGGTAGTCTGAACATGTTCCTGTTCTAATGAACAGGGACATCACAGAAATGATAAGAGATGTTGACAATGTGTGATCATTGTAATAATGGACCACATCCTTGGAATATAATGAATAAGATTGTTCTACATACATCCATCCATTTTCCGATCCGCTTATCCTCACAAGGGTCGCAGGGGGTGCCTATTCCAGCTGTCTTTGTGCAGTAGGCGAGGGACACACTGAACCGGTTGCCAGCTAATCGCAGGGCACACAGAGACGAACAACCGTCCGCGTTCAGACTCACACGTAGGGACAATTTAAAGTGTTCAATCAGCCTGCCATGCATGTTTATGGAATGTGGGAGGAAACCGGAGTACCCGGAGAAAACCCACGCAGGCCCGGGTAGAACATGCAAGCTCCACACAGGGAGGCCGGATCGAACCCACGACCTCTGCACTGTGAGGTCGACGCGCTAACCACTGGACCATCGGGCCAAATACAATGGACCATGTTATGTTATCACATCATGGGTGAGAAGCGGGGTGCACCCAGAACTACTCTCACCACATCATGTGTTTCCAGTCGAAAGATTAGGCAGCATACCAATTTCCATTTGTTTCAAGCTACTGGGATGCCATCTGACAGAGAAATAGCCTCATTCTTTAAATGTGTGACATTTTGGTTTGTAAAAACTGTATAGTTCGGTGCTGGTACGTTTTAAGGTCAAGATTTCATGGTATGTTTTCCTTCAGAGAGTTCTCATGCCATCACAATACTGTACTTTTTTATCACTGTTCTACAAAAGGTCAAAAGGAGTCTTTGAATGGTTTAAGCTTGACATATATGAGGTTTGTCATTTCCATACGCTGTGAAAAGAAAAGGCCTCCAAACACGAGCAGAATTGTCACTGTGACTTAGTAACTCATGATTCAAGTCCCAGTCCAATTTGTGGTTACTTCACGCCCGCTCAACTCGGGAAAAATGGCTGACGGAAACAACACACCTGTGTCTTGTACAAAGCTGAAACTTTTCATCAGCTGTCAACCTCGGGGGAGGTGAGGAATAAATGGCTTCTATCTGTTTTGTAACCAGAATTGTGGTGTGTTGAGGCACAGTGCGTGGAATATGTATTCATCAACGTACAACCAAGATGGCGCCCGGGTAGGCAGCCTTCGGCAAGTGCTCTTCAAGAGCCTTGCTTTTTTGTTCTTTTTTTGCTGTTTTCGTCTTTTGTTTTGTCACGTGTTGTTTGTTGTTTCATTGTGTGGACCTGATATGGACTGTTTTCAGCGCTTTTTGGCCACGACATTCGTCAAAGGAGCAGTATCTGTGCTTGGTGGTTGCGCCTTCTCGGCAGCACGCCTGTACCAGCACAGATTTTGATTGGGAGGAATGTCGGCGCCATTGACTGTCGGTGCTGGACAGACCTGGGGTGCTTGTGTTTTTTGCGCCAGCAATGCGCAGCATTTTTCACAACCCCGATTTGTTCAGTGGCTATGTCAGCGCTGTTGGACAGTTGGCGTTGGTGCGGCTGGATGGATGGCCGCTGAAGTTGAGGATGAGGAGAGAGGAGCGTTGGCGAAGAGCGCCGATGCGTATTTGGAACCATGAGTCGTCGCTTGGAATTGAAATGGATTTCCATGGGACAGGAGAAGTGAACCAATCTCTTTTTTCGTCAATGGATGCTACAGCTTCTTGTTGACTTTGAAACTTAGCTTGTCGCCGACGTGTGCACATTTTGAGCATGACGTCTCTGATCCACTGGTTAAAGGACACTTTGATTCTCTCCTCTTTCATCTCAACCCGCTTCAAACAACAAAGCGTGTGATGGAAAAGTGGTTAGAACTGCATGACCGTCCGTGTTTTATGTTAAGATATCCTTATCTACGATAAGATATCCTTATGTTTTATGTTAAGATAAGATATCCTTATCTTAACATAAAACACGGACAGTCATGCAGTTCTAACCACTTGTTATGTGTTGTGTTTATTATTTTACTTTATGTTAACTGTTTTGTAAAGCGCTTTGTTACAGCTGCCGATGTTGTGAAAGCGCTATATAAATCAGCATGTATTGTATTGTATTGTATTGTAACGTACGCTTTCACACATACTTTAAATACATTTCTGGGTTTGAAGTGACACAGCAAAACATACTGGACACACATATTGGTGGTCAGTCCCATCTGGTGACTGCGAATTTGCACAGTGTTACGAAATGGGTCGATTCAAAAAAAGAAAGAAAAATCTGATTACAACTGAGAACCAGCCTGAGACAGTAGCTTTGTGTTGGTGAATCCACCTCTGGCTATTCGCTCGCCGGCCATGAGGTCGTAAGGCATCACCGTGGAGGTCAACCAGGTCAGCGCGCTGCGATGGCCGGCTCAGAGTGCCCCATTGCCGGCTCAAATTTTACTGACGGCCCAGGATCAAATCAAGATGTAATCCCACCGAATGGAATTTGAAAGTTGTGACATCATTTTGTACACTATGTATCGAGAATCATATTGAATCGCCTTTTGTGGTGAGAGTAGTTCTGGGTGCACCCCGCTTCTCACACAGTGACAGCTGGGATAGGTTCCAGCATGCCCATGACCCGAACTAGATCAAATTATGGAAAAAAGCGACCTAATCGGAGCAAAGTGTACTTAGATATTGAGTATTTTCTTCCTATTTCTGACAAAATTTGGTGGCTTGTCTAAAAGGAGAGGTTCAAGGGGAATACAGGAGCGTGATTTGTGACTTCACACAGTGGAGCAGAGACAAAGGGCTGGTGTTGAATACAGCTAATACAATACAATACAATGCATCATAGGTGTCAAACTCAGGTCCTGGAAGGCCGCTGTCCTGCATGTTTTCCAAGTTCCTGTTGCAACACACCTGATTCAAATGATCAGATCATCAGCAAACTCTGTGGAAGCCTGACATTGAACCTGTTCATTTGAATCTGCGTAATTAATCGTTGTGGGTTTTGAAAGGCGAAGATCTCAGCATCTGCCCATTCAAATTAGGGGTGGTCACCACATAGAAATTTCTGCGTGTCCACTTGGAATGCATACTGGACATATAAAAAAGGGAAAGAGCAGACTTTTCTTTTTCAGATAGTTAAAATCTTTTGATATCTGCAATGCGATGCTGTTTAATTTTTTTAAACACTTTTGTGGTCAGTGCTGTATTTTTTTGCTGTGGTGTGCTGGCGAACATTACGGGTATGGAAGTGAACCGCCACGATAAAGTTTTAAGGAAGTGTGTGGCAATGATGGGGAGGAAGGCGCATTTGGAGAGTGGAATGAGGAGGAAGATGAAGTCTGTCTACGGCATCAGCAGTCACAGTAACAGATTCCTCTCCATGCGCTGCAAGACTGAGAGATTCGGGTGCTCATTTGTACTGGCCACCATTAGACTGGGCAAATGGCTCTTGCAACCATTGTGAATAATGTTTGCCTTATTATTGTTTGTTTGTTTATTTATTTATTTTTTCATGTTTACATGCCCCAGGCTTTGTGTCTTCTTGGTTGACGTCGTGCACCGTGTATGAATGTACGTGTTTCTACTAATGACCTTGAATTTCACCGTTGGGGATTTAGAATCTATCTATCTATCTATCTATCTATCTATCTATCTATCTATCTATCTATCTATCTATCTATCTATCTATCTATCTATCTATCTATCTATCTATCTATCTATCTATCTATCTATCTATCTATCTATCTATCTATCTATCTATCTATCTATCTATCTATCTATCTATCTATCTATCTATCTATCTATCTATCTATCTATCTATCTATCTATCTATCTATCTATCTATCTATCTATCTATCTATCTATCTATCTATATCTTTGAAATGCATTCATTCATTGAACATCACCTGATAAAGATGTGTCAAGCACCATCATCTGACACTCTGAAGAAGGCGAATGACCTCCACGGAAACATGTCATGTAAATAATCAAAAAAAATAAAAATACAATCCCTGACATAAAGCAACCAACATGTTCAATTATAAATATGAGACAGAAGGAACTTTAATCATTGGTTGTCCATCATCCATTCATCATTCCAGTTCCAAATTACAGGCATTTCTGAGAATTATATATTGAGAAAGGCCATGCTACTTATTCCAAACCAAATTATCCTGAAACCCGATAAAAAGACATCAAAGATTATTTTTTTTAAAACACTGTACTGTACTTGTTGGAAGGGCTTCGTTTTTGAACCCCCCCCCCTCCCCCATTAAAAAAAAAGAAAGAAAAAAAGCAAGAAAGATCCATCCATCCATACATTATCCAAACCACTTCTCATGAGGGTCGCGGGTGTGCTAGAGTCTATCCCAACTGTCGTCAGCCAATAGGCGGGGGTACACCCTTAACTGGTTGCCAGCCAAGTGCAGGGCGCATGTAGACAAACAACCATTCACACTCACAATCACACCTATGGGCAGTGTTCCATTAACTTAATGTGGGAGGAAACCAGTGTCTCCGGAGAAAACCCACCAAGGCACGGGGAGGAAGCACCAACTCCACACAGAAAAACTGAGGCCTGAATATGAAACCCAGACGAGTCAGGCGTGCTGGGCTGCCTTGCTTAGATCATGTTGTTTAAGATGTATTTTTCTGGCTCACTGTTGAATTGTCTCACACACCTCACAACTTTCTGCCTTTAGTTCATCGTAGAAGTCTTTACATGCAAAATAATTGACCAAGTTGTCATATGCCAGGCACATATCTATACATTTCCATTAGACCTTTTCCCCCAATGGAAATCTTGACTTTCTCTAACAAAGGGAAATGTGTGAAGCATTAAATCAACCGATGATCAACCAGTTTTGTGTTTGGGTTTTTTCTTTTTTTAATAACGAATTGCAAGAGAATATATTAATTCTGGCTGAAAAATTGTGCCCCAAAAGCCAGGAAAATTGAACTCTTCCTTCCTACAATATTGAAATGATGCACACACTCAATCCCTTGAACGTTTTGTCAGGGTATCAGAATGAATTTACCAACGCACCCTGTGTTGATGGCTGCAAACGAGTTCTATTTGGATGAAATGTATGCTTATAACTATCGCAATGTCGTCCAGTAGCCAAAGGTAGAATCCTGTTTGGTTATCATGATTTTTACTGCTGTAAATCCATGTTGTGGTGTAAGGAAGCCATATGCTGAACTAGCTATACGTCACACATTTTTTGCCATGACTACTGCTTCTTCTACTTCCATTTATTCTGAACAACAAACTGGACTGGTCTACAAACCCGGACACCCTGATTAGGAAAGGACAGAGCCGACTCTTCCTACTCAGGAAACGGAGGTCTTTTGGGGTTCGGGGGTCGCTCCTTAAGACTTTCTATACCGACACTCGTTCCTACCGACTGCTGTCAGGCTGCTGAATATAAATAACAATAATAATAATAATTAATAATTAAATGATGTGAAAGACAATTCAAAGACTGCGATTTATCCATTTTGTGTTTATATTGCACTTAATTGAACTGTGTTTGTTGTTTTTTTTCTTCTTTTTTCTTTCTACCTACATTCTTGCTGCTGGTGGCTGTAAATTTCCCCAGTGTGGGACAAATAAAGGATATCTTATCTTTCTTCAACATTTGTTTGACGGTTTGCAAATACTTTTGGTAAATTACCACCTCGTTCTTTAGAATACAGTAAAGGAAGTAGGCAATGACATGCCCCCCGCTATGTCGAGCTCAGGGTCCAGTTGAGTTCTGTCACGTTTGCGAGGTGATGGTGGAACCCAAAACTGCTTTTTGGGGTCCACCACCTACCTCGCAAGAGGGAGGAGCAGGGTGTACTTGACGAATTGTATTAAACATAGAGAAAACTAAATCCAAAACCAACAATGTCCAAAGTATCAAACAAAAATCATGACTAAAGATAAAACATAACAGCAACCAAAACATGACTGAAACAAACCTGATTGCAGCAAACAAACGGTAGCCAAGCCCGAACACCGACACTGAGTTCGGGCTGGGAATCCTTTTAAAGCACTAACTACATAATGACAAACAGGTGTGCAGCTGCATGGAGAGCCCTGCAGTGCCCCCTGTTGGTCCCAAACCGAATCATGACAGTACCCGTCCCTCAAGGGACGGATCCCAGACGTCCCAAAATTGTCCAAAGGCTTGCCTCGCCGAGGAACTGGAACGAAAGCGACGACGACCTTCGTCTCGCCGGAGAACAGGATCAAGAAGCAGCGGCAACCCTTTGGCTGGGCGTGGCCTGACATGGATGGAGCTTTTTCTCCTTGGCTCTCGACGAAGGCGGACGCTTTTTTGCTCTCCTCCTGCTCCTGCCCCCCCCCCCCCTTCTTGCTCGCCACTCAGTCTATGTGCTGTCCTTGTGCTGTCTTTTCCTAGCCTCCGCCGTATTTTTCATCCTAAAAACAAACCATGGAATTGGTTGGCTGGTCTCGTGATGCAATCGACAAAATTTTCTCAACGAGAAGAGCAGGCAGCGGAGAGCCTGCTTGCCCCTCGGGACATTTGCTGCCGGGTACACCATAGATCCATGGAGGAAGCGGAGAATGGTGTGCCTGTCAATACTGTCCGTTGAGGAGGAGGAAAACATCTACACTATCAGCCTTCTGATAGCAGGTATGCTGCAGTTTGGTGTTAGAAGTTTCCTTTTCTATCGCAAAATCCAACTGACGGAGAAGCTTTATTGGAAGTGAAGAAGCTGCTGGTCATTCTCTGGTCTAGCGCGAATGTCCAACACTCAGACTCAAGCGGTGACTGAGCTCACCCGCAATTGCGGTTCTGGAGCGTCTCTGTACGATCCACAACAACATGGAGAAGTCGGAATTCTCACTTCAAAAAGGAATTGAGGATTTGGCTGATCGGCGCCAATGAAGGGATACAGCCACGGACTCACGGCCACCTGAAATTGTTGGCGGCCGTCCCTCCAAAAGAAACAACGCTATTTGGACCCCTTTCCCCTGGATGGAAGGTATGCACGGAAGCTTGACGAAGCAGCTGCGGCCTGTTCACGCATACACAACCAGACCATCACACACGCATACACATCCTCATCATCACCGTCTTCATCGTTCCTATTCTTTTACCCCGCGACGTGGAATGATCCGCTGAGCGCTCGGCTGACCGTGCAGCTGGTTGGACGGGCCGCGTCGCGCCCCTTTTCCATTTTTTAATTTGTTCTTCCATATCTTCTGATTCTTACTTCTTCACATTCATCATCATCTTTTTCCATTTTTTCCTCACTTTATTTTCATAGTTGGCCATTGCATTCCTGCCACCTTCTGTCCACTTACAGTGACGCACCAAGTCAAGTCAACAGTATTTAAGTTCACGAACCACCAAAGGATAGTCAACAGGGTCTGCGAGTGGAGATTTTGGGTGCCAGTCTGAGCTCAATTTTTAATATATACAAGTCACACCTGAGTATAAGTCACGGGACCAGCCAAACTATGAGAAAAAGTCTGACTTACTGTATATACTTACCGTAATTTCCCCATTGCGGGACAAATAAAGGGATATCTTATCTTATATTCTGAGAAATAGTGCACTGACCTGTTTCAACTGTACAAACATGGGAAGTCAAAATGGGAAGACTGAGAATTGCAAATTTCCCCAGTGTGGGACACATAAAGGTGATCTTATCTTAATGTTATTGTGTGTTATTTGCCCTCTCAGATTTTTGATCTGATCTATGTTATCTGTGTTGTATGTTGCAGACTGGCATGATGCAGGGCTAGTTCGAGACATTGAGATTGCAACAGGACAAAACCTAGGTTCTGAAAGACTGGATAAACGGCGCAGAAGAAAGAAGAATAAATACCCCAACCTCAGCAATCTGAAGGACAGCGGCAACACATCACGGGCTCGGCTTGAGAAGCGGATATTCAACAAGTAGGTTATTTTCAGGTGCAATCTCATGATTTAACACTGTCTATGTAACACAGATCGTATTTTGTTGTTTTTTTTCTACTTTTCCTTATTTTCTCAATTTTCCCTCTAGGAGCGCCATGCGCAGAGTTGCTGAGACGATGAATAAAGTTGACAGGAAAAAGCATGAAAAGTTTTCCAACCAATTCAACTATGCCCTCAACTGACCTTCACGGTTATTTTTCATTATTTGTTTTGTTTATCAATAACTGTACAGTGATCCTTCACCACTTCACACTTTAAGTTTTGTGGCTTCAGTGTTTTGCGGGGGGGTTTTCCCCAAAATTGAAAAAGCAGACTAAAGAATACAGCCATATCGACACTCATATTGCAGAAAGACGCTTTGCGTCATGTTGATGTGCGAGAGAGGAGGTTTCCCTGCATGCTGAACAAAGTGCTGACGCGACTTCTGGGAGATGATTGGCTGTGCATCATCGCTAGTCTTTTGACTCCCATGCTGTATCTTAGTGTTGTGTTCATGACAATTTTTTTATATTAGTTAGGCTGCGCTCCAACCCCTTGCCGACGCTGAAGCAATGCTTCCTGGCTGTATGGAAGTGTTTCAAGCCCATTCGTCGTAGATGGCACCATCAACAGGTACACGTTGTTTCAACAGTGGCGGTGGGGAGTTCTTGGTTTGCAAGCTTGACCGGTTTATTTTGAAGGTTTCCTGACCCAGTCATTTTTTAGACACGTCACAAGGAAGCAGCGACACAGTCAGCTCAGACGAAGGCTAAAATGAAAACTGAAACTGTCAGCTCAGTGTTTTTTTTTTCTTCACCAAAAGACCATGCCTCAAAAAAAAACAAAATCTGAAACCTATTTCAACTAATAAGAAGACAAGACGAACGTCATAGCGCTACCCGTCAGCATATTTTTCTGCAATTTAAAAATATCAGCTACAGTGTCAATGCCTCCAGCAGAAGAGTCTCGCATGAAACCAAAACCTCCGAATCAATTGAGAGCCTTCGTCTACGCCACCAACACAAGCTTCTTCACCTCTCTAAGAAGGCAATGTTGATGAATGTTAATTACTGTCGAAGGTTTTATCATTAAAGATTGAAGTAAATACGTGTACTGTTGTAATCTTTGTCTGAAATATCTAAAGCAGTGGTAGCCAACCCGCGGCTCGCGAGCCACATGCGGCTCTTGGGTTGGTTCAATGTGACTCCTGGGCTTTCACATGACAAGCGGGGGGGGGGACAACATTGTGTGTCTATGTGTTTCAATTTCCTTCATGGTCGGTGACGTTCCGTCTGTCCCTCATCTCGGCATGCGCACGTACGTGCGTATGCGCACATGTGTGTGCTTGGGTACCCGCGTGTTGCGTGCGTGTGTGTGTGTGTGTGTGTGTGTGTGTGTGTGTGTGTGTGTGTGTATCAGTGATGTGTTCCTCGAGCCGGTCCTTGGCCTCGAGGACTGGCTCGAGGACCGAAGGGCGGTCCTTGGTCCTCGGCCTTGGCCTCGGAGTCAAGTCCTTGGCCTTGGCCTTGGGTTGGGACCTCGGACACAACGAGGGATTAGAGCCTCTAATCCTTCGTCCACAAGTGTAAAGTGGGCCAGAGGACCGCAAAAATCATAAAGAAATCAAACAACGTTCCGTTCGCGCTCGGCAGTTTAAATAGCGTGTAAAGCCTTTCTGTAACAGTGGTGTCTTTTATTTAGTTATTTTTGCACAGTCGTCACGTTTGTGCAGTCACACTAGAATGTTTGTTTGAACCATGTAATTTGCGTTACAGCTGGAGTCAATAATGTCGGCACTTCACTTGTGGGTTTGGCCGTTGGGATTTGGAGTCCTTTTGCTCGATTCCAGTTGTGTTTGCTGAATGTTTTCTCATGTTTGGAATAATGAATATTGATAATACATAGTTTAACATAATGGTTGATTTAATTATTTATTATTATTATTGTGAAGTTGAAGGTGTTAATTAATGTAGTATTAGTGGTAGTTGTAAAAATAGTAGTACCCAGAGAATGTTTAGAGATTCAGCCATCTCGTTACCTCTGCGTCCCGCGTCCGAGACGCATAATTTTCCCACGGGACGCACAGTTCCAAATAATGTGCATTTTTGGGACGCAAGGAAATTTCTCAGTCAAAACAAATAAACAAACAAAAAAAACTACGGCAAGCCTCAGGATTTCACGGGAACAATCGTTACCGGTAGCGTGTCTTTTCCGTGGCGTCATTTCAACGGTACCGAAAAATAGTTTAACCATAAAAGGAAGAGGATGTCAAGCCACATCAATACTTACCTGTATTAATGATTACCAGTAAATTAATCTTTGCAGTATGAGATTGGAAAAAATAAAAATACTCTGATGATGCCACATGAGTACACCAGTTTTTGATCCATTTATTTTTTGGAATAAACCTGGAGTACACAGCTACTGATGTAATGTTCATTGTTAATGCATCGTTGTCAAACATTTACCCTTGAAACATTATACTTTTGAGTGTCAGGATTCTTGATTATGAATATCAGTCAAAACAGAAAAATGGGTTCCCATGATGAACGTTTACTGAACCCAACATTCGTTACCATGGTTTCCCATTGGGTAATCGGACGGAACCGAAAAACGGTTACCATGAATTTCCGAAAATCTCAGGCCTGCTACTGATTTAAATTTTTGCAGCATTTGTTTATAATTGTATGTATATGTTGTTGTGTTATTATCATATGCAATTGAATAAGTAGACCATTTCAGAATTCGAAATTTGTGACTCTCAATGCATAATGGGACTCATACTTTTCTCATCAAAGAGTCCCTGGGACTCGCTGCCGGTAATCTGTAAAATTATCATGCAGAGATTACCACTTTTTCTGCACTCAGTGATTGACTTCTATGCAAAGTCATTTCTCAACTTGTCTTCCGTGCCACGTCGTGCCTGTTGAGTGTTGATTTACTTCATAATAAGAAACTACTGTACTAAAACATTAATTCATAAATAAATAAATAAATTCATATATGATTTTATTTTTTTTTCCAGTATAAATAACACGTACCCTGACTGATCTCTTTGAATAAAAACACTTCATTCAAGTGTTAGGGAGTGCAAGGGGTTATGATGGAGGGGTGTTGCAAATCATGAAGACCTGCCAAGTGGTATGATAGCATTGTTTTATACATGTCCTCGGCTAGGCCTCAGCTCCAAAATCAGTCCTTGGTCCTTGGCCTTGGCCTCGAGGCAAGTCCGTGGTCCTTGGCCTTGGCCTTGGAAAATGTCTCAAGTCCTTGGCCTTGGCCTTGCCTCGGAAAATTTTCCAAGTCCTTGGCCTTGGCCTCGGAGTCAAGTCCTTGGCCTAGGTCTCGTGTTGCCGGTCCTTGGACACAAATTGTTCTGTACATGCTTGCACGTGTGCGATCGGGTCGATCGTGAGAGGTTCTTCACTTCAAAAGTCAATCTTTGGTCAAATATGTAGCGAGCTGACCCAAGTAAGTAACCACTGCAGCTCACATGCAGACAATGCCCTGTTTTGAGTGGCAACAATGGAATACAAACTAGATTTGAAGTGGATTGTTCAAGAAAAGGAATGCCAAAAGTCCCAGCACTCAGGCACTAAACACGCATGGTAAGAGAAAAACTTTCATTTATTCATTTTCCGAACTGCTTTATCCTCACTCGGGTCGCGGGGGGTGCTGTAGCCTATCCCAGCCGTCTTCGGGCAGTAGGCAGGGGACACCACGAACCGGTCGCGGGGGGTGCTGGAGCCTATCCCAGCCGTCTTCGGGCAGTAGGTGGGGGACACCATGAACCGGTTGCCAGCCAAACGCAGGGCACAGAGAGACAAACAACCATCCACGCTCACACTCACATCGAGGGACACGTTTGAGTGTTCAATAAGCCTGCCATGCATGTTTTTGGAAAAACAAATTCCACACAGGAAGGCCGCAGCCAGGATTGAACCCACGGCCTCTGTACTGTGAGGTCAATGCGCTCACCACTGACGCACCGGGCCGAGATTGCAGACATTTTGGAGGCATTTGTCACAACCCTACAAAAAAGTATCTTGGAACAATATGCTGTAGCAAACGGAAACTCTGCCATTTTAAATTTTTTTACATGCTGAGCCTTTGACAAAGGTTACATTTAAAATAAAACTCAGATATTTTCTTGAAACTGCGTGTTTCATTCTGAGATATTTAGACGACCAGGAACATCTGAGCCTTTTATTTTACTCAACACTGTTGCCGGGGTTTCGCGTTGTATGCCCAAAAAAATTATGTTGATTTTGATGGTCTTAAAATGCATGATAACATATGTAACTCGGCATGCACATCATACTTTGCAAAATAATCACTATTTCAGAATCAGAATCATCTTTATTGGCCAAGTATGTAGAACACACAAGGAATTTGTCTCCGGTATAACACGCTGCATTAGTATCATCATAAACAACAAAATCATTGAACCATTTTAGAGTAACCAGTAGTTTTGTAGTACCATTTTGTAGTACAAGAAGAGTGACTACGTCAGTGACTGTTTAAGGCAGACATGTCCAAAGTCCGGCCCGCGGGCCAAATCCGGCCCGCGGTCGAATTTAATCCGGCCCTCGGCCCCTGTCATAAAATCAGTGCCTTCTGGCCCGCAGGTTGGGCGCAATGGAACACGTGTTGCATTGACTGAGGTCTCGTAGACTGGTGAGTGATGTTTCATAGAGTACTGCTTCCCTCTAGTGGCTAAATGAGTAATAGCATTCACTAAATGAGTAATAGCATTTAGACACTAGAGTGCATCACTCACGAGTTAACAAGACATCACTCCGTGTTTATATTGACTGATATGTCATATTTCAAATGATCCTTGCAGTTGTGGATATGTGTATTGCTTGTTCATTTCCCTGTTGTTCGAGTCAAAGGTTTTGTGACTATTGAAAAGTCATGGTGATACATTTTGTTTCAAATCAATCAATTTGCACTCAGGAGACTCTGTTTAAGAAAAAGTCAAGTGAATAAGCAGTTGCATGTGATATACCTGTTTCAAATGAACCAAAAGAAATTCTTAAGATTGTTGAAATTAAAATAAAAATGGAAATGTGAAACAGACTGGCTTACTAAAATTTGTTGAACAATATTGTTGTTCAATGTAAAGAATGTCAGCCAAGGTCGGCCCCGCGACATTTTACCACATAAAATCTGGCCCCCTTGGCAAAAGGTTTGGACACCCCTGGTTTAAGGAGTTAATGGCTAGAGGGAAGAAGCTGTTTAAGTGTCTACTGGATTTGGTGTGCATGGATCTGTAGCGTCTGCCTGAGGGAAGTAGCTGGAAAAGGTGGTGGGCAGGGTGCGGGGGATCCAGGAGGATTTTCCGTGCCCTAGTCTTGATTCTTGCAGTGTGCGAGTCCTCAAGAGTGGGTAGGCCGGTGCCAACGATTTTTCCGCCGTCCTAACTGTCCGTTGAAGTCGGATTTTTTCCTTTTTTGTGGCAGCCCCAAACCAAACCGTGATGGAAGAACACAGGATTGATTCGATGACTGCCGTGTAGAACTGTCGTAGCACCTCCTGTGGCAGGCCTTGCTTCCTCAGCAGCCTCAGGAAGTACATCCGCTGCCGGGCCCTTTTCAGGGTGGAGATGGTGTTGACTTCCCACTTCATGTCCTGGGAGACTGTGATTCCCAGGAACTTGAAGGTCTCGACGGTTGACACAGGGCAGTTGGATAGTGTGAGGGGCAACTGTGGAGAAGACTGTTTCCTGAAGTCCACGATCATCTCTACAGTCTTGAGCGTGTTCAGCCCGAGGTTGTGTCGGCTGCACCAGAGCTCCAGCTGCTCCACTTGTTGGCGGTACGCAGACTCGTCGCCGTCTTTGATGAGACCGATGACCGTGGTGTCGTCTGCGAACTTTGAGTTTGACAGCTGGATCTGTTGCAGTGCAATCGTTTGTGTAGAGAGAGAAGAGCAGTGGAGAGAGGACACATACCTGTGGGGCTCCAGTGCTGGTGGTGCGTATTGATGATGTTGTTGCTCCCATTCTCACCTGTTGTGTCCGTCCCGTCAGGAAGCTGAGGATCCACTGGAAGATCGTAGGGGACACACCGAGGTGGAGAAGTTTGGGGGTGAGGAGTTCCGGGATGATGGTGTTGAACGCAGAGCTGAAATCCACAAACAAAATTCTTGCGTAGGTCCCTGTGCTGTTGAGGTGCTCGAGGATGTAGTGCAGAGCTATGTTGACTGCGTCTTCCACAGACCTGTTTGCCCGGTAGGCAAACTGGAGAGGGTCCAGCAGGGGTCCGGTGACATTCTTTAAGTGGTTCAGCACGAGGCGTTCAAAGGACTTCATGGCCACAGACGTCCGGGCGACAGGCCTATAGTCGTTCAGTTCCGATGTTGCTGATTTCTTGGGAACTGGGATGATGGTAGACTGTTTGAAGCAGGATGGGACCTCACACAGCTCCAGGGATCTGTTGAAAATTTGTGTGAAGACCGGAGCCAGCTGGTCAGCGCAGACTTTCAGGCAGGAGGGGGACACTTTGTCGGGCCCCGCAGCTTTCTTGATCTTCTGCTGCTTGAAGAGCCGTCTCACACCCTGTTCGTGGATCTGTAGTGGAGAAAAAGAGGGTGGGGGGGTAGGTAGAGTGGTTTCTGGTAGAGGTGGGTGTGTGTGGGAAATGGGGGCGTCCTTTTCAAATCGGCAGAAAAACATGTTTAGTTCATTAGCAAGACCCTTATTGTTCACTGTTTGGTGGGATGGCATTCTATAGTTAGTGATTGCTTTCAGGCCATTCCATACAGATGCAGAGTCGTTAGCAGAGAACTGGTTTTTCAGCCTCTCTGCATAGCTTCTCTTTGCGATGTTAATTTCCTTTGTCAATTGGTTTCGGGCATGTTTGTACAGTGCCCGATCTCCACTTCTAAATGCGGCCTCTTTCTCTTTCCTGAGTTGCCTGAGTTTGGGAGTAAACCATGGCTTGTTATTGTTGAAGGAGCAGAACGACTTCGTTGGTACACACATGTCCTCACAGAAACTGATGTATGATGTTACAGTGTCTGTGTATTCATCCAGTGTGCCCGTTGAAGTTTCAAAAACGCCCCAATCAGTGCAGTCTAAGCATTCTTGTATAGCTAGCTTTGCTTCATCTGTCCATTTTTTCACAGTCTTAACAACCGGTTTAACACATTTGAGTTTCTGTCTGTATGTAGGTAATTAGGGGAATAAATTGTGGTCAGAAAGACCCAATGCTGCACGGGCGATCAATCGGTATGCATTTTTGATTGCTGTATAGCAGTGGTCTAGAATGTTGCCTTCTCTGGTGAAACAGTCGATGTGCTGCTTATATCTGGGAAGTTCACGGTTAAGATGTGCTCTATTAAAATCGCCCAAAATGATCAGGGTGACTGCGTATTTTAGTTCGAGTTTGTTTACTTGTTCGGCTAGCATTTGTATCGCCGTGTTAGCGTTAGCTTGTGGCACAATGTAAACACCGACGAGTAAAAAGGAGGTGAACTCATGTGGCGAGTAGAATGGCTTGCAGTTTAAAGACAGCAACTCCAGGTCCGGGCTGCAGTGTGCGTCGAGCTTCGTGACATCAGTGCACCATTCTTCGTTGATTATAGAAGCAAATCCCACCACCTTTCGATTTCCCTGATAGGTCCGTGTCGCGGTCGGCTCGGAGAAGGCGGAAGCCGGGTAGATGTAGCGCGGAATCCGGGTGGCGGTCACTGAGCCAGGTTTCAGTGAAGCACAGCGCAGCAGAACGTGCAAAGGTTTTGTTGGTGTTTGTGATTAGAAGAAGTTCATCCATCTTGTTTGGCAGAGATCATAGATTAGCAAGATGGATCGATGGGAGCGGGGTTCAAAATCCGCGCTGCCGGAGCTTGACGAGCACACCGGCTCGCTTCCCCCTCCTCCGGCGGCGTTTCCATGCTCCGTACAGCGCAGCCGCTCCGCCCGCGATTAGCTCCAAAAAACCTTGTGGATTTTCGTGTGCTGGTGAAAAAAGACCGAGCGTAGTCTCCCCAATGCGCAGCAACTTTTCCCTCGTGTAAGTAAGCCGCTCAGGGTCGCCAAAAACAAACGAAAATGACAAAAAACAGAGATAATACTAGGGAGCGTGTGACCGAGGCTGCCATACCTGTCGGCGCCTGATCATTTTTTTCATTAATTGTGTTTTTTCCATCCATCCATCCATTTCCGAACCGCTTGATTCTCACCAGGGTCGCGGGAGGTGCTGGAGCCTATCCCAGCCGTCTTCGGGCAGTAGGCAGGGGACACCCTGAATCGGTTGCCAGCCAATCGCAGGTCACACAGAGGCGAACAACCATCCACGCCCACACTCACACCCAGGGACAATTTAGAGCGTCCAATCAGCCTGCCATGCATGTTTTTGGAACTTGGGAGGAAACCGGAGCACCCAGAGAAAACCCACGCAGGCCAGGAGAGAACATGCAAACTCCACACAGGGAGGCCGGAGCTGGAATCGAACCTGGTACTTCTGCACTGTGAAGCCGACGTGCTATCCACTGGACTACCGGGCCGCGTGTTTTTTTCATATATACAGTGTGTGTATATATATATATATATATATATATATATATATATAAAATCCTCATCTCACCCCTCGGGTGGTGTCCGTCCCTCATTCAGCTCGGGTCCTCTACCAGAGGCCAGGAAGCTTGAGGGTTCTGCGCAGTATCCTTGCTGTTCCCAGCACTGCACATTTCTGGACTGAGATGTCCGATGTTGTTCCCGGGATCTGTTGCAACCACTCATCTAGTTTGGGGGTCACTGCCCCGAGTGCTCCGACCACCACAGGCACGACTGTCACCTTTACCTTCCAGGCTCTCTCCAGCTCCTCTCTGAGCCCTTGGTATTTCTCAGGTTTCTCATGTTCCTTCTTCCTGATGTTTCCATCACTTGGGACCGCTACATCCACTACAACGGCTTTCCTCTGCCCTTTATCTATGATCACGATATCTGGTTGGTTCGCCATTACCATCTTGTCAGTCTGGATCTGGAAGTCCCAGAGGATCTTCGCTCTGTCATTCTCCACCACCTTCGGAGGTGTTTCCCATTTTGACCTTGGGGTTTCCAGTCCATATTCCGCACAGATGTTTCGGTAGACTATGCCAGCCACCTGGTTATGGCGTTCCATGTAGGCTTTCCCTGCCAGCATCTTACACCCTGCAGTTATGTGTTGGATCGTCTCAGGTGCCTCTTTGCACAACCTACACCTTGGGTCTTGTCTGGTGTGGTATATCTGGGCCTCGATGGCTCTGGTGCTCAAGGCCTGCTCCTGAGCAGCCAGGATGAGTGCCTCTGTGCTGTCCTTCAGGCCAGCCCTCTCTAGCCACTGATAGGACTTCTTGAGATCGGCCACTTCAGTTATGGTCCGGTGGTACATCCCGTGTAGGGGCTTGTCCTCCCATGATGGTCCCTCTTCCAGCGCCTCATCTTCTGTTCCCCATTGTCTGAGACATTCTCTGAGTACGTCATCCGTTGGAGCCTTCTCCTTGATGTATTCATGGAGCTTGGATGTTTCATCCTGACAGTGGCTCTCACACTCACTAGTCCCCTGCCTCCATCCTTTCGGCTTGCGTACAGTCTCAGGGTGCTGGATTTGGGATGGAACCCTCCATGCATGGTTAGGAGCTTTCGGGTCTTAACGTGGTCTTTATTGTCAAAGAATAGTTTGTTTTGCTATTGTTTGGTTGGTGTCTTATATGAAACTGCGACATTGCACAATTTATTGGACAGACTTGTTTAAGGTTTAAGATTGTTAAGATTTAAGATTGTTTAAAATTTGGGTGGCATTTTATTTTGTATTTTTAAATCATCTTTTTATTTTTGACATCCATCCATCCATCTTCTACCGCTTATCCGGGGCCGGGTCGCGGGGGCAACAGCTTTAGCAGGGAAGCCCACACTTCCCTCTCCCTAGCTACTTCTTCCAGCTCTCCCCGGGGGATCCCGAGGCGTTCCAGGCCAGCTGGGTGACATAGTCTCTCCAGCGTGTCCTGGGTCTTCCTCGGGGTCTCCTCCCGGTGGGACATGCCCAGAACACCTCACCAGGGAGGCGTTCAGGAGGCATCCGAATCAGATGCCCAAGCCACCTCATCTGGCTCCTCTCGATGTGGAGGAGAAGCGGCTCGACTCTGAGCCCCTCCCGGATGACCGAGCTTCTCACCTTATCGCTAAGGGAGAGCCCGGACACCCTGCGGAGAAAACTCATTTCGGCCGCTTGTATCCGGGATCTCGTTCTTTCGGTCACGACCCATAGCTCGTGACCATAAATGAGGGTTGGGACGTAGATCGACCGGTAAATTGAGAGCTTCGCCCTTTGGCTCAGCTCCTTCTTCACCACGACAGACCGATACAACGTCCGCATCAACGCAGACGCTGCACCGATCCGCCTGTCGATCTCCCGCTCCCTCCTGCCTCCACTCGTGAACAAGACCCCAAGATACTTGAACTCCTCCACTTGGGGCAAGATCTCCTCCCCAACCCGGAGGGGGCACTCCACCCTTTTCCGACTGAGGACCATGGTTTCAGATTTGGAGGTGCTGATTTTCATCCCAACCGCTTCACACTCGGCTGCGAAACGCTCCAGTGAGAGTTGGAGAGCCCCGTTTGAAGGGGCCAACAGCACCACATCATCTGCAAAAAGCAGGGATGCAATACTGAGGCCCCCAAAACGGACCCTCTCAACACTTCGGCTGCGCCTAGAAATTCTGTCCATAAAAGTTATGAACAGAATCGGCGACAAAGGGCAGCCTTGGCGGAGTCCTACCCGCACTGGAAACGATTCCGACTTACTGCCGGCAATGCGAACCAAACTCTGACATCAGTGGTATAGTGACCGAACAGCCCGTATCAGGGGGTTCGGCACTCCATACCCTCGTAGCACCCCCCACAGAACTCCCCGAGGGACATGATCAAACGCCTTCTCCAAGTCCACAAAACACATGTAGACTGGTTGGGCGAATTCCCACATACCCTGGAGGACCCTGCTAAGGGTGTAGAGCTGGTCCACTGTTCCACGGCCGGGACGAAAACCACACTGCTCCTCCTCAATCTGAGGCTCGACTTCCTGACGGTCCCTCCTCTCCAGTACTCCTGAATAGACCTTACCAGGGAGGCTGAGGAGTGTGATCCCTCTGTAGTTGGAACACATCCTCCGGTCCCCCTTTTTAAAAAGAGGGACTACCACCCCGGTCTGCCAATCCAAAGGCACTCTCCCTGTTGACCACGCGATGTTGCAGAGGCGTGTCAACCAGGACAGCCCCACAACATCCAGAGCCTTGAGGAACTCCGGGCGGATCTCATCCACCCCCGGGGCCTTGCCACCGAGGAGCTTTTTAACCACATCGGTGACTTCAACCACAGAGATAGGAGAGCCCACCTCAGAGTCCCCAGGCTCTGCTTCCTCCAAGGAAGGCGTGTTGGTGGAGTTGAGGAGGTCTTCGAAGTACTCTGCCCACCGGTTCACAACGTCCCGAGTCGAAGTCAGCAGCGCCCCATTCCCACTGTACACAGTGTTAGTGGTGCACTGCTTCCCCCTCCTGAGACGTCGGATGGTGGACCAGAATTTCCTCGAAGCCGTCCGGAAGTCGGCTTCCATGGCCTCACCGAACTCTTCCCACGCTCGGGTTTTTGCCTCGGTGACCTCCGAAACCGCGGCCCGCTTGGCCAGTCGATACCCGTCAGCTGCCTCTGGGGTCCCACAGGCCATAAAGGCTCGATAGGACTCCTTCTTCAGCTTGACGGCATCCCTTACTGCTGGTGTCCACCAGCGAGTACGGGGATTGCCGCCACGACAGGCACCAACCACCTTACAGCCACAACTCAGATTGGCCGCCTCAACAATAGAGGCCTGGAACATGGTCCACTCGGACCCGCCTCCCCCGGAACATGGGAAAAGCTCTGTCGGAGGTGGGAGTTGAAACTCCTTCTGACAGGGGATTCCGCCAGACGCTCCCAACAAACCCTCACTATACGTTTGGGTCTGCCAGGACGGACCGGCATCTTCCCCCACCATCGGAGCCTACTCACCACCAGGTGGTGATCAGTTGACAGCTCCGCCCCTCTCTTCACCCGAGTGTCCAGAACATGCGGCCGCAAATCCGATGATACCACTACAAAGTCGATCATCGAACTGCGGCCTAAGGTGTCCTGGTGCCAAGTGCACATATGGACACCCTTATGTTTGAACAAGGTGTTCGTTATGGACAATCCGTGACGAGCACAGAAGTCCAATAACAAAACACCACTCGGGTTCTGATCGGGGGGGCCGTTCCTCCCAATCACGCCCCTCCAGGTATCACTGTCATTGCCCACGTGAGCATTGAAGTCCCCCAGCAGAACAATGGAGTCCCCAGCAGGAGTACTCTCCAGCACACCCTCCAAGGACTCCAAAAAGGGTGGGTATGCTGAGCTGCTGTTTGGTGCATATGCACAAACAACAGTCAGGACCCGTCCACCCACCCGAAGGCGGAGGGAGGCAACCCATCTCGTCTACCGGTGTGAACCCCAATGTACAGGCACTGAGCCGGGGGGCAATGAGTATGCCCACACCTGCTCTGCGCCTCTCACCGTGAGCAACTCCAGAGTGGAAGAGAGTCCAACCCCTCTCGAGAGAACTGGTACCAGAACCCAGGCTGTGTGTGGAGGCAAGTCCGACTATATCCAGTCGGAAATTCTCTGCCTCACACACCAGCTCGGGCTCCTTCCCTGCCAGAGAGGTGACATTCCATGTCCCAAGAGCTAGCTTCTGCAGCCGAGGATCGGACCGCCAGGGTCCCCGCCTTTGGCTGCCGCCCAGCTCACATTGCACCCGACCCCTTTGGCCCCTCTCATGGGTGGTGAGCCCATGGGAAGGGGGACCCACGTTGCCTCTTCGGGCTGTGCCCGGCCGGGCCCCATGGGTGTAGGCCCGGCCACCAGGCGCTTGCCAACGAGCCCCACCTCCAGGCCTGGCTCCAGAGGGGGGCCCCGGTGACCCGCGTCCGGGCAAGGGAAACCTAGATCCATTTATTGTTTTCATCATTGGGGTCTTTGAGCCGTGCTTTGTCTGGCCCCTCACCTAGAACCTGTTTGCCATGGGTGACCCTGCCAGGGGCATAAAGCCCCAGACAACTTAGCTTCTAGGATCATTGGGACACACAAACCCCTCCACCACGGTAAGGTGACGACTCACGGAGGGGTATTTTTGACAATATCTATATATTTAGTTTCCTGCTCTTAATTGTGAATGCCTACTTGGTTTTAAATGCTCCTGAAATTAAGTGCTGCTTGACGAGCCTATTGTGTTAATGTATGTGACGTCACTGAAGGCCTAAGGTTGAAATGCACGGCCCGCCACTGATATATACTGTATATATATACATACATATACACACACACACACACACACACACACACACACACACACACACACACACACACACACACACACACACACTGACCAGCTTGTGTTTTTCGTCAGTTTATTATCAAATACGTAACCATATGAGCTGCATATCAGTTTGCCTGTGGCACCTTCGCCAAAATGGCCAAACAAAAGCACTGCTGAAGCTACACAGGATTTATAATAGATCTGGTCATTCCTTGAGTGATTTATCACATCCAGTTTCTGTACAGTTTTATAAGCTGGGTTTCCATTACAGTTTTTCGCAAAATAAAAGTGGTATTTGTACAATTTCGAGAAAATTACAATTGCTACGTGAAGGTATTTCCAATGAAGAGTAACATCACATCTCATGAGATCTTGTAATTCTTATAAAAGCTCATGAACTGTTTTCACGAGACTCATGACATGGTGTAAAACCATTGAGTGGTAAACGTGTGGGGCCTGTGCAATCTACAAGGGAAATTTCATTAACTTAGTGGGTACGGGACCTCCAGGAAGCATAGTGTCTCCTTCCGCGGTGACCCCCACATCAGGGCATGGCTGGGCGCACTTCCTTCGCCGATGTGCGCCACAACAGATACAGGCTGCCAAGGCTTGGGATGACTGTGGTGTGGGGAGGCAGCCCTCTCCTGCCCAGACCTTGCCACTTCACCCGTGGCTTAGGGCAGTGCTCGCTGTGCCCTCCACTTGGACGTGGCAACCTGTTCACAGCCTGGCTGCCTCAGCTCTACCTGGGTCCGGACCAGTCCACTAACGGGTGTCAGGAGTCCACGGGGATGTGCCGTTTGATCTGCCCTTGTGAAGATGATCTGGATTGATGGGGTCACCTGGTAAACCCCTATTCCCTTTGTGCCCCCAGCAGTCCTCCGTCGATCTGACACTCATTGCTGTGGCTGTTGGAGGTGTTTCTGAACCGCATGCTATTGTTGGAGGGGCTGAAGTACTGTGTCCCACCCTTTGAACATGACCGGGTCACATGACTGGTGAAAATGCAAAAAAATGTTCATTACACTTTTGAGGTATACTTTCACATCAACA
Organism: Hippocampus zosterae; assembly: GCF_025434085.1. NCBI lineage: Eukaryota > Metazoa > Chordata > Actinopteri > Syngnathiformes > Syngnathidae > Hippocampus > Hippocampus zosterae. Next base: position 40,432,211 of record NC_067451.1, on the reverse strand, counting down.
TGTCTAAAAAATCACTTCATCAAAAAAAAACTTTTTTACAACGTTTTGGGGGGAATTTTCTGTTTCCATCACCAGTATGCTATTGCGCAATTTGCATTTTGCACATTTCTAGGGGCAATGGAAACCCAGCTATGGACAGATCAGCTTGTCTTCGTTTAACAGCATTCAGAATATGGAGCTAAAGCATTACACTATTTACACTTTTATATAGAGTAGCATTCATTCAAAATGATCCGTAAAAATCGACCTTTGACATTATAACAATTGAAAACTCAAGCTGAGTTGAAGAAAGGATATATTTATTCACATGTTGAAAGATGTCGATCTCTTGGCTCAGTGTGCATGTGTTTCTTGTATTTGTGTTTCTACAGGTGGGAGCTGTAGAAGGCAGGTGCAGCATAGCTCTGTGTCCCCAACATGAATGGGGATAGAACATGGCTGGTAGTGAGGAAAGGAAGCTGGACCAGGCTGCCTGCCGAAGGGTGATGATGGCCTGATGCATAGCCTGTGTGCATGGCTAGATGTCCACTAATTGGAGGTGATGGGCTGAGTGGACTCAGGTTTCCCAGAGAACCTCCTATTCCTCCCCCAGTGCCAGCTGCACTAGTGGGAGCAGAAGTGTCAGCGCCAGGGTTCTGTTTCTTCCACTTTGTCCGGCGGTTCTGGAACCAGATCTTGACCTGTGTTTCAGTGAGGGAGAGCGAAAGTGCCAAGTTGAGACGCTCACACACAGATAGGTACCTTGTAGACTTGAACTTGTTCTCCAGTGCAACCAACTGCTCATAGGTGAATGCAGTACGAGCTCTGCGAGGTTTCCCTGACTTGGAGTCTGAGCCTGAACGTTTTCTCTTAGGCTTTCCTTGTGGGCCCTGGTTCCCATTGGGCTGTACATTGGTGATTTGGGCTGTTGGGCCTCTTCTGGGACTCTTGGTCGGTTTGATTGGATCCTGGAGGCTTTGCTGGTCAACATCTCTGTCCCCACTAAAGAGCAGTGCTGAACTGCTCTCCTCACTGCAAGAGGATCCATCTGGTGCCTCTGAATCTGGGGTACAATTTCTGTTGAGGTCATCCTCATCTGGACTTCTATACTCAAAGTTTTCTGAAACATATGACAATGAAGATTAAATACAGTATTTTTTTTATGAGATAATCCTGCTTAATACAAATGTAGGCAGTAAATGCATATCTGTTGGATGTCAAAGAACACGAGTGTCCAATGAGGAGATCGCGGTCAACTGGTCGACTGTTGCCAAGTCGCGAGATGTCGGAGCAGGAAAAAAAATACGTTTTGCGTGTGTGTGTGTGTGTGTGTGTATGTGTGTTTGTGTGTTATATTATTATTACAATACATTTTTTATTATATATTTTCCCCAGGCTGCCGACTCTGTCATGTTCTGCTCTTTTGTTTTGTTCTTGTTGTGTTTCAGCACCAGCTGGAGTGTGGGGCGTTACCTTTCAGCGCTGCACCTGTACCTGATCAAGGCAATCTAGTGGTGGCCTACTTAAGGACACTGACTTCTTGTCCCTGTTGTCGGACAATTGCCCTTGTTCACTGCTTTTGCCCAATGCTTTGTTCCTAGAGCTCTCGTTCATGTTACTAGTTGCTCATCATTGTCAATTCGGGTTTGTGAGTATTTGTTTCAGCTTAGTATTTGATACCTGCTGGACTTAAAAAAATCCCTGCACGCAACTCACTTGACAGACTACACTGACTGATTTGATGATGAAGTGTATACAATATCATTCACATCGATGTATTCATATTATATTATTCAATATGTTTGAATAATGTGAAAATTATGTAAATGAGGATGCTTGGGGGCTTTGTCTTCACAAATTATTCTTCAGAAAAATAAGTCGCTCCAGTGTTTTGAATTTCAGTCTGTTGTCTTTCTTGCATGCTATTTCCCCTGCTGTGGAGAACACACGCTCGCATGGCACTGGTGATGCCGGTGTACAGAGAAACTGCTTTGCGACGTGGGAGAGGTTTCGAAAAGTAGTGTGTTGGTCCTTAAATTATAACAGCGGTCTTGACTGCGTGCAATTTTCCCCTCTGCCAGGTATCCCTGAACCTCAGGTATAGCATCTGCTGTTGCACTTCTTCCCAGTCTCCCTACCTCATCATCCAAATTTTGCCACAGGTCATCTAAAAAACCAAATCTAACCAATTTGGCATTTAGAACAATTTCAAAATAAAGAAACTAATAATGATGAGTAACATGCCAGATGAAGTTGCAGAGGAAGCTTTTGTTGGTATTTGATGTTTCTGTATGGCAAATTCGACATTTCACCTGCAATAAATTATGCGAATAGTAAACTAGGAATTACCATGAAATTAATTTGAATTAGAATGGAATAAGAAATGACAAAGATTCAGAGGCACTTGGTGAGACAAGGAGATTTGAATAAATACCTTATTTTCCAAAATGAGATGAAAATGGCTCTACACGGCGGACAATTTGAGTAATAGTCCGCTGCCCTCTGCCGACGCAACCCATGTCACATATCAAAGATGCTTTGAACTATGACGACAGCTAAGCTAGCCTAGCTTACACGATGCTCAAAGTCAGATGGACACGTTTCTCTGCGAATCTGTGTGTTTTCCTTTGTGCCCAAATATATATTTTTAATTTGAGCGAGGGTGAGGTCTGGCTTGTTTCTTCAGGCACCATTGCGTAACTCGACGCACTTCCTTATAAACACAGTTTGGCTGGCTTTTGTGGCGTCGACATAGTCGACGCAGTTCATGTTTGGTCACATGATCGTCTTGAAGCAGTTCACGCGCTGACGCAGGGATTGCTCTGTGTGTTCGACGTGTGCGTTGACACATCGCTGTTGCTGGACCCATCACTAAAATAAACCTCTTTTGTTTGTTTGTGTGTGGAGCGGCCCAGTAGTCCAGTGGTTAGCACGTCGGCTTCACAGTGCAGTGGTACCGGGTTTGATTCCAGCTCCGGCCTCCCTGTGTGGAGTTTGCATGTTCTCCCCGGGCCTGTGTGGGTTTTCACTGTCACTGGTCAGTGCTCACCGCTCATAAACGGGAGACATACATTAGTGGTGGGAGTGGTGGTCTGGTTTCAAACCCCAAGTTGGGTGGATGCCGCAGGAGAAAAATGTCACTGGTTACATACAGTATGTAAGGGTCAGAGGCAACTATTAATTTTCACTGTTGCAGAGTAAGAAAGTACTACTTGCCCTGAAATAAGTATTTTTTCTTGAATTTAATGACATCCATGCTTCATCGATCTTGACATTTGTATCTGTCTTGGTTAGAACCATTTCTTACACTTGATTAGCAATCTTCATGTTTGTACATGTGACAGGTTCACTTTTAAGACAGAAAATACAAAACACTAAGAAATTCACCTCAGCAGCTATATCATACAAGTCTTTGAAATTGTGATTAATCATTTTTATAACAAAATTGTTGAAACTACAAGACCTTCATCTTACCTTTTGAACAAAATAACCTGCATATTAACCTCAATAACTGTTACCATTCAATAGAATCCATTTAATTGAAATACAAGTCTTTCAATCACAAGTCATTCACTTGCTACCTGAGCCCAAGCAGGTACCTGGGTGTCGGGTCTGGTAGGCACGGTAGTCAGCGGAAAAGAAAATCAGGGCTACCGAGATGGCCTCTATCTAGACTATGGTCAATGCTTACCACTTAAACTCCACTGCCAAGCCTTTTTATCTCTGACGTCCCATCCATAACTGATGTGGCTGTTTTCAGCGGGGTTTTTTTGGCCATTCATCAAAGGAGAAGAATTTGTGCTTGGTGGTTGCGCCTTCTTGGCAGCACAAGTGTACCAGCACTGATTTTGATTGGGAGGAATGTCGGTGCCATTTGACTGTCAGTGCTGGACAGCACCAGGGCGCTTGTGTTTTTTGCGCCTGTAATGGGCAGCATTTTTCACAGCTCCGTTTTGTTCAGCAGAAATGTTGGTGCTGTTGGACAGTCTGCGGCTGGACGGATAGATTGCTTGTGGAGCCGACAATGAGAAGAAAGGAATAGCATAGCACAAATGCGTATGTGGAACTGGGAGTTGCCGCTTGGAATTGAAGCGCTTTTACCTTGGGGCAGGAGATGTGACTCTTTTTACATCAGTGGACACCAGCTTCTTGTTTGCTTTCATACTTAGCTTGTAACATTGCACGTTTGCACATTTTCAGCATGAAATCTCTGATTCATTGATTTGATATTGTCAAATATGCTCTATGTGACATACAGCACAGATGAAATTACTTTCCTCTCTCAACCACAGTGCAACCATGTCGTGCATTGAACACAGGAGTGAAAATTTACATAAAATTAAATAAGGCATAAATATATAAATATGGCAAATAAAAAAATAAAATAAATAAACAAATAGCAACAACAGACAACCAAGGGCACTTGTGATTATGTGTAGTGTTGTATTGTTTGTACCCGCAGCAGCTCCTCTCTCCTGTGTTTGCAATGTGGTTGAGAGGAAAGAAATTTGATCTGTGCTGTATGTTGGACAAAGAGCATATTTGACAATAAAGTTGACTTGACTTGATAACACACAAAATGGGATTGCATCTCTGCTTTTTGCAGATGATGTGGTACTGTTGGCTTCTTCAAGCAGGGCTCGCCAACTCCCACTGGAGCGTTTCGCAGCTGAGAGTGAAGCAGTTGGGATGAAAGTCAGCGCCGACAAATCTGAAACAATGGTCCTCAGTCGGAGAAGGGTGGAGTGCACCCTTTGGGTCGGGGAGGAGATCTTGCCCCAAGGAGAGGATTTTCCAAACACTACAGTGCTCACCATAGTCATGATGCAAATAACCATATATTTTACTACATGTAAGAAAGCGAAACGATGGTATTTACAGCTTAAAAATGATGAGTCATTGTGGGAGCATGCCAATTCACATCTCATTTTCAGCACATTGATGGCAACAACAACTACTGTCCATGAACAGCACTGGAGGAACTCCTACAGACTCCTATTTTCAAGATGGAAAGATTGTCACTATTATGAGTTTGTATTCGCAAAAAAAATAACAAAAATATTCAGGTTTATTGTACAGCATGTTGGCGGCCTGGAGGTCGACTGGTGAGCGCATCGGTCTCATAATGCAGAGTTGTAGGGTTCGATTTTGGCTCTGGCCTTCCTGTGTGGAGTTTGTATGTTCTCAACTCAACTCAACTTTATTTATAGATCACTTTCAAACAGCCATCGCTGCAGACAAAGTGCTGTACATGGAGCAAATTTACATATACAATAAACAGTAAAATAAATAATATACGTATAAATAAAGACGGTAGAAAGCACCAAACTGTCACGTTTCGGTTTTTCGGTCTGGCCAGCAGGTGGCATGAGCGGTCTTCCTAGCACACCTGCTGGCAATCATTAATCAAGAGAGACGCTATTTAAGGACTCCTACGTTCTACACCCGTTGTGGGAGTATTGTTTATGGCATTGCTTACCTCATTGCTCATTGACTAGTGGCTTTTGACCTTGTCGTGTTTTCGCATGTAGTCTCGGTACCAAGTTTGTGTGTAAGTACCATTTTGTTTTGATGATCTGGCTTTTCATGCGTGTACAAAGTGTTACATTGTTTTTCGTTCATAGTTTGTGGGCTTTACTTTCCTTTTCTTGCTCTTTTGTGCAAGCACCTTTTGTTAGTCGTTTTTGATTTACCTCCTGGTCCTCATTGTGGACCAGCACTTTATGTTCTCGCTTATTTTCGGTTCGATTTAGACATTAAATTGTCTTTACATCGGAGACCATTTTCTTGTCCACGTTTTTTGGATCCCCCTCCCTAACTCGGTTTACCCGAGTTCGTAACAGAATACTCCCACCAAAATGGATCCTGTAGACATTAACAAGATCATGACCGCCTTGACCAGCCAGGGGCAATTAGTGGGCCAGCAAAGACAGGAGCTCACGGAGCTCCGGGAGGCAGTCGCCGTCCTAGCCCAGCGGCTGGAAATATTGTGTTCCCAAGGGGAACACGCGACCCCCCGAGAAACGCCACCCCCAAGGGTCCCGGCGGCTTCATCCGGGACAACCTCTTCCCCGATCATGGGGCGAGAGCCCAATCTCCCCCACCCCCCTCGCTACGGGGGAGAGCAGGCTCTCTGCAAGCAATTTTTACACCAGTGCTCTCTGATATTCGACCAACAACCAGCTATGTACGAGAAAGATAGCACGAAGGTGGCGTTCATTATGAGCCTGTTGACTGGTCAGGCGGCGTCTTGGGCAGTAGAGATCAGCAATGCTCAACCCGGGCTTCGGTCTTCCTACCCAGAGTTTGTCGCCGAGTTCCGTCGCGTATTTCAACATCCGGTTATGGGAAGAGAGGCCGAAGGTCGGCTATTAGCTATTTGGCAAGGACGACAATCCGTTGCCGAATCTCATTTCGCATTTTGGCCGCCCGTAGCAGTTACGGGGACCACGCCCTGTGTGGTTTGTTTCGCCGCGGGTTAAGTGCTGCTTTAAAGGACGAACTGGCAACCCGCGACGATAGCAACAACTTGGAGGAGCTCATCGATTTGGCCCTCATTGTGGACAACCGCATGCGGGAGCATGAGAGGGAACGTATGGAAGAGCGAGGAACTACCTGTGTTCCACCCCGACGTATGGGTCGTCGACCGGCTGAGCATGAGTCCTGGCGACCGCCCGGACCAGAGCATCATTCGTGTTCCGATCCAGCCGACGCCGAGGAGGAGCCCATGCAGCTGGGAGGCGGACGCCTGGGACCAGCGGAGAGAGAGCGTCGGATTCGGGATCGAGCCTGCTTCTACTGCGGCCAACCTGGACACCGGGTTTCCAACTGTTCCTTGACACCGGCCCGCCCGTCCGGGCGCCCCGAAAACTGTGAGTTTGTGCCCGATACTGCGTCACGTGAGTTGAGACGGGAGGAGGTCCATCCGGGACATCCACCAAGACTCGAGTTGGACGGAACTCTTTATGGTCCGTTACGGGTCATTTCTGTTCGGGCCTTGGTGGACTCTGGGGCGGACAATTGTTTTGTAGACCACAGCCTGGCTAAGGAACTGGGTTGCCAGGTTGAGGTCCTAAGAGAGACAAAGCGGGTTCACGATCTTGACGGGCGACTCCTGGCGGAAGTGAAAGAAATCACCGCGCCGGTGAAACTAAAATTATCAGGCAATCACATCGAATACCGTAGATTCTATCTCATGCGGTCTCGATCCGTACCGTTAGTGTTGGGGTTGCCGTGGCTGCGCGAACATAACCCTGTCATTTCCTGGGAACGTCCGGCAATCGAGAGTTGGAGCGCATTTTGTTATACTCACTGTTTGTGCTCGGTGGCAGAAAAGAGAGGGCCGACCCGTAACGAGCCACCAGAAGTTATTTGTTTGGATAAGGTTCCGCGTATTTACCATGACCTGCGCCAAGTGTTTAGTAAAGACCGTGCCCAGTCCTTGCCGCCTCACCGGCCGTACGACGCCATCGATCTATTAGAGAACGCCCCACTCCCGAATTCCCGTCTATATCAGGTCTCTCAGGAACAAGAGGCGCTGAGAGAATATATCGATAGCTCACTCTCGGCTGGCCTCATTCGGCCGTCTAAATCCCCTTTGGGGGCCGGATTCTTCTTTATCGAAAAGAAAGACAAGACGTTACGCCCGTGTGTCGATTATCGGGGCCTGAACGAAATCACCATCAAGAACAAATACCCACTTCCGTTATTAGATTCGGCGTTCGCCCCCCTCCAATCTGCCACTATATTCTCCAAACTCGATTTACGAAGCGCTTACCATCTGGTTCGTATTCGTGAGGGGGACGAATGGAAGACAGCATTTAAGACCCCATTAGGGCACTTCGAATACCTAGTCATGCCATTTGGGCTGACCAACGCGCCCGCAGTATTTCAGTGCCTCATTAACGACGTATTAAGAGATTTTCTGAACCTGTTTTGTTTTGTTTATTTAGATGACATCTTAATTTTCTCTCGGACACTTGCAGAACATCAACACCATGTCAGGCTGGTTTTGCAGCGCCTACTAGAAAACCGGTTATTCGTAAAAGCAGAAAAGTGCGAGTTTCACGTCGAGTCCATCTCATTTCTGGGTTTTATTATCGAGAAGGGTCAGCTGAGAGCTGACGAACCCAAAGTTAAGGCCGTAGTAGACTGGCCCACGCCTACCAATAGAAAGCAGTTGCAACGTTTCCTGGGTTTCGCTAATTTTTACTGCCGCTTCATTCGCAACTACAGTTAGAGAGCCCTGCCTTTGACCCGGCTAACCTCGGTCAAGATCCCCTTTAGGTGGGCCACTGATGCTGACCACGCGTTCGCCGAATTAAAGAAAGCCTTCACGAACCCTCCAGTATTACAGCATCCTAACCCCTCTTATCCGTTTGTCGTAGAGGTGGACGCGTCGGAATCCGGCGTGGGGGCCGTCTTATCGCAGCGATCCCCAGTCAACCAAAGACTTCTCCCCTGCGCCTTCTTCTCTCGTCGCCTCAGCCCAGCAGAAGCCAACTACGACGTGGGGAACCGTGAACTGCTAGCCGTCGTTTTGGCATTACAAGAATGGCGACATTGGCTCAAAGGCACTGAAGAGCCATTCACGGTGTACACTGATCACAAGAAACTTGCTTACATCCGGTCAGCCAAGAGACTAAACTCCCGCCAAGCACGGTGGGCGCTTCTCCTCACTCGCTTCAACTTCACGCTCACCTACTGCCCGGGCTCAAAGAACATTAGACCGGATGCCCTCTCCCGCATCCATGACCCTGCGGAGAGGGACAACGAACCCCAAAGCATTGTTCCGGACCATTGTGTTGTGGGGGCACTCAGGTGGGCCGGCGAACGTAGGGTCAAGGAGGCCCAGAACGGAGTTCAAGTCCCGGCTGGTTGTCCGGCCGGGAGACTATTTGTACCCCCACCTCTGCGCGCAGAGGTGTTACAGTGGGGGCACACTTCTAAGGTGGCATGCCATCCAGGGGTGAACCGGACCTTGGACCTCGTGTCGCAGCGGTTTTGGTGGCCGGAGCTACGCAAGGATACCCAGGACTATATCAAGGCCTGTTCCACCTGCGCATGCAGTAAGGCGTCCCACCAACTGCCGGCTGGTTTGCTGCAACCGCTGCCTGCTCCTTCTCGACCATGGTCCCACATTTCCCTGGATTTTGTTACCGGCCTGCCTCCTTCCCGGGGAAAATCAGTCATACTCACCATAGTTGACCGCTTCTCTAAATCTGCCCATTTTGTTGCGTTGTCCAAACTGCCCTCTGCCCATGAAACCGCCGACGTTCTAGTGAGACACGTCTTCCGTCTTCATGGAATTCCGGTGGACATTGTGTCGGATCGGGGCCCTCAATTCGTCTCCAGAGTATGGAAACGTTTCTGTCAGGCCATGGGGGCCACGGCGAGTCTGTCCTCTGGATACCACCCACAGTCCAATGGCCAAATGGAGCGCATGAACCAGGATTTGGAGGCAGCTTTGCGCTGCGTTTGCCTCCATCGCCCCTCCTCGTGGTCGGCACACCTGCCTTGGGTGGAATATGCCCACAACACCCTCGTCTCATCAGCTACCGGTCGGTCTCCTTTCATGGCGGCGTATGGTTACCAACCTCCTCTGTTTCCTTCCCAGGAGGGTCAGGTGGAACTCCCTTCCATACAGCTACATCTACGACGGGCCCATCGCGTATGGAAGGAGACCAGAGTAGCACTGTCACGCATGGCTCTGCGGAACCGGCAGATCGCTGACCGTCGCCGACGCCCAGCACCCAGCTATCAGGTGGGTCAGAAGGTGTGGCTGGCGACTAAGGATCTGCGACTCGCCAGTACATCTCGCAAGTTGGGGCCTCGATTCACTGGACCGTTCGAGGTGGAATCGGTCCTCAGCCCCGTCTCCGTCAAGCTCCGACTGCCGCCCACCATGAAGGTCCACCCCGTCTTCCATGTTTCCCTGTTGAAGCCGGTGGTCACCAGTCCCCTGGCTCCTCCGCCAACGTTGCCGCCTCCTCCACAAATCGTCGACGGCGAACCAGTGTACACCGTGCGTGAAATCTTGGACTCTCGGCGCAGGGGTAGGTGGCAGCAGGTGGCATGAGCGGTCTTCCTAGCACACCTGCTGGCAATCATTAATCAAGAGAGACGCTAGTTAAGGACTCCTACGTTCTACACCCGTTGTGGGAGTATTGTTTATGGCATTGCTTACCTCATTGCTCATTGACTAGTGGCTTTTGACCTCGTCGTGTTTTCGCGTGTAGTCTCGGTACCAAGTTTGTGTGTAAGTACCATTTTGTTTTGATGATCTGGCTTTTCATGCGTGTACAAAGTGTTACATTGTTTTTCGTTCATATTTTGTGGGCTTTACTTTCCTTTTCTTGCTCTTTTGTGCAAGCACCTTTTGTTAGTCGTTTTTGATTTACCTCCTGGTCCTCATTGCGGACCAGCGCTTTATGTTCTCGCTTATTTTCGGTTCGATTTAGACATTAAATTGTCTTTACATTGGAGACCTTGTTCTTGTCTACGTTTTTTGGATCCCCCTCCCTAACTCGGTTTACCCGAGTTCGTAACACAAACAGTAAAACCAAGAACAAATCTAAGTCATGCTGAGTCGAATGCCAAAGAATACAAGTGAGTTTTGAGGAGGGTTTTGAAGATGGGCAGCGAGGAGGCTTGCCGAATTTTCAGTGGGAGGTCACCAGAGAGGGACCAGCAACAGAAAAGGCTTGATCCCCTCTGAGCCTCAGTTTAGTTCTTGGTACGTCTAATGTTCTCCCCAAGCCTGCGTGGGTTTTCTCTGGCCAGTCCGGTTTCCTCCCAAATTCCAAAAACATGCGTGGCGGGTTAATGGAAAACTCTAAATTGTCCCTGGGTGTGAGTGTGACCACGGATGGTTGTTTGTCAATGTGTGCCCTGTGATTGGCTGGTTACCAGTACAGGGTGTAACCCACCTACTTCTCGAAGACAGCTCGGAGAGGCTCCAGCATGCCCCGCTACCCTTGCGAGGATAAGCAGATCAGAAAATGGATGGACGGATGGATGTGCTGTCTACAGAGGTTATGTAGCTTCAGTAACATTATTAAAATGTGTGTGTGTGTGTGTGTGTGTACATACATAAATATATATATTTTAGAGCTGTCAAACGATTAAAATATTTAATCTAATTAAAAATGCAACTGTCATAATTAACTCAAATTAAAAAAATGAATCGTAATGTTTCCGCATGCATTTTTTTACCATTTCTGAATTTCCTTTTATATTTTTTGTCCTATTTTTCCCCATTTTAATGCTCTCATTAACATGGAATCATGAATCAGTTTTCTATGTGCAAAATGCAAATATTTACTGAGATAACAATTTCGATTTTCAATTTTACAACCCCTCCGTGAGTCGTCACCTTACCGTGGTGGAGGGGTTTGTGTGTCCCAAACCTAGGATCCTAGGAGCTAAGTTGTCTAGGGCTTTATGCCCCTGGCAGGGTCAACCATGGCAAACAGGTTCTAGGTGAGGGGCCAGACAAAGACCCCTTATGATGAGCAAAATATATGGACCAAGGTTTCCCTTGCCCGGACGCGGGTCACCGGGGCCCCCCTCTGGAGCCAGGCCTGGAGGTGTGGCTCGTTGGCAAGCGCCTGGTGGCCGGGCCTACACCCATGGGGCCCGGCCGGGCACAGCCCGAAGAGGCAACGTGGGTCCCCCCTCCCATGGGCTCACCACCCATGAGAGGGGCCAAAGGGGTCGGGTGCAATGTGAGCTGGGTGGCAGCCAAAGGCGGGGACACTGGTGGTCCGATCCTCGGCTGCAGAAGCTAGCTCTTGGGACATGGAATGTCACCTCTCTGGCAGGGAAGGAGCCCGAGCTGGTGTGTGAGGCAGATAATTTCCGACTGGATATAGTTGGACTTGCCTCCACACACAGCCTGGGTTCAGGTACCAGTTCTCTCGAGAGGGGTTGGACTCTCTTCCACTCTGGAGTTGCTCACGGTGAGAGGCGCAGAGCAGGTGTGGGCATACTCATTGCCCCCCGGCTCAGTGCCTGTACATTGGGGTTCACACCTGTAGACGAGAGGGTTGCCTCCCTCCGCCTTCGGGTGGGTGGACGGGTCCTGACTATTGTTTGTGCATATGCACCAAACAGCAGCTCAGCATACCCACCCTTTTTGGAGTCCTTAGAGGGTGTGCTGGAGAGTACTCCTGCTGGGGACTCCCTTGTTCTGCTGGGGGACTTCAATGCTCACGTGGGCAATGACAGTGAGACGTGGAGGGGTGTGATTGGGAGGAACGCCCCCCCGATCAGAACTCGAGTGGTGTTTTGTTATTGGACTTCTGTGCTCGCCACGGATTGTCCATAACGAACACCTTGTTCAAACATAAGGGTGTCCATATGTGCACTTGGACACCAGGACACCCTAGGCCGCAGTTCGATGATCGACTTTGTAGTTGTATCATCGGATTTGCGGCCGCATGTTCTGGACACTCGGGTCAGGAGAGGGGCGGAGCTGTCAACTGATCACCACCTGGTGGTGAGTAGGCTCCAATGGTGGGGGAAGATGCCGGTCCGCCCTGGCAGACCCAAACGTATCGTGAAGGTTTGTTGGGAGTGTCTGGCGGAATCCCCTGTCAGAAGTAGTTTCAACTCCCACCTCTGACAGAGCTTTTCCCATGTTCCGGGGGAGGCGGGGGACATTGAGCCCGAGTGGACCATGTTCCGTGCCTCTATTGTTGAGGCGGCCAATCTGAGTTGTGGCCGTAAGGTGGTTGGTGCCTGTCGTGGCGGAAACCCCCGTACTCGCTGGTGGACACCAGCAGTAAGGGATGCCGTCAAGCTGAAGAAGGAGTCCTACCGAGCCTTTATGGCCTGTGGGACCCCAGAGGCAGCTGACAGGTATCGACTGGCCAAGCGGAACGCAGCTTCGGTGTTCGCCGAGGCAAAAACCCAAGCGTGGGAAGAGTTTGGTGAGGACATGGAAGCCGACTTCCGGACGGCTTAGAGGAAATTCTGGTCCACCATCCGACGTCTCAGGAGGGGGAAGCAGTGCACCATTAACACTGTGTACAGTGGGGATGGGGCGCTGCTGACTTCGACTCGGGACGTTGTGAACCGGTGGGCAGAGTACTTCGAAGACCTCCTCAACTCCACCAACACGTCTTCCTTGGAGGAAGCAGAGCCCGGGGACTCTGAGGTGGGCTCTCCTATTTCTGTGGCTGAAGTCACCGATGTGGTTAAAAAGCTCCTCGGTGGCAAGGCCCCAGGGGTGGATGAGATCCGCCCGGAGTTCCTCAAAGCTCTGGATGTTGTGGGGCTGTCCTGGTTGACACGCCTCTGCAACATCGCATGGTCAACAGGGAGAGTGCCTCTGGATTGGCAGACCGGGGTGGTAGTCCCTCTTTTTAAAAAGGGGGACCGGAGGGTGTGTTCCAACTACAGAGGGATCACACTCCTCAACCTCCCTGGTAAGGTCTATTCAGGGGTGCTGGAGAGGAGGGTCCGTCAGGAAGTCGAGCCTCAGATTGAGGAGGAGCAGTGTGGTTTTCGTCCCGGCCGTGGAACAGTGGACCAGCTCTAAAACCCTTAGCAGGGTCCTTGAGGGTATGTGGGAATTCGCCCAACCAGTCTACATGTGTTTTGTGGACTTGGAGAAGGCGTTTGACCGTGTCCCTCGGGGAGTTCTGTGGGGGGTGCTTCGAGGGTATGGGGTAACGAACCCCCTGATACGGGCTGTTCGGTTACTATACCACCGATGTCAGAGTTTGGTTCGCATTGCCGGCAGTAAGTCGGAATCGTTTCCAGTGGGGGTAGGACTCCGCCAAGGCTGCCCTTTGTCGCCAATTCTGTTCATAACCTTTATGGACAGAATTTCTAGGCGCAGCCGAAGCGTTGAGGGGGTCCGTTTTGGGGGCCTCAGTATTACATTCCTGCTTTTTGCAGATGATGTGGTACTGTTGGCTCCTTCAAACAGGGCTCTCCAACTCTCACTGGAGCGTTTCGCAGCCGAGTGTGAAGCGGTTGGGATGAAGATCAGCACCTCCAAATCTGAAACCATGGTCCTCAGTCGGAAAAGGGTGGAGTGCCCCCTCCGGGTCAGGGAGGAGATCTTGCCCCAAGTGGGGGAGTTCAAGTATCTTGGCGTCTTGTTCACGAGTGGGGGCAGGAGGGAGCGGGAGATCGACAGGTGGATCGGTGCAGCGTCTGCTGTGATGCGGACGCTGTTTCGGTTTGTCGTGGTGAAGAAGGAGCTAAGCCAAAGGGCGAAGCTCTCAATTTACCGGTCGATCTACGTTCCAACCCTCATCTATGGTCACGAGCTATGGGTCGTGACCGAAAGAACGAGATCCCGGTTACAAGCGGCCGAAATGAGTTTTCTCCGCAGGGTGTCCGGGCTCTCCCTTAGAGATAAGGTGAAGAGCTCGGTCATCCGGGAGGGGCTCAGAGTCGAGCCGCTTCTCCTCCACATCGAGAGGAGCCAGATGAGGTGGCTTGGGCATCTGATTCGGATGCCTCCTGAGCGCCTCCCCGGTGAGGTGTTCCGGTCATGTCCCACCGGGAGGAGACCCCGAGGAAGACCCAGGACACGCTGGAGAGACTGTCACCCAGCTTGCCTGGGAACGACTCGGGATCCCCCGGGGAGAGCTGGAAGAAATAGCTAGAGAGAGGGAAGTCTGGGCTTCCCTGCTAAAGCTGTTGCCCCCGCGACCCGGCCCCGGATAAGCGGTAGATGATGGATGGATGGATGGATGGATGGAATTTTACATTTATTCACACATAATCTCTAACACAATATGACTGTCCATCAACAACAGTGAAAAAAATATTTTGTCACACAAAAGCTGCTTTCACAGCTCTTTTTATGGAATCCAAACAGCAATATAACATTATAAAGTGGACATCTAAGGTAAACTAGTACTCAGCCGATAGTGGTTTTAAGCCATAGTTGCAGACTTCGTTTTTCTCAAGAACCAGAAATCTCGACCAGAGACATCATTGGACCAATCTTCATCGAAGAATATGGCACAGCAGTGACAGTCACCGAGGAGCGGTATGTGGAGGTCCTCTACACCTCCTCTACATGGATAAAGCTGTCTGCTAAGAGGGAACGGGACAGACTCCCTGATACACAACCAGGATCTACAGCAGCGACATCGAGATGTCATTCGGGGTTGAGAAATGTAGTCGGATGGTGACTATAAGAGGAAAGGTAGTCCGCACTGAAGGGGTCTCACTCCCTGAAGGAACAATAGTAGACATTTAGGACAGCTACAAGTACCTTGGTATACCACAAGCCAATGGCAACCTCCAACTGGCAGTCCTAATATTTCCAGTATTGGAGCAGGTGAGTCCACAGTAGTATTGTGATTTAGCTTGAGAGATGGAGTCCTTGTAATGAGAAAGTTGAGCTGTGTAGATGTCCCTGTGAACAGTAAGACCAGTCTTTCAAGCTGCCGAGTTTTGGATTTAATGGAACGGAGATGAGGGGTGAACCAGGGGGCAGACCAAGTAAAAAAGACAGAGCAGGACTTGACAGAAGCGAGCATATTGAGAGTGTATGGTGAGATCCGCGCTGCATTGGGAAACCAAATCATCAGGAGAGAAGTCTGAGTCCGGAGTCAAGGTGGCAATCTTTGCAGCGAGAAAGATAATATTGATGTCTTTGATATTATGGTAAGAGATGATACGGGGTGATTCTGAGATAGAGAGCCACAGGGTAACATTAAATGAAATGAGGAAGTGGTCCGTTATAGGAAGTTCATCAACAGTACAGTTGGAGGGGTTGAGACCAGAGCAACAAATCAGATGCAGGGAGTGCCCTTTAATGTGTCTGGGGAAGTCTGCAAACTGATGGAAGCCAAAACTGTCAAGTGAATAGGCAAAGTCCATGGTGAGAGCAAGGGCGCTATTGTCCATGTGTATATTGAAATCCCCTAGAATAATTATATTTGGTGAGAGAGAGGAGAGATGGGTCAGGACAGCAGACAATTCATTTAAAAAGTCACAATGAGGTTTGGGGGCACGGTAGACTGAGGCAATAATTGTGGGAGTGGGTCAGGGAATTTGACAGGTGAGGCATTCAAATGAGGAGAGTGCAAGGGAGAGAGGACTTTCCACTTCTCGTGGTATAATGGCGCGAGACCACCTCCGTGACCTTGAGCCGCGTGGTTTGGATGGGTAAACAAATCCCGGTGGAGTAGAGTCATTGAGCTGGGAAAAGTCGCCAGGAATTGATCCACAAAAAAAAAAAGAAGAAAACTCCTTGGAATTTTGTTGAACATAAGTCATTTGCTAATATTATTACATACTGTGCAGTATGAGTTATATTTTAACCATCTTCGTGGCATCTCAATTATGTGAAGTTTTCATTTACATGTATTAAACACAAACAGGTAATACTCTCCTGCCATGACAATGGGAAAAAGTGCTGAAACCAGATGCTGCAGAAAAGTTTATTTAATTCTAATACATTCCCCGTAAATTGAAACAATACAAGAAGCATGACATGGCTGGGTAAAACTTTCCCATCCTTATGACAAAGATGTCTGTGAAAGAACTTGTCTAGCAGCGGATCTACTCCATGTTTTTTTCTACTTTCTTCCCTCCAAATTTTGCTGCTGTAGATTGCGAATTTCTCCATTGTCAGACAAAGGTTTCTTCTCATATCTTTTATCTGTTGTGTCTTGTCCAAACTTTACAATGTGTCCCTGCCATTGTGCGTTTTACGTTTTGCTTGCTCTTGATCTTGTCCTTGATCTCATCAAACTGCCAATAGAGCTCAATCTGTGCCTCTATGTTGATGAACTCAACTCAACTCATCTGTATTTATAGAGCACTTTCAAACAGCCAACGCTGCATACGAACTCAACTAGTTCTTAACATTCGGGTCTTTTAGCTTGATTCTGATGAGTCTCAAAGCAACAGTTGCAACAGTTCTCCGCTTTTTCCTCAATTAGGGGTGTTAATTGATGATGGCTTTCATGTCAGTGACTCATCCAGGTGACCCACATCCGACAGGCGAGTGATATACAGTAGGTGTTGAGAAACTGCGAGTTCTGTGTAACTTCACTGTCTGCCTTTATGGAAGGCCAATTCAAAGCTTTATTTGATGCATGCCGTTGTGTTAGTGTATGCATTTCTAAAATGTTCCTCCAAGGGGGCTCTTAGCTTCCCAATAACTGTGATCTGGTTTCATGTGCCAACAACTCCTGACCAACTCTGGGCTTTCTGCCTGTGCGTTATTGCATGAAGTATAGACAATACTCAGTTCTCAGTTTTTCTCTTTGCACTACGCTGGAACAACACCAAAAAGTGGCTGTATTTCAATTGATCTCTTTTGCAGACAGGAATGCTCAGTGTTGTCAAAATGGAAAGACCCTGTTTCTGAACCAAGAACTCTCTTATTATTTTGACATTGTAGGACAAATATGTCAAAGTGACGGCCCACAGGCCAGATCCGGCCCGCGAGAAAGTTTTCAGTGACCCTGGGATGATATTGATTTATTCTTAGAACCGGCCCGCAGACCGCAGCAACCTGGCAGCCTGCAGATCTTTTACACGCACCAATACTGCATTTCCCACAATGCAATGGTGACGCGGCAAGCAGTCGGCCGCTTTATTTCAATATTTATTAGTGCAGCAGTCGCACGCATAACAGTGACGTTAGCTTTCGGATACCCATCAAAAATGGCAAAACAGAAGGTGGACACTGAGAACCAGGGGTTTCAAACAAGGTGGGAGTTGGAATACATGTTCACGGACGTAGCTGGAAAACCTGTGTGTCTTTTGTGCGGCGAAAGTGTGGCGGTATTGAAAGAGTGTAATCTGAGATAACATCATGAAACGAAATACACAAACAAAAACAAGAATATGGACATGGAACAAAGGCTACAGAAGGTTGAGGAATTAAAACGAAGTCTTAAATCTCAACAAGCTCTGTTCAAAAAAGCCAAATCACAAAGCCAGGCTGCTGTCATGGCCAGTTTTATTGCGTCAGAAGAGATCGCGAAATCAGCCCGGCCACTTATGGAGGAGGATTTCATTAAAAAAAAATATGGACTATTGATATGATAGACCATATAATATGGTCATCAGGCGCCGACAGGTATGGCAGCCTCGGTCACACGCTCCCTAGTATTATCCCTGTTTTTGTCATTTTCGTTTGTTTTTGGCGACCCTGAGCGGCTTACTTACACGAGGGAAAAGTTGCTGCGCATTGGGGAGTCTACGCTCGGTCTTTTTTCACCAGTACACGAAAATCCACAAGGTTTTTCGGAGCTAATCGCGAGCGGAGCGGCTGCGCTGTACGCAGCATGGAAACGCCGCCGGAGGGGGAAGCGAGCCGGCGTGCTCGTCAAGCTCCGGCAGCGTGGATTTCGAACCCCGCTCCCATCGATCCATCTTGCTAATCTACGATCTCTGCCAAACAAGATGGATGAACTTATTCTCCTCACAAAGACCAACAAAACATTTGCACGTTCTGCTGCGCTCTGCTTCACTGAAACCTGGCTCAGTGACCGCCATCCAGATCCCGCGCTACATCTACCCGGCTTCCGCCTTCTCCGAGCCGACCGCGACACGGAGCTATCAGGGAAATCGAAAGGTGGTGGGATTTGCTTCTATATCAACGAAGAATGGTGCACTGATGTCACGAAGCTCGACGCACACTGCAGCCCGGACCTGGAGTCGCTGTCTTTAAACTGCAAGCCATTCTACTCGCCACGTGAGTTCACCTCCTTTTTACTAGTCGGTGTTTACATTGCGCCACAAGCTAACGCTAACACGGCGATACAAACGCTAGACGAACAAGTAAACAAACTCGAGCTAAAATACCCAGAGTCACCCTGATCATTTTGGGCGATTTTAATAGAGCACATCTTAACCGTGAACTTCCCAGATATAAGCAGCACATCGACTGTTTCACCAGAGAAGGCAACATTCTAGACCACTGCTATACAACAATCAAAAATGCATACCGATCGGTCGCCCGTGCAGCATTGGGTCTTTCTGACCACAATTTAATCCACTTAATACCTACATACAGACAGAAACTCAAATGTGTTAAACCGGTTGTTACGACTGTGAAAAAATGGACAGATGAAGCAAAGCTAGCTCTACAAGAATGCTTAGACTGCACTGATTGGGGCGTCTTTGAAACTTCAACGGGCACACTGGATGAATACACAGACACTGTAACATCATACATCAGTTTCCGTTAGGACATGTGTGTACCAACGAAGTCCTTCCGCTCGTTCAACAATAACAAGCCATGGTTTACTCCCAAACTCAGGCAACTCAGGAAAGAGAAAGAGGCCGCATTTAGAAGTGGAGATCGGGCACTGTACAAACATGCCCGAAACCAATTGACGAAGGAAATTAACATCGCAAAGAGAAGCTATGCAGAGAGGCTGAAAAACCAGTTCTCTGCTAACGACTCTGCATCTGTATCGAATGGCCTGAAAGCAATCACTAACTATAGAATGCCATCCCCCCAAACAGTGAACAATAAGGGTCTTGCTGATGAACTAAACATGTTTTTCTGCCGATTTGAAAAGGACAGCCCCATTTCCCACACACACCCACCTCTACCAGAAACCACTCTACCTACCCCCACCCCCCCCACCCTCTTTTTCTCCACTACAGATCCATGAACAGGACGTGAGACGGCTCTTCAAGCAGCAAAAGATCAAGAAAGCTCCGGGGCCCGACAAAGTGTCCCCCTCCTGCCTGAAAGTCTGCGCTGACCAGCTGGCTCCGGGTTTCACACAGATCTTCAACAGATCCCTGGAGCTGTGTGAGGTCCCATCCTGCTTCAAACAGTCTACCATCATCCCAGTTCCCAAGAAATCGGCAACATCGGAACTGAACGACTATAGGCGTGTCGCCCTGACGTCTGTGGTAATTTAATCCTTTGAACGCCTTGTGCTGAACCACCTAAAGAACGTCACTGGACCCCTGCTGGACCCTCTCCAGTTTACCTACCGGGCAAACAGGTCTGTGGAAGACGCAGTCAACATAGGTCTGCACTACATCCTCAAGCACCTCGACAGCACAGGGACCTACGCAAGGATTCTGTTTGTGGATTTCAGCTCTGCGTTCAACACCATCATCCCGGAACTCCTCACCCCCAAACTACTCCACCTCGGTGTGTCCCCTGCGATCTGCCAGTGGATCCTCAGCTTCCTGACGGGACGGACACAACAGGTGAGACTGGGAGCAACAACATCATCAATACGCACCACCAGCACTGGAGCCCCACAGGGATGTGTCCTCTCGCCACTGCTCTTCTCTCTCTACACAAACGATTGCACCTCAACAGATCCAGCTGTCAAACTTATAAAGTTCGCAGACGACACCACGGTCATCGGTCTCATCAAAGACGGCGACGAGTCTGCGTACCGCCAACAAGTGGAGCAGCTGGAGCTCTGGTGCGGCCGACACAACCTCGGGCTGAACACGCTCAAGACTGTAGAGATGATCGTGGACTTCAGGAAACATTCTTCTCCTCAGTTGCCCCTCACACTATCCAACTGCCCTGTGTCAACCGTCGAGACCTTCAAGTTCCTGGGAATCACAGTCTCCCAGGACATGAAGTGGGAAGTCAACACCATCTCCATCCTGAAAAGGGCCCGGCAGCGGATGTACTTCCTGAGGCTGCTGAGGAAGCATGGCTTGCCACAGGAGGTGCTACGACAGTTCTACACGGCAGTCATCGAATCAATCCTGTGTTCTTCCATCACGGTTTGGTTTGGGGCCGCCACAAAAAAGGACAAAATCCGACTTCAACGGACAGTTAGGACGGCAGAAAAAATCGTTGGCACCGCCCTACCCACTCTTGAGGACTTGCACACTGCAAGAATCAAGACAAGGGCACGGAAAATCCTCCTGGATCCCCCGCACCCTGCCCACCACCTTTTTCAGCCACTCCCCTCAGGCAGACGCTACAGATCCATGCGCACCAAATCCAGTAGACACTTAAACAGCTTCTTCCCTCTAGCCATTAACTCCTTAAACAGTCACTGACATAGTCACTCTTCTTGCACCACAAAATGGTACTACAAAACTACTGGTATACTCTAAAATGGTTCAATGATTTTCTTGTTTACGATGATACTAGTGCAGCGTGTTATACCGGAGACAAATTCCTTGTGTGTTCTACATACTTGGCCAATAAAGATGATTCTGATTCTGATTCTGATTCTGATTCTGAATAATGCCTGCTTCTTTCATTCATGTTATGGGTATTTTTATACAAGGGAAATTTGATTTTTGTGCCTGTTGAAAATTAAAGTTTACTGACAGAGCCATAAGAAAATGTTGCTTTTTTTTATCTGATCATATTGGAATGTACTTGTTAGGTTTTCAGTCGATTAAATTTGATTAAATAAACTATACGTTGTAATTGTTACATATTTTAATGAATGTTTGATCAGTCCGGCCCACGGCTTGCAGCAAAACATTTTATCTGGCCCTTCGTCCATTTGACTTTGACACCCCTGTTGTAGGACTATGCCCAATATCTTGGTGCTGTTGTGGGTTCTTGCTTCTTGTATCTATGAATAATTTGGCTGTTCAACATGTGCATTGCTCTGAGTTGCGATGTTCTTGTTTTCATTCATCCATCCATCCATCCGTCCATCCATCTTCTACCACTTATCCAGGACCGGGTCACGGAGGAAGCAGCTTTAGCAGGGAAGCCCAGACTTCCCTCTCCCCAGCTACTTCTTCCAGCTCTCCCTGGGATATCCCGAGGCATAGTCTCTCCAGCGTGTCCTTGGTCGTCCTCAGCGTCTCCTCCCGGAACACCTCACCAGGGAGGCGTTCAGGAGGCATCCGAATCAGATGCCCAAGCCACCTCATCTGGCTCCTCTCGATGTGGAGGAGATGTGAGTCGACTCTGAGCCCCTCCCGGATGACCGAGCTTATCACCTTATCTCTAAGGGAGAGCCCGACAACCTGCGGAGAAAACTCATTTCGGCCGCTTGTATCCGGGATCTTGTTCTTTCGGTCACGACCCATAGCTCGTGACCATAGATGAGGGTTGGAACGTAGATCGACTGGTAAATTGAGAGCTTCGTCCTTTGACTCAACTCCTTCTTTATCACGACAGACCGATACAAAGTCCGCATCACAGCAGACGCTGCACTGATCCGCCTGTCGATCTCTCGCTCCTCCTGCCCTCACAAGACCTCAAGATACTTAAACTTCTCCACTTGGGGCAAGATCTCCTCCCCGACCCAGAGGGGGCAGTCCACCCTTTTCCGACTGAGGACCATTGTTTCAGATTTGGAGGTGCTGATTTTAATCCCAACCGCTTCACACTCGGCTGTGAAACGCTCCAGAGAGAGTGGAGAGCCCTGCTTGAAGGAGCCAACAGTACCACATCATCTGCTGTTCTTGTTTTGTGTTGCAAAATTGTTTGGCTCATCTTTGGCTGCCTTCAGACTACAGACATATCTGATTAGCCACATTGTTTTTAGCAAGTGCACAAATCAGATTTGGCCCTGTTCAGACTGGGCCACATTCTTGACCAATCGGACGAGTTGCTGAAGCAATCAGAATCAGAATCATCTTTATTGGTCAAGTATGAAGAACACGCAAGGAATTTTCTCCATTAGTACAGGCTACCCATCCATCCATCCATCCATCATCTACCGCTTATCCGGGGCCGGGTCGCGGGGGCAACAGCTTTAGCAGGGAAGCCCAGACTTCCCTCTCCCTAGCTACTTCTTCCAGCTCTCCCCGGGGGATCCCGAGTCGTTCCCAGGCAAGCTGGGTGACATAGTCTCTCCAGCGTGTCCTGGGTCTTCCTCGGGGTCTCCTCCCGGTGGGACATGACCGGAACACCTCACCGGGGAGGCGCTCAGGAGGCATCCGAATCAGATGCCCAAGCCCCACCTCATCTGGCTCCTCTCGATGTGGAGGAGAAGCGGCTCGACTCTGAGCCCCTCCCGGATGACTGAGCTTCTCACCTTATCTCTAAGGGAGAGCCCGGACACCCTGCGGAGAAAACTCATTTCAGCCGCTTGTATCCGGGATCTTGTTCTTTCGGTCACGACCCATAGCTCGTGACCATAGATGAGGGTTGGGACGTAGATCGACCGGTAAATTGAGAGCTTCGCCCTTTGGCTCAGCTCCTTCTTCACCACGACAGACCGATACAACGTCCGCATCACAGCAGACGCTGCACCGATCCGCCTGTCGATCTCCCGCTCCTTCCTACCCCCACTCGTGAACAAGACCCCAAGATACTTGAACTCCTCCACTTGGGGCAAGATCTCCTCCCCGACCCGGAGGGGGCACTCCACCCTTTTCCGACTGAGGACCATGGTTTCAGATTTGGAGGTGCTGATTTTCATCCCAACCGCTTCACACTCGGCTGCGAAACGCTCCAGTGAGAGTTGCATAGCCCCGTTTGAAGGAGCCAACAGCACCACATCATCTGCAAAAAGCAGGGATGCAATACTGCGGCCCCCAAAACGGACCCCCTCAACGCTTCGGCTGCGCCTAGAAATTCTGTCCATAAAGGTTATGAACAGAATCGGCGACAAAGGGCAGCCTTGGCGGAGTCCTACCCCCACTGGAAACGATTCCGACTTACTGCCGGCAATGCGAACCAAACTCTGACATCGGTGGTATAGTGACCGAACAGCCCGTATCAGGGGGTTCGGTACCCCATACCCACGAAGCACCCCCCACAGAACTCCCCGAGGGACACGGTCAAACGCCTTCTCCAAGTCCACAAAACACATGTAGACTGGTTGGGCGAATTCCCACATACCCTCAAGGACCCTGCTAAGGGTGTAGAGCTGGTCCACTGTTCCACGGCCGGGACGAAAACCACACTGCTCCTCCTCAATCTGAGGCTCGACTTCCTGACGGACCCTCCTCTCCAGCACCCCTGAATAGACCTTACCAGGGAGGCTGAGGAGTGTGATCCCTCTGTAGTTGGAACACACCCTCCGGTCCCCCTTTTTAAAAAGAGGGACTACCACCCCGGTCTGCCAATCCAGAGGCACTCTCCCTGTTGACCACGCGATGTTGCAGAGGCGTGTCAACCAGGACAGCCCCACAACATCCAGAGCCTTGAGGAACTCCGGGCGGATCTCATCCACCCCTGCGGCCTTGCCACCGAGGAGCTTTTGAACCACATCGGTGACTTCAACCACAGAGATAGGAGAGCCCACCTCAGAGTCCCCAGGCTCTGCTTCCTCCAAGGAAGGCGTGTTGGTGGAGTTGAGGAGGTCTTCGAAGTACTCTGCCCACCGGTTCACAACGTCTCGAGTCGAAGTCAGCAGCGCCCCATCCCCACTGTACACAGTGTTAGTGGTGCACTGCTTCCACCTCCTGAGACGTCGGATGGTGGACCAGAATTTCCTCGAAGCCGTCCGGAAGTCGGCTTCCATGGCCTCACCGAACTCTTCCCACGCTCGGGTTTTTGCCTCGGCGACCACCGAAGCCGCGGTCCGCTTGGCCAGTCGATACCCGTCAGCTGCCTCTGGGGTCCCACAGGCCATAAAGGCTCGATAGGACTCCTTCTTCAGCTTGACGGCATCCCTTACTGCTGGTGTCCACCAGCGAGTACGGGGATTGCCGCCACGACAGGCACCAACCACCTTACGGCCACAACTCAGATTGGCCGCCTCAACAATAGAGGCACGGAACATGGTCCACTCGGGCTCAATGTCCCCCGCCTCCCCCGGAACATGGGAAAAGCTCTGTCGGAGGTGGGAGTTGAAACTCCTTCTGACAGGAGATTCCGCCAGACGCTCCCAACAAACCCTCACTATACGTTTGGGTCTACCAGGACGGACCGGCATCTTCCCCCACCATCGGAGCCTACTCACCACCAGGTGGTGATCAGTTGACAGCTCCGCCCCTCTCTTCACCCGAGTGTCCAGAACATGCGGCCGCAAATCCGATGATACAACAACAAAGTCGATCATCGAACTGCGACCTAGGGTGTCCTGGTGCCAAGTGCACATATGGACACCCTTATGTTTGAACAAGGTGTTCGTTATGGACAATCCGTGACGAGCACAGAAGTCCAATAACAAAACACCACTCGGGTTCAGATCGGGGGGGCCGTTCCTCCCAATCACGCCCCTCCAGGTCTCACTGTCATTGCCCACGTGAGCATTGAAGTCCCCCAGCAGAACAATGGAGTCCCCAGCAGGAGTACTCTCCAGCACACCCTCTAAGGACTCCAAAAAGGGTGGGTATGCTGAGCTGCTGCTTGGTGCATATGCACAAACAACAGTCAGGACCCGTCCACCCACCCGAAGGCGGAGGGAGGCAACCCTCTCGTCTACCGGTGTGAACCCCAATGTACAGGCACTGAGCCGGGGGGCGATGAGAATGCCCACACCTGCTCTGCGCCTCTCACCGTGAGCAACTCCAGAGTGGAAGAGAGTCCAACCCCTCTCGAGAGAACTGGTACCAGAACACAGGCTGTGTGTGGAGGCAAGTCCGACTATATCCAGTCGGAAATTCTCTGCCTCACACACCAGCTCGGGCTCCTTCCCTGCCAGAGAGGTGACATTCCATGTCCCAAGAGCTAGCTTCTGCAGCCGAGGATCGGACCGCCAGGGTCCCCGCCTTTGGCTGCCGCCCAGCTCACATAGCACCCGACCCCTTTGGCCCCTCTCATGGGTGGTGAGCCCATGGGAAGGGGGACCCACGTTGACAGGCTACCCTACTATCATCAATAACAAGCAGCTACGATAAACAAGGACATGGCAAATAAGTATGGAAAGACATTCCGTTATTTAAGGGTATTGTTGTGCGGTTTTACCACCCAATGACAGCTGTGAGACAATGTGCAAAGTATCAAGTTGAGCTCAAGTGATCAGTTGTAGAATACAATACTATAACAGTTGTGCAGTTGGTGCAGATAATCATTGCACCATTTTAAAGTGCCCATTAGCAGTATTTATAGAGCAAGTTTAAGTGTG
Organism: Hippocampus zosterae; assembly: GCF_025434085.1. NCBI lineage: Eukaryota > Metazoa > Chordata > Actinopteri > Syngnathiformes > Syngnathidae > Hippocampus > Hippocampus zosterae. The sequence continues at coordinate 40,406,316 of NC_067451.1, read as the reverse complement.
CAATTGTACAGAGGTAATTGAGAACTTTCAAGTGTCTGGTGCTCTGGTGAAATAGAGATCAGTAACAATGGTTCAAGTCGGTACAGAGCTGGAGCTAAAAAGAGTATTGCGGTAATGCTGTTCCACAGGGGTGTTTAAAATTGCATACAAGTCGATACAAGTAGATTTGGATTACTGTTTAGGGAGTTAATGGCTAGAGGGAAGAAGCTGTTTGAATGTCTGGTGGAATTTGTATGCATGGATACGTAGCACTTGCGTGAGTTGAGTAGCTGGAAAAAGTGGTGGGCAGGGTATGGGGGGTCCAGTAGGATTTTCCATGCCCTTGGTTCTTGTGGTGTGCAAGTCCACAAGAGTGGGTAGGGCGGTGCCATTGATTTTTTTCGCAGTCCTAACTGTCCATTGGAGTAAGATTTTGTCCTTTTTTGTGGCGGCCCCAAACCGTGATGGAAGAAGATAGGATTGATTCGATGACTGCTGTGTAGAACTGTCTGAGCACATCCTGTGGCAGGCCATGCTTCCTCAGCAGGCTCAGGATGTACAGCAGGATGGAGTTGGTGTTGACCTCCCACTTCATGCCCTGGGAGATTGCGATTCCCAGGAACTTGAAGGTCTCGACGGTTGACACAGGGCAGTTGGACAGTGTAAGGGGCAGCTGTAGTGAAGGATGTTTCCTGAAGTCCACGATCATCTGTACCATGTTGAGTATGTTCAGCTCTAGGTTGTGTTTGGCTGGGTCTGTTGAGGTGCAATCGTCCGTGTAGAGGGACAAGAACAGCGGAGAGAGGACGCATCCCTGCTGGCCTCCAGTGCTGGTGGTGTGTGTTGATGTTGTTGTCTTTCCCAACCTCACGTGTTGTGTCCGTCCAATCAGGAAGCTGAGGATCCACTGGCATATCGTAGATGACACACCGAGCTGGAGAAGTTTGGAGGTTAGGAGTTGATGATGGTATCAGAATGGGAGGGTCATCCAGCACATGTAGTATTTGACATCATCAATACATCACCAATACATGCCAACTCATTCATTTATCAGGTCCTGTTAATTTCTCAGTTGTCTTACATGAACAGCATATTTGAGATCTCCTCCGAGTGTGTCAAGGAAATTGAGGTCACAAAACTGGGGCACCTACAGAATGCTAACATTGTTCTGGTTTTGCCACAGACTTTGGTTTTGTTTTGGATCACTGGCATGTTGTAAAATCCAGGTAGAGCTTCTGGGATGATGAATGCAAATTGGCCTCCAGTATTTTCTGATAACATGCTGCATTCATAAATTTTGATTGTCACTGTAGCTCCCCTCAAAAATAAATAAAACTCAGAGATCCACCATCATGTTTCAGAGTGGAGATTGTGTGCTTTTCGTCATAAGCCTTGGACTCCTTTTCAAACAATGTTTATTGTTGTGACCATGAAATTCCATTTCAAAATCAGACCCTGTTTCTGAATTGCGGTTCAATTGAATTATTGAAAAAAAAACCCAACTTGAAACTGTTAGGGTCTGGATGTGACCCCAATAGCACAACAACAGGCAGGCATCGTGGGGGTCGACAGACACAGGTTTAACCCGAGACACATGAAAAACAGGATGGATCTTCATAGAGGGGGGGGGAAGCTTCAGACGCACTGCTGTAGGACCGAGCACCTTCTGAATCACATAGGGTCCAACAAACCGGGGGTTGAGTTTCTTGTCACCCGACTGAAGAGGAAGATGACAGCCACACCTTCTTCCCAGGTCGGTAAGCCGGTGCTGAACGACGACGACGGTTGGCACCACGACTGGCACGAATTGGGGTCCTCGATCCGAGACAACATCCTTGGTAAGACCATGCAGGCGGAACACATGGGCCATGAGGAGCTCCGCAGTCTCGGAGGCAGACGGTAGTTTAGGCAGGGCCACTAGGTGAACTCCCTTGCTGAAACGGTCCACCACCGTTAGGATCACAGTGTTACCTTCAGAAGGGGGAAGTCCAGACACAAAGTCCACTGCCACATGGGACCAGAGCCGACTGGGCGTAGCAAGTGGCTGCAGCAGACCTGCAGGTGCCTGGTGGGAAGCCTTGCTGCGAGCGCAGACTGTGCAGGCCGTGACAAATCTCTTACTGTCTCTCCTTATGGTGGGCCACCAGTCTTGTGCTACTGTTCTGTCAACCAGGAGCTGATGTTTGGCTCCTCTGGTATCTCTCCCAATGCCCTTCTGTGCTTCGCTCATGTATTGATCCATGTGTCCACTTATCTTAGCCGCAATGATGCCTGACATGAGTTTCCATGTTGTGGAGAGACAGGTTATTGGCCGATTGTTGGATGGGACTGCACCCTTTGAGGGATCCTTCATGATCAGGATCGTTCGCCCTTCGGTTAGCCATCCTTGGTGAGTCCCATCCTTCAGCAGCTGGTTCATTTGCTGCTAGGCGCTCATGAAGTGCTGTGAGTTTCTTTAGCCAATAGGTGTGGACTATGTCCAGGCCTGGTGCTGTCCAGTTCTTCATATCTGAGACTCTTTCCTGTATGTCTGCCACTGTTATGGTAACTGGGTTCTGTTCAGGGAGGTTGCTGTGCTCCTCTCTCAGGGTCACCAGCCATTGTGCACTGCTGTTATGCGCAACCTCCTTCTCCCATATGCCTTTCCAGTACCTTTCAGTTTCCAGTCTTGGTGGGTCAGCTCTGTTGTTAGGACCCTGCCACTGAGCGTACACTTTTGCAGGTTGTGTTGCGAACAGCCTGTTTATTCATCTGGCCTCATTCTCTTTCGTGTACCGCTTTAGGCGGCTGGACAAGGCTTGGAGCCTTTGTTTGGCAGTTTCGAGTGCTTCAGGTATGGTCATCTGGATGTACCTCTCGGGTATCGGTCTTTTCATCACACTGGGCCTCCGTCAATTGAGTCACATCTTTCCGAGCCGCCTTGATCTTAGCCTCCAACCTTCTTTTCCATAGTGGGTAACGTATCTCATGGCTCCCATGGTTGCTCTTATAGCCAAGCATCTCAAGGATCACTGATGCTGAAGCGTATATCAGCTCATTGGTTTCCGTGATCGTTACGGTAGGGATCCCCTCAGTGCTGCATACACACTTTCCATGAGACTTTCAGGTGGTACTTCACATAGCCGTTGTAATCGTTTTCTAGGTTGCCCAGCTTTCATTCTCACCATGAACTTAGCTTTAGTGCAGTACCTCCTAGACCCCATTTTGTTTTGTTTTTACTGTAAGGAAAAAGAAAAAACGTATCTGGGGTTGAAAGTGTGGAGTGTGGAAAGACATGTCTTTGGGAGTGAATGAGTTAATTGTCAGGCATTGTCTTTAAAAAAGTCAGAACATTTTTTATCACAAAAAAAGAGCTACTCCTTTGAATGAGTTTCCTTGAAGCAGGCATTTAAGCTTTAAATATCAGGAACGAAACACTGAACAAGAACAATAGTCAGACCAACTACTTACTTTCTCATCAGGTATATGAGCTTTCATGAGACATTGTGTTGACACGCAAGACTGCTGTGATTTGGGAGTGCCTAAACAATATGCTATTGATTTTGGGAATAAATTATAAAATCTTTCCACATACCCCCTGCAATGTGCTAACATTACCTGAGAGGTACCTGTACCACTTGTCGGGAAAGACCATTCTTGATAATAATTTGTCATTTGAAAAATCAGAGGAATGAACCTCCACAACCAGCCAGCCACTTCCATGCGTCCTGAAAGACAGGAGTGAAACTCTCAAAGCCTTCACAGCGCGGGCCTCAGCTGCAGGCCGTTCAGTGCGCCCTCATGTTTATTCGTTCATTCATTTTGATGATGAAAATGAGAAAAACACCAGCAAATCAATGTTTTTCCATCCTCGTTTCTTGCGCATTTAATATTTTAAATTAATGTGTCCCCCATGCATCATGTGGCGGAGTCGCGACTGTCTTTCGTGTCACTTATTTGTTCAGTTTTGATCAAATGAGCATATTATCATTTTGTTTACATTTTATTTGTTACTATTACAACCCTCTTCACTCTTTAGTTCTTTTTAGTGGGCCTGTATAAGCACTTGGATGGGTGGAAGGTAAAATAAACAAAAAGAATACCAAGAAACCAAATTTGAATGGAAAAACCCCAAAAAACAAGAGCAGCATCCATCCATCCATCCATCCATCATCTACCGCTTATCCGGGGCCGGGTCGCGGGGGCAACAGCTTTAGCAGGGAAGCCCAGACTTCCCTGTCCCTAGCTACTTCTTCCAGCTCTCCCCGGGGGATTCCGAGACGTTCCAGGCCAGCTGGGTGACATAGTCTCTCCAGTGCGTCCTGGGTCTTCCTCGGGGTCTCCTCCCGGTGGGACAAGGGACCAGGGAGGCTCTCAGAAGGCATCCGAATCAGATGCCCCAGCCACCTCATCTGGCTCCGCTTGGAGGAGAAGCGGCTCGACTCTGAGCCCCTCCTGGATAACCGAGCTTCTCACCGTATCTATAAGGGAGAGCCCGGACATCCTGCAGAGAAAACTCATTTCGGCCGCTTGTATCCGGGATCTCGTTCTTTCGTTCACGACCCATAACTCGTGACCATAGATGAGGGTTGGAACGTAGATCGACCGGTAAATTGAGAGCATCACCCTTTGGCTCAGCTCCTTCTTCACCAACGTGCGCATCACAGCAGACGCTGCACCGATCCGCCTGTCTGGGGGCACTCCACCCTTTTCCGACTGAGGACCATGGTTTCAGATTTGGAGGTGCTGATATTCATCCCAACCGCTTCACACTCGGCTGTGAAATGCTCCAGCGAGAGTTGGAGAGCCCTGTTTGAAGGAGCCAACAGCACCACATAATCTGCATAAAGCAGGGATGCAATACGGAGGCCCCCAAAACGGACCTCCTCAACGCTTCGGCTGCGCCTAGAAATTCTGTCCATAAAGGTTATGAACAGAATCGGCGACAAAGGGCAGCCTTGGCGGAGTCCTACCCCCACTGGAAACGATTCCGACTTACTGCCGGCAATGCGAACCAAACTCTGACATCGGTGGTATAGTGACCGAACAGCCCGTATCAGGGGGTTCGGTACCCCATACCCTCGAAGCACCCTCCACAGATCTCCCCGAGGGACACGGTCAAACACCTTCTCCAAGTCCACAAAACACATGTAGACTGGTTGGGCGAATTCCCACATACCCTCGAGGACCCTGCTAAGGGTGTAGAGCTGGTCCACTGTTCGACAGCTGGGACGAAAACCACACTGCTCCTCCTCAATCTGAGGCTCGACTTCCTGACGGACCCTCCTCTCCATCACCCCTGAATAGACCTTACCAGGGAGGCTGAGGAGTGTGATCCCTCTGTAGTTGGAACACACCCTCCGGTCCCCCTTTTTAAAAAGAGGGACTACCACCCCGGTCTGCCAATCCAGAGGCCCTCTCCCTGTTGACCACGCGATGTTGCAGAGGCGTGTCAACCAGGACAGCCCCACAACATCCAGAGCTTTGAGGAATTCCGGGCGTATCTCATCCATGGCCTCACCGAACTCTTCCCACGCTCGGGTTATTGCCTCGGCGACCACCGAAGCTGCGTTCCGCTTGGCCAGTCGATACCCGTCCGCTGCATCTGGGGTCCCACAGGCCATAAAGGCTCGATAGGACTCCTTCTTCCGCTTGACGGCATCCCTTACTGCTGGTGTCCACCAGCGAGTACGGGGGTTGCCGCCACGACAGGCACCAACCACCTTACAGCCACAACTCAGATTGGCCGCCTCAACAATAGAGGCCCGGAACATGGTCCACTCTGACTCAATGTCTCCCGACTCCCCCGGAACATGGGAAAAGCTCTGTCAGAGGTGGGAGTTGAAACTCCTTCTGACAGGGGATTCCGCCAGACGCTCCCAACAAACCCTCACAATACGTTTGGATCTGCCAGGACGGACCGGCATCTTACCCCACCATCGGAGCCTACTCACCACCAGGTGGTGATCAGTTGACAGCTCCGCCCCTCTCTTCAGCCGAGTGTCCAGAACATGCGGCCGCAAATCCGATGATACAACTTCAAAGTCGATCATCGAACTGCGGCCTAGGGTGTCCTGGTGGGATAGCAGTACATGATATGGAATATTTTTTTAATATATTTTTTTCCTGTTAATACATTGCAATGAATTTTTGCAAAGACCAGATGAGCATCTTTTTGTGACAAAATGTTGCACAGCCCGAAGAGGCAACGTGGGTCCCCCTTCCCATGGGCTCACCACCCATGAGAGGGGCCAAAGAGGTCGGGTGCAATGTGAGCTCACATTGCCCAAGCCAGAAGGTGGCTTGGGCATCTGATTCGGATGCCTCCTGAGCGCCTCCACGGTGAGGTGTTCCGGTCATGCCCCACCGGGAGGAGACCCCGAGGAAGACCCAGTACACGCTGGAGAGACTATGTCACCCAGCTTGCCTGGGAACGACTCGGGATGCCCCGGGGAGAGCTGGACGAAGTAGCTAGGGAGAGGGAAGTCTGGGCTTCCCTGCTAAAGCTGTTGCCCCCGCGACCCGGCCCCGGATAAGCGGTAGATGATGGATGGATGGATGGATGTACTGCTATCATTATTTGTGTGGCAAAGTAACCAAAACCACTACAGCGAGTTGGTGGGCCACATTGAAAATAGCACTATTCTTGACACTAATCTTATTTTGTTCGCCTCGGCCATTTGTTTTTCTTGTTATTAGTTTTGGCGCACCAGTCCCAACATTTGAATTCGTACCGGTAGTTTGCCTTTCATTGTCTCCTCCTCCTGCCCCCCCTCTCTCCCCCGCTCCCCGCACATTTCTCAGTTTCATTTTGCGCCTACTGTATGTACTGTAATTTACACTTGTGCTTTTTTTTTTGTTGAAGCGCCATGGGCCCTTAGGAATGAAATTTCAACACCCTGGTGTCTTTTATGGCACAAGACAAATGAGTGACACGCTCTATGCGAGACCTACAAAATTATGCCTTCTAGATATCACGCAAAACTGTGATGTCAGTCAATACTATCTACACAGGTGCGCATCTGATGAGGCAGCACTTTTTCCGACAACTTTTGTTCTTCATGCTGCTGGAATACTGGCAACAACTATGCCGAATGGAAAACTAAGTAAAATAATCGTTATTTTTTTTGCATTGTGTATTTATTAATAATCTGTTTCCAGTATGGTACCGCATTTTCCACACTAAAAGGCGCACTCGATTATGAGTTGCACCTTCAATGAATGGCCTATTTTGTAATTTCTTTCATACATATTCATTCATTCATTCATTTTCCGAGCCGCTTGATCCTCACTCGGGTCACGGGGGATGCTCGAGCCTATCTCAGCTGTCTTCGGGCAGTAGGCGGGGGACACCCTGAATCGGTTGCCAGCCAATCGCAGGGCACACAGAGACGAACAACCAACCACGCTCACACTCACGCCTAGGGACAATTTAGAGTGTTCAATCAGCCTGCCACACATGTTTTTGGAATGTGGGAGGAAACCGGAGCACCCGGAGAAAACCCACGCAGGCCCGGGGAGAACATGCAAACTCCCCACAGGGAGGCCGCAGCTGGAATCGAACCCGGTACCTCCGCACTGTGAAGCCGACGTGCTAACCATTGGACTTACCGGGCCGCCGCAATGTAAACACCGACTGGTAAAAAGGAGGTGAACTCACGTGGCGAGTGGAATGGCTTGCAGTTTAAAGACAGCGACTGTCTTTGTCATCAATTTGTCATCAGTGTCCATGCAAGACGAGCACTCTTTTTTTTCCGTTGGCGCGGAACCTTCAATGAAACTTATTTGGCCCTTCAAATGTCACATGCGGACAATAGACGTACTCTATGGCAGCCCATTAGACGAGAGACTAAAATGCGTCACAAACAAAGCCCAATCGCTGGGGAAAACGGGCAGTTTCTCGGGTGACCTTTAACTCCAGATGCATTTTAGACGTCACTGCATGAATTCGTCTCCACTCAGCGCCTCACTTAGCATCACGGACTCGTGTACCGGCAGGCCCCCGTTCATGACCAGACCTAAGCGACTTAACGAGCGCAAGTCATCTGAGGCAGAAGCGAGCGTCTGCGTCCTTGGAGACGTGTCGGATGGGCCGACCCGGGAGACGCCGAGTACCACGCCCGGCTTATGGAGTCTTTCCATCAGCGCCAGACAGTGTCGTGCCAAGTGACAAGCTGCTCAAAGTTGCGCGGGCGGGCGCGTAATGACTGTTTGCTTTTCTGGCAGCTTTCCGCTGACGTGCCAAAAAGTCCTCTCGAGTCACAAGTAAACAAGTCGTAGAGAAGGCAACGCCATACGTCGGCTCGACACCGGGCCGCTCGTAACTGGCACGTCTCGTAAAACACGCCCCCCCTCCCCTCACTCCTCCCCCCTTGCACCGGCAGCTCTTTGGATGACGCCGTAAATCTGCCGTCGAAGCAAAGGACATAATCATCATCAGGTGAGCCCCGCCCACTTGCACAGGCGCCCTTCCCCCCGCCCCCTGAAGCCCATGCTGCTTTCGCATCTCCCTACTGGCTTCCTCCTATTAAGGCCTAACAAGCTCACCTCTTGATGACTGGAGCCTCCCCCAATCACACGGCTAACCTTTAAGTTTCTTTTCATTTATTTCACCCTTGGCGGGGGCCGCGGTTCATTCTTGATTGACTAGAATCTCACGCGTGTGGCATTTTCGCCGTGGCCTCGGATCATCTCCACTTTCTTCACTCCCTCACATGTGAGATTCCAGGCCTGCGAGGGCAAAGGGGGCCAATTATGACCCGCAATTTGAGACCGCTCATGCGGAGCTGGAATCGAACCCGGTACCTCTGCACTGTGAAGCCGACGTGCTAACCACTGGACTACCGGGCCACCCTCATACATATTCATCATTATTATTATTATTATTATTATTATTATTATTATTGTGCGCACCGCACAATCAGACGCAATCTACAATGCCTCCACTAGATGTATCTACGCTCAAGGAAACGGCAACAGAACGATCAGATGTCAGTAAAACTTATTTAAAAAAGCAGCGACACAACAGCACGTTATAACATTGACTCGTTAACGTTGAACTCTCTGGCCGCTGCTCTATTTCCGTGTTCAACTGTGTGACCGATCGCCTTAAGTTTGAACTCTGCGTTGTCAGCATGTCTCGAGCGAGGAGCCATTTTTGGGGTCGAAATATTATCACAATGACCATACACAAGGCACATCGGATTTTAAGGCGCGCTGTGAGCTTTTAAGAAAATGGAAGGCTTTTAGTGCAGAAAATACGGTAGTATAATGAAGTGAGGCTTCAAGTCAAGATTCCATCGTGTTTGGCTGTATTGGCACAGTCGTGTCTGAAAAAAAAGGTAATGTATCGCAGTGTCTATTTGCCACTGGCTAATGATAGTTCGCTAAGCAGATTGAGTATGGGTATTTGTTGTTCTTTTGTACATGCAAACTAATGTCCATTCTTGTTCAGGGGCCATCCATTATGGCATTGTCTGCTGGTCAGGCAGCATCTCAGCCCGGGACAGAAAGAGACTGGAGCGACTGGTCAGGAAGGCCAGTTCTGTCCTGGGTTGCTCCCTTGACACTCTGGGGGAGGTGGGCAACAGAAGGATGCTAACTAAGCTAAAAGCTATGATGGCCAGTCCCTCCCACACCCTCCAGCCCGCCCTGACAGCACTTGGTAGCTCCTTCAGCCAGAGACTGTTGCACCCGCGCTGCAAGAAGGAGAGATACCGACGCTCGTTCCTACCGACTGCTGTCAGGCTGATGAATAAAAAATAACAATCATAATAATAATAATAATTAAATGATGTGAAGGAAATTGTAAATAGTACTGCGATTTATCCATTTGTGTTCATATTGTATTTAATTGAAAGATGTTTGTTGTTTTTTTTCTCTTTCTCCTTTCTCCTTTCTACATACATTCTTGCTGCTGGAGGCTGTAAATTTCCCCAGTGTGGGACGAATAAAGGATATCTTATCTTATCTTATCTTATCTTATCATGCTGGATATAGCTGGATATTAGCCTGTGGCTAATATCCAGCTATATTTCAATATGAAATGGAGAGTTTCTCTCATGTTACCATGAATTACACGCAAACAAATGTATGGTTTTAGTGGAGACAATGCTGCTCTTTATTTTACCTCACGTTGTGTTGGGGAGAAAACCGAACACATGTAACAGTGTTAAGTATGCAGGATGCTAAAAAACAAACAGACAAACAAAAAAAACATAACTTCATCCCATGATGGTTACAGAAAAAAAAAGTAATGAGTTAACATATATTTTTTAAAACTGCATTATATGTTCAATGCGGGGGGAGAGACAGCAAAGTCGAGTCCTCAATCACCTCGTCAATTTCCCTGACTTCCGGTACAGCTCAAAGGTCGTCCAACGTACAGGATTTTGTTGCTAGCTAAACTTTCAGCTAGCAGGTCGGAACAACAACAGTTCGACAACAACCATTTTTTTCACCTGACCTCCAATCCATCCATCCGTCTCTCATCAATGGTGCACCAGCGGTTAGCACATCTGCCTCACTGTTCTTGTGCTTTGGATTTGAATTGCAGGTGCTCAAACTTCCTCTGGCATTCAAAGCCATGCATGTTACACAACCATAGAGCAGAAAAGACAAGACACATTTGTAAAAATATTGATCATATTGATTGTTTTTGTGAATTGATTTATTAAGCATACGTGGTACAGTGTTATCCAAGAATAATTAATCTATCAGGGACAGCAGTTATTTCTGCAGTGGACACCTTATCATGTTATCAGGTTACAGGGTGCATGAAAGGATGAAAGTATTGAAGATATTTTACTTCAATATTATGATATTTGGATTAGGTTAATGAATACATTTTATAACAGGTTACTAAATACATTTTATGAAAGGTCACTGGTTACTGTATCGGAATACATTTTTAAAGTAACGCTCCCAACCCCGTTGTGTGGGCATTTGTGTGTGGAGTTTCTGGGGGACACGTGTGTGCCGTGTTCAAACAACCCGGGTCAATATCGTGTTGTGTGTGGCGTTGTCCACCAAGTTTTTGGGTCTCACAAACTGGTGATGATGCTGAGATTACAGAAATCTGGTCGGTTTGGAGGGCTCGTAACTTATGCCAGCAGGCTCAACTGATGACATTGAAGTGACTCATTCTTCTTTCTTGTGTCCTGCTGCCCACGTCCAAGTTATTTTAAAGTCACAGTTCAGTGTGAAGGTGCTTTTTTTTGTGGAAGTATTTGTGAATATACAGTATTTTTGACCAGCATTTCGATCAGCTCATCAGCAAGCTTTGCAAAAGCCTGATCAACGATCTTGATGATATAAATCAAGTGTGTTGCACAAAGCATACGTCTAAAACAGGCTGGAGCCGCTCCAGCCTGTTTTAGATGTATGCTCTTGAGGACCAGACGTGGGCACCCCAGATTTAGATTGTTGCTGTTATGTCATGTTTTTGTATTCCTTTCAGCTAATACTTTGTGTTATATTTTTGCACATTATGATGTGTATTTTTCTTTATTTGGATTTATTTTGTCAATCACTTAGGAATTTTTGGTACATATTTTCTGATCTCTTTTAATTATTCGTCTTGTATTTTTATTTATTCGTTTAAATATTGGTAATATTTACGTATTTTTGTCCATTTTTTGCTCTCACATTTTTTATATCATAAAAATACCTAAAAAATAAACATAATTCAATTTCTCGCTACTCTCATTTTTGGAACAAAACATTTTTGCTTTGGCTCGCATTAGATTGTGCAAGTTATTACCAATTATTTTTATGGTTCCCTCCACACCTTGTTTTGGATGTGTGCAGTGCCAAGGGAAAAATGTTGCTGTGTGATGTGTTTTTATACCATGTCAAATGAATACAAGTTAATTCATGTAAACTAAACATTTTTCGCCATATTTATTATTATTTTTGTTTTTTACAAATGAACATGTGATGTTTTACCATGTGTAAAAACTAAAGCAGCAATCAGTTTCCACACAAAATTTCGAGTAAACTCTTAAAATTAGGGGTTTAGCGTGATACATCTGGTAAATGCATATTGCTTCTTGCAAATTGCGACCGGACCCTAAACCTAATTTTGCAAATTATCTGTCACACAATTTACCTTTGTTTCTCAATATTATTTATACAATGCTAGATGAAAGTTCATCAGGATCTTAAGGTACGTCTGTCATACTGCCTCTATTCTAACTCGTATACATTACCTGCTTAGAAGCCAAACTGATCAAGGCTCAAAATTCAAATTTGATATTCCAATTAGAAATTCAAGTACAGTGTGCATGAATTGAACCCTTTCATGCACCAATAATGACAACCTGTAACCTGATAACATACGTTGTCCACTGTCCACTAAAATGTTTTGTTGCACGACTTGCGTAAGTCAAGCATACTTTACGAAATTTGAATACAGTCATACATTTCAGCTGAAAATAATAATAAAGTTTACTTTTAGTCTTAACCATACCCCTGTTCCAATTAAAAAAGGAAGTGGGGCTTAGTGATTGTCTGGCAGGACAGGGACCACAAGACCTGGACACACCAATGACTTCCATAAAAGATTGGCCCCCTCAGGGCTGGTGTGTGTGGTTTTTCTGCTCATCGACTAATGTGAATTTGAAGAATGGATTTTTGGACAGGCGATAGTCTGTTAACGGTGGGAAACATTAATGTGGCAAACTGTTTTCCGAATATCTTTGCAACCTTTGATGAACGCTGATGAAAACCCAACATTCTCTACATTCACAAACATTGGCCCATCAGTTAGATACAGTTTTAATATGTGTGTGTATTCGTTGAGTGAATTAAAGTGAGTTTAACACATCTAACCAGCTGACATGGTAACTCTGCGTAAGACATTAGAGTAGCGTTTGATGGCTGAATGGCTTGATGGATAACACAACTGACTTTGAACACAAGGACTAAGGTTCCCTTCACGGTCAGGGCAAATACTAACGTTCACCTTAGGTATGAGAACCTCGTCCCTTAACCCAAATAAAAATAGATGGCTGTGGAAGCCATCTGAGTGTCTTGCAGTGGTTGACCTCTGACTATAGAAAAAGGTGAAAGTCACTTCTTCTATTATTTGTATAAAAGATTTGAAATGTAATTGACTCAGAATGAAACCCACGGAAATGAAAATAGTTGTTTTCAAAATTATTGTCAATTTAATAATTGAAGTTGGAATATATTATGTTTATTCAATTAAAGATATTCTGTAGAATCGTCCTCCATTAACTACTGTGCTGAAGTAAATACTGAAAATATTCACTGAAGCAAGTTTTCCCCTTTCATGACAGAAATTTTTTGTTGTTGTTTGTTTATTTGTTTTTTAGGGAACCAGTTTACTAGTATTTTTAAACTCAATTTATTAAGGTTCATAGTATGGTTACACTTGCCTGCACATAATCACAATCTGAAAGGCAACCATATATAAAAAGTTTATATTTTTGTTTTGCTTTATTTGGATTGATTTGATTTTTTAATAATGTATGTGGTGGATAGAATTGTTTTTTAAAAATAATTTACTTTCATATTTTTGAAAAAAATATATTGTCAAATACAGCATACATGATAGACTTACTTGATCTATTGTATAAAAATTGCCACACTTAACAGTGAAACAATCAAATTTGTCTTCAAGGGAACTGACACACTGTCATATGCTTGTGCAGGATTTTTTTTGCCGAACTCAAATTATCCTCAAAATGAGGATAGTTCGAGTGTGGTTATTTTCTCCCCCTCTCCCTCCCTTATGGTTTCTTTCTGACATCCGGGTTGAGTGAACGCTGGTGCGTTTGGCTGCCGCTGCTCAACCCGTATTGTTTTGTGTTTTTGTTGTTGTTAAATGTCCTTGGGTGTCTTGAAATGCGCTTATAAATAAAATGTATTATTATTATTATTATTATTTTATTATTATTATTATTACATCCTGACACTTTGTCACATACTATGTACGACACAGGCAAATGTGTTCACATCCATCAGTATGAGGTAAACCCATACTAACACTTTGATTTATTTGATTTATTTTGGAGAAAGAACTACTATCTATACATTTTTCCAAGTACAGTATTGATTAATGGTCCACCACCGCATCATTCTGAGGTTTATTTGGCCCTTGCATGTAACCATAAATGCAACACACACGCACACACGCACATACACACGGACACGCACACGCACACGCACAAACGTTTTCTCAAGTATATCTATGGAAAACCTTATGGCGAATTTAGTAGGTGAGCTCTTAATATTCCACGAACGATTACAACCACTTTCTGAGACCTGTTCGGAATCTTTATTTCAGGCCACGTCGGCCTCTCGTCAGAGCCCAACGGAATGACGCACGTTCTCCGACATGGGCCAGAGCGGACACCGATGAAATCACCAAACCACCTCGTCCTTGGCAGCGGCACAAACGACAGCCACGTTATATTATGAGATGACACTTAATATTTACGTATTGAATATATATATATATATATAATATATATATTTATTTTTTTTCTCCAAAACGTGAGTTCCTCCAGCCGAAATATTTTTCTGGTCTGTTGCAGGCCTCACAAAAGGGTATAATTGAAATGAAATTGAAAAGACCACGCCGAGCTTGTTCTGGATTGACCAAACGTTGCAATTGTCCAGCCCTTTGCAAATAAATGAAAGAGTCCATGGTGCAATGTACTTTGTCATTGAAATTTGCGAGCATAGAATTTGATGTATTTGCAAAACAAAGAATTAGTTATTTAATGAGGTTCAAATACGATATTAAAATGAAGTAATGTGAGGGAAAATATATCAGGATCATGTGGATTATGTGAAGATGTTTGCTTTTTTTTACGTATACATTCAAATTAATGACATTAAATGAAAGGGACAGCCTGCAAACCAAGCGGATAGGTGGAAATAATTCAAATACAGGAAAGAGTAATTCTGATTTCTAATTAAGACAGTGTGTCTAATGTGCTTTGATGAAGACTTAAAAAATGTCGACAAATTATTTTATGGCAACCACAATAAAACGTAAACAATTCGTTTTTGCGTCTTAATTAAATGCTATATAAATCAGCATGCATGGTATTGTATTGTAAACGTGCCTTTTATTACGTCGTACCAAACACAGTGGAGCTATACGCATTTTTATTGTCTTGAAACCCCCAATGGAAATACAATGTCGTTTTAAACAGCGGCAGCAAATCTGTATATTATTCCTGAAACAAGGTATAAAGCGGGGTATTTTGATAGTCGTTGGTAAAATATAAATTTTAAGATTATGTATTAATATGTGTTTTGAAAACATGAAACTTAAACTTAAACTGATCCATGCATATATATATATATATATATGAAATAATTTTTGCAAAATGAAATTAACAAATACAATTGAAAATATGTTAACTAATTCAACTGATGAATTTTCCAAAACGTCGAAGTCAGGTAAGTAGATTTGTCGGTTGACAACCGTAAAATCGCTCTTACTGTGGTATTCCTGTGCGCCATAATTGGGCTCGAGGCCGGCTTCGGATTCACCAGCGGGCCCCCTTCTGATGTTTCCACTTTGCGCGACCAGGTGCTGGTCATCCGCCTGGCTGCTCTGTGGTCGTGCGAGTCTCCGACAGCTGGTGAATTTGTTGGGGTCCAGAATGTCCAAGACGGAGAATGAGGTAGTCCGATGACCGGTTGGACCCTGCAAAAGCGCATTCAAAAATTACAAAATAAATAAATAAAACCAACTTTGTGGCGAATGAATGAAATGAAGTAATTCATGCCTTTGTCACATCCCGGCTCGATTACTGCAATGCCCTTTACTTTGGAGTCAGCAACTATAAATACTGTTGACTTGACTTGAATGTTACATTATTCATCGAGAAACTTTGGAACTTGAATGAGAACTCGAATGAGAACTCGTTGGAGAGTTTCAACGGCGCGTTCTTTTGTGTGTGTCTGTGTGTGTGTGTCGGATAACATATAAAAGTGGAACAACGAGCTAATTTGAAACCAATTAAATATAGTCACAAGATACAGACCGATTTTCATTATGGCCTATCTCTGAAAATATTTTATTCGTGCGTTTCTTTTTGTCTTGATGCTGTTTTTCTCAAACATGACGTTAATAAAAACAGGAATACGCACGATGAACAACAACGGCTATCGCGGTAGATAGATAGATAGATAGATAGATAGATAGATAGATAGATAGATAGATAGATAGATAGATAGATAGATAGATAGATAGATAGATAGATAGATAGATAGATAGATAGATAGATAGATAGATAGATAGATAGATAGATAGATAGATAGATAGATAGATAGATAGATAGATAGATAGATAGATAGATAGATAGATAGATAGATAGATAGATAGATAGATAGATAGATAGATAGATAGATAGATAGATAGATAGATAGATAGATAGATAGATAGATAGATAGATAGATAGATAGCATCCATAAAATCATGAGGAGGTCGCAATGAACTGTGTGGATAGTGAAAAAAAAGTATTTCGCAAATCTCTTTCTCACGTACATTTGATTGATGTCATCAAATACATTCCTTTCTTTTACAATAAATCACAAAACAATCAATGGTACAAAACGAAATTAACAAATACAATTGAAAATATGTTACATTCTTCTGAGTCTCTCCCTCGAAATCTGCTAGATACGTTTTGATAATAACGGGATTAAAAATAAACACACACACAAAAACGAAGAAGGAAGCGCATTGACATTTACCCGTTGCGAAAACGGTAACACTGGAATTGGCAATAAAACAGGACATTAAAACGTAAATTCGGCCATGACTAACCATTTTAAAGAAATTGTCAGGTTTCCTCGGTTCTCTTTTACTTCTTTTTTTTGCCTACACCCACATACAAAGTTGACTAAGTATAAGTGTAAGTATAAGTGTATATATATTCATTCATTCATTCAATGATCTTCCGAACCTCTTTCAAGGGAGATTTTCAATTAAGAGAGGTTTTCAATTGAGAGAGTAAGAGCCAATTGTGGCTCATAAATTACTCACTGAATACCATCTAACTATAATAACAAAAATAATAAATTACTCGTCTGTATCACCAGACTGCATTGATCACCTCTTGTTTTATGTTGAGGAAAGAAATGTCATATGTGCTGTATGTTTCACATACAGTACATTTGACAAGAAAGTTTATCCAATCCAATCATTTATATTTTTTTCGCATTAGCCACGCAATCGGGTTGTGCAGTTCACGACCATTTCTACTAGTAATTTAACTTTGTCTACGTTAAATCATATTCAAAATCTAATGATTTCGATGCGAATCGTTAGTCTACTTCAATTCGAAAAGTGTCGTCAATGGAGCCTTGGTTTATTTGTTTCCTCCTTTCGTACAAGGTCAACAAAGTTTTTGTTTTGTGTTCGTTTTGTTTCGATGTCATCCATTCAATCATGCTATGGTAACTGTATCAAAATACATTTTCGCAAAGGAAGCGCTTCTTAGTATCTACCTGCTGCGGTGGGACTAAACCCGGGTTTGTCGGTGGAGTTTCCGAGTGGCTCTGTGCATGACTGTCTCTGATCCCGGACAGCGTGCCGGAGAACAACCGTTTTTCACCCGCTGTTGCTCCATTCTGCGTGTCCAAATGGTCCGGGCTGAGCATGGGTTGGACTCCTTCCTCGTTAAAGCTCGGTACCGGTTCTTCTCTCGTCATTGAAGGCTGGAATCCTGCAGCGGGGCGCGCAGCGGCCCCCCCTCGATTTATCAATGTCTGAACACAATCCCCCCCAGGTCCCTGTGCTGCAATGTCCCGGTTCATGACTTTAATCTTCCTCTGCCATCTATTTCAAATCCAGATTTTTAAAAAACAAATTTTTAAAAAGAGAATCGCTCAGACCAAGCAATACAAAATCAACTTTGTTTTTCATATCAAAGTAGCAAATCAGCTGTAGCAAATCAGCTACTCTCCCACCAAAGGTGGTTCGTGAGTCCAGTCGACATCCAGAGTTTTCGCACTGTTTAAGTTTTCCATAGGATTATGAGAGGCTTTAATTAGTGCGTTCGTATGCCAGGTCCTGTCTACTTTTTGTTTTCTTGTCCTCCGCGCCTCCCGTCATCATCCGTTGCGTCATAGCACAGAGTCTTTAGATTTGTAATTTGTTATATTTCGACAAAACATCGCACCCGAGTTCGTTCCCGGTACGGCGCTCTGTGTCTCGCCCGAGGGCTCTGCGCGATCGGTATGTCGCGGTCTTCTGCTTGCAGCAGGAGCCTGACAACATCCGAGGGAGGAGGGGAGGGGCCCCGCCCCCGTAACCGCGACCCCACCTTCCCCTTGAAGTAAAATCGGGCTTTTCTACCTCCACCTATGCTCAGCGCAAGCGGGCACTGACGCCTATTTCTGACAATCTACAGCAGTGATTCTCAACTTTCTTTTTCAATTATGTGCACCCTGTGAACTATTTAGTTCATTCCCCTAATCATCGCAAACCATTTTTAAGGGGGACGGAGAGAGGGGGGGGGCGTGGGTCGAGGTCATGCGAAGAGTCAATTATTTTGTCATCGGTGTCTATTCATTAAATTTCGATACTCCTGCAGTTCACGTATCTCTACAACTATTTAAAAATACAGTAAAAATAAAGACAAAAAAGAAAGAAATGATCAGTTTAATTATAAATAAATATTTGTGCACATTAAATAAACATCAACAAAAAGTGTCCACTGTTCTGAAGAAGAAATCCATCCATCCATTGTTTGATCCGGTTTTCCTCACAAGGGTCGCGGGCGTGCTGGAGCCAATCTCAGTTGTCTTCGGGCAGCAGGCAGGGTGCATAGACAAATAACTGTTGGCACTCACAGTCACACATAGGGACAATTTAGAGCGTATAATAAACCTACCATTCATGTTTTTGGAATGTGAGAGGAAACCGTAGTACCCAGAGAAAACCCACACAGGCACGGGGAGAAAATTCAAAATCCACACATGAAGTTTGGGTCTGGAATCAATCCCCAGACATCTGCACTGTGAGACGGATGTGCTTACCAGTCATACACTGTGCAAAATAAAGGTAGAAACTTAAAAAAAAAAAAGCAATTGATTAATTAAATAGAGGACGGACAACATGACCAATTGTCACACCAAATATTGCATTGTTGCACCAAACTGAGTTTCTGCATTTCATGGGACCATTTCGTGACACTTGGCCTTGTGCTTCACAGAGAATCTTTGTCGTTTTGGTGGGAGGGAGGCAACTCTTTTGATCAAGCTTTTAAAACATATTTTGAATTCTCATTAAATCCCTGATGTGCCTTCACATTCCCCCAGAATTAAACATACTCCGATTTGAGGACCACTGATCTACACAATACATATTTTGCTGTTCCACACAGAAAGTATTCATCGGCTATAATTCGTACAAGTAAACCAACTACTTTGCACAACACAATACTCAACAGCAGCCCATTTATCTATAACCGAGGCATGACGTATGCTCGTGAAAAGTAAGTTTAAACACACAATTAAGTCAGAACCAACATTGATCAAGTTTATGCAACAACACATCACATGTAGATCAATTCTAATTTGAACTTTAAACAAAACAGATTATATTTCTTCATTCATGAGCTGAATGGAGAAATATGCTTTTTTTGGGGGTTCAGGTTGGATATTGGAATCTACTTTATATACAAAGACAATGATGCAGCGAAGAAATGAAGACAAATGCAGTAGTGGCTGTGAATCACGATCAGCTCCAAGAGTCACAGTCAGCTCGAATTGGCGTTAGATGTTGCCAAGTGGAGTTATCAAGTGCTTTGCAACACTTATTGATGAGCAATTTTAAATGATGTGTAGCTGATGTGTTGCCTCTAGAGGTTTATTTGTGCATCCCCATGAGAAGAGCCCTTATCTTTAATGCTGATTCCAGAGCAAGGCCTCTCCCCAAAACTCAATTACGGACGAATAAAGCTGGTAATGTCCCTGCTGCAGTGAAATATTGATTCCTAATCCTTGGCAGTCATTATTATGCCAGAAAGTAATAGACCACAGAATTGGATTTTGATTTAACACATGACGTGTTTATTCTAATGCTGGGATCTTAACATTCCACTGACTTTTAACCATCGAGTTGAGGGGGTGGGCTGATGAAGGACAAGACCACACATTTACTGTATACTGTTGCACAGAGGGAAAAAAAGTTGACACGACATCTTTCCTCACACGCTGCTTCCCTCATACACGTCACAGTGTCTATGTAATTGACTTGCTTAATGAACCTTAGGAGGAAGAAATTAAAAGTTGGGCAAAATAATTGAATGGAACACTGAGATCTGATTAGCCAGTTAGATCGCTAGAGCGACTGCAGATAATGTATTTTGCTTTGACCTGGGGGTTTGTACGGCTTCTTTAAACGCTGACAGATACAATGGAACGGCAGGCAGGCAAGCGGACGGGCGGCCAGGGAGGCTGGCGGGCAGATAGATAATTCATCTACCAGTAACTGTAAATTAGCGGCTCGGTAGTCCAGTGGTTAGCACGTCGGCTTCACAGTGCAGAGGTACCGGGTTCGATTCCAGCGCCGGACTCCCCGTGTGGAGTTTGCATGTTCTTCCTGGGCCTGCGTGGGTTTTCTCCAGGTGCTCCTCCCACATTCCAAAAAACATGCGTGGCAGGCTGATTGAACACTCTAAATTGTCCCTAGGTGTGAGTGTGAGTGTGAGTGCGAATGGTTGTTCGTTTCTGTGTGCCCTGCGATTGGCTGGCAACCGATTCAGGGTGTCCCCCGCCTACTGCCCGAAGACAGCTGGGATAGGCTCCAGTTCCCCCCGCGACCCTAGTGAGGATCAAGCGGCTCGGAAGATGAATGAATGAATGAATAACTGTAAATTATTTCTTCATGTGGGCGGCCCGGTAGTCCAGTGGTTAGCACGTCGGCTTCACAGTGCAGAGGTACCGGGTTCGATTCCAGCTCCAGCCTCCCTGTGTGGAGTTTGCATGTTCTCCCCGGGCCTGCGTGGGTTTTCTCCGGGTGCTCTGGTTTCCTCCCACATTCCAAAAAACATGCGCAGCAGGCTGATTGAACACTCTAAATTGTCCCTCGGTGTAAGTGTGAGCGTGGATGGTTGTTTGTCTATGTGTGCCCTGCGATTGGCTGGCAACCGATTCAGGGTGTCCCCCGCCTACTGCCCGGAGACAGCTGGGATAGGCTCCAGCACCCCCCGCGACCCTAGTGAGGATCAAGCGGTACGGAAGATGAATGAATGAAAATATTTCTTCATGTAGCTTGTTATTATAATCACTCTCGTTTACCATTCAGCAAAAACAATGAATTGGAAAATGTAAAACATCATTTCATCTGAAAACAATGTTGCCCCCACCGTTCCTTTTTGATATTATAACAAAACATTTCGTAGGCTATAACCCAATGGGGTCAAACATACGGCCTACGGGCCGTACCTGCCCCCAACTTGGTTCAATCAGGCCCGCAGAATATTTTAAAAGACACTGAATGCATATTTTTAATACGGTGCAATTCATGGATTATAGGGGACACACTGTTTTAATCAGAGTAGAAGACAACATTGTTTTAATCTGAGAAGAAGACATCCGCATTCTCAGTCTGTCACTGAGACACATCCAACACAGCAGACGCTATCAAGTACATGTGAATACTTTATTCTTTACACATTTAATAGCACTCTCCTTAGTTTGTAAGGTGTAGGCAGGAATTAAATTGTGATTTTATATGCACTTGTGTAAATGGTTTTAAAATTCCTTTCTTTATAAATCTCATTTAATCTTAGTGCATTACTATATTTTTCAATACCAATTACTTGTTAGTTTTGTGCCTGTGTACATTCAGTGGGATCAGTTGCAATGCATATATGTGAATGATAAAAGTAAATTGCACATTTGTCTAAGGCATGGGTCACCAACATGACCAAGACAGGTAGCCCGTGAAGACCACCTGAGTAACCCGCCAGTGCCTGGACATTGTGATTTGCTAGTAGAAATTATGATTTAAATATGCAAACACTGGCAGTACTGTGAAACATTTTTAAACACGATCAAAGTCTGACAATTTAAATCATCAAGTATTAAAAATAACATACTCATATTACTGAAGGTATTTTCGACAAATATATTATTTCAGACGTGTATCAATTTGGTAGCCCTTCACACAATCAGTGCACTTGTAGTTGCTCTCACCCTCGAAAATGTTGGTGACACCTGGTCGAAGGAAATCTAAGGTCCTTCATGAAATCTTTTGTAAAAGATATATTCATTAAATTTCAACATTTTCCTAATGTTCTTATGCTTCTTTTGACCAAAATCAAGGAATGAGATGATAGTTTGGTTATTTATAGCATAGTAGGGTATAATTTTAATGGTGTAGCCCACTTGACATCTACCGAGGCCGTATGTGGCCCACAATGTGTAATGAGTTTGACACCCCTGCTTGGAACCACATAGTTTTGGAGCACGTCACACCAGCGGGCGCACATGCGTACGGACCGTACGGGCCATACACTGAGGCGGATCTTTTCCAAGTAACGTAGGCGGTATGACCATGAAGAAGTAAGTTTTCTATAAGATACTGTATTCCTAAAAAAAACGTTTGGTGAAAAATGAATAGCTTTTGTTTTTTATAATTTCCAACCAATAACTAAAGACTGGTGTCAAGAGCAAAGTAAACAGACTGTGATGTATTCCCAGCAGCGTTAAGCGTTTTAAACGTTTCAAGCACGTATTTGTGTGTACCACTACTTGTGTGCAGCGGTTGTAATGGAATCATAATTACGAGTAATTGCCCTCCCTTTACCACCTAAAACAAACATGTACGTGTGAGAGAGCCAGTGTCTGTCTAGTGACTAATACTGTAATTCTCATTAAGGTTAATGAGCTCAGTATAGCCACCTCTTTATTAAATTAATTGCAGACTGTAAAGAATCTTAATTAGTACAATCGCCGTTGCAGCTTGAGCTGCCTAATTGGATACTAGTGACTGCAGTGAGATGAAGAGCATTTTCTTACACCTCCGCTTTACTGAGAAGAACTAGGACAAATATATTTGTACTATGATTGGACCCAATTAAAAAAAAACATAGATTCAAATATAAAATGTCTGCTCCTGCAAAGCTCATTCTACATCTGAAATTCAAGATTCAACTCAAAGAAGGTCAGATAACAAGGTTAACTCATTGTCATCAACTCAGTTACTGCCTTGTAAAAGTAATTAGTTACTCAGCAAAGTAATATTATTTTTCAATTGTGTTCAACCCAAAGTGTAAACAATTTTATAACAGTAGCTGAATGATTAATAAAAACAATATATTTGAGAACATTTGATATTTACTCAAACTCAACAGACTGCAACTTGCCACATGCTTAGAAATAAAAATGTATACAAATAAATATTGGAAATAAATAATATTTAGACATTGCATTCGAGTGCAAAACTAAAATACACAAATATTATCACACTACGATGAAGGTTGTTTGTCTGGTTACTGCCTGTTTTATTTTGAAATAATGATTGTCCTCCTGTTTTATTTTGAAAGAATGATTGTCCTCTCATTTCAGGTCATTTCCCTTACCTCCTGTGCCAGTCCAATTGTTTGCCCCGCCCTGATTCTTTCCACCTGTTGCCCCTGACCTTGCAATTAAACGATCCTTGTGCCCGGCTCTCCAAAACACTTTTAACCTCGTTTCATTTGAAAGGAAGAAAACAAGGGAACTGAGTGGACTGAGGCAAGGGTGAGTCTGTCTGTGAATATGCCATTCGCTTCAGGACTCTGACTGCTGAGTGGGTGGAATGCCATGGCACTTTATAATATCTTTCTGAAAGGGCTGGCTGCTGCCATTAGACTTGCCTGCAGATCTGGACTCTTTCATTGCTCTAGCTCAGGGGTGTTCAAAGTCGGTCCTGAAGAAGGTCCCCAAGAGCAACACACCTGATTCAAATAATCAGGAACATTCTAATTCTGCTTCAGAGCTGGCTGATGAGCTGATCATCGGAATCAGGTGTGTTGCAGCCGGGAGAGTGGAAAACAGGCAGGACAGTGGCCCTACAGGCCCAGAGCTGGACATGCCTGTTCTAGCCATTCGAACTGAAAACCGGCTTCAGGAGTTCTGGGCTCTCCAAGGAAGACACCAACAGAGGCGGCTCCGCCCGCAGCAGGTTCCAGTCACCAGTTTTTCTTTGAGTCATCCATCGGCAGAACATCGCCAGTTTCTGCATGTGAAAGAGGAGGAATCCATGCAGCTAGGAAGAACTCAGCTCAGGCTGAACGCCAGCGTCGTCTCAAGATGGGGAGGTTCTTTTACTATGGGGATTCTGGACATCTTGCGGCTGTCAGCCCAGCCAAAGCAAAGCATGTGGTGAGCCATTTCACTTCATCAGCTTTGCCTTCACGCAGTTTGACCCCGTCAAAGTATGACACAGTTGAGCTGCCTCTCCTCCACATCGAGACTAGCCAGATGAGGTGGCTCGCCTCTATGGTGAGGTATTCAGGACATTTCCTACTGGCAAGAGGCCCCGGGGACAACCCAGGACACACTGGAGAGATTTTGTCTCCTGGCTGGTCTAGGAACTGGCCTTGGGATCCTCCGGGACGAGCTGAAAGAAGTGGCTGGGGAGAGGGGAAGTCTCTGGGAAGTCTGGCCTTTCCTGCTACAGCTGTTGCCCCCGCAACCTGACCCTGGATAAGTGGTAGAAAATGGATGGGTGGATGGATAGATGGAACACAGCAGGATTAAGATTAATGGTCTTCAAAACACTGTTTCGATATTGCTCAAAACAAATGTATCCCGGGTGGTGCGGTGGACCAGTGGTTAGCGCGTCGACCTCACAGTGCAGAAGTGAGTTCGATCCCGGCTCCAGCCTTCCTGTATGGTGTTTGTTTGTTCTCCCCGGGCCTGCGTGGTTTCCTCCCACATTCCAAAAACATGCATGGCAGGCTGATTGAACACTCTAAATTGTCGTGTGAGTGTGAGAAAGGACAGTTGTTCGTCTCTGTGTGCCCTGCAATTGGCTGGCAGCCGGTTCAGGGTGTCAACCACCTACTCCCCGAAGATGGCTGGGATAGGCTCCCACAACCCTTGTGAGGATAAAGTGGATCGGAAAATGGATGCATGGATAAATGTATCCCTGGCTGCCAGGATCCAGGGAAACTGTTTTCATTACCCCAGTACTAGTGTAATCCCTTCTATTTTGCTTCTTTGTGGCTCGTCAAGGTTCTCATTTAGATTAGATAGTTTATCTTCTTTACACACTTCCTTCCACATTTTGCATCACACACACACTCACACACACAGACACATGCAAAACCCTCATCAGTGCTTACACCCAAATCGGAACGTTGATATCATGATGATTATAGGATATTCGCATTTACAATGGAAACAATTTAAAGATATTTCAAATGAAAGCTTAATTATTACAGTGAGATCTCAAACTATTTAATTGTCAACATTTGTGTGTTGCCTATTTGCCTTATCTTCTTCAGACAGATGTTCTTTCTATTGATTCCCGAGCATTCTTTTGTCAGGCAGTACTCTCAACTCCAGTGGAATCACTGTTGTCGACAGTCTCCATTTTTCGTCCCTTCATAAATCTCTCGCTGGGTTCCCCTCGCTTCTCATCCTGAACTCTCGCTCTTTGTCCATGTCATGGAGGAAATGCACATGTGACCATTTCCATACTCAAACATGTTGAAAATACAAATGTTTCAATCAATGTATCGTTTTAAAGATAGTAAATGTATTAGAACAGAAAGGTTGAACATAGGCCTGCAGTGATGCTTTCTCTTTCTCTCCCTCTTTGGTGGTTGAAGTCACTGGACCGAGAGGTGCATTACAATTACAGTTTGGAGCTGAGGACCATGATGACACGTAAAAGGTAGCAGTGTGCAAACCTTGCACGGATATTTCGATGTCTCATATCAAGCTCATATCGATACAAAAAAACAGTATGAGGGGGGTATCTGCAAGCAAAGTTGACTGAGATCCTTTGTTGTTCGACCCGTGAACACCGGATGGACAAGAAAACAATTAGGAGGAAGAAAACTAAAGACTACATTGACATTTTTTTTGTCATTTTTTAAATATCCTCATGATACTACTGTTATATTATTGACATTGTTACGGTATAAAGATATTTTGTTAATGCTGGATTTTTGACACAAGAGGTATTGTTCAGAACATCATCATATTTAAGGAAGACTTCAAAAGAGAGCGATTCTGTTTCTTTTTCTTCCAATACAGAGGAAGCATAATTTAATCAAGGGCTTCACAATCTCTGGAAAAAATATTATTAACTTGGGTATAAGTCTGGTGTTTCACTGTTAAGTGCCCCGAAAGCAATAGATGTGCAATAAATTCATATGGAATTGTATGCTTTCATAATCTTTGACCAATCAGATGCAACCTTAAAAGCGCATCACATTACAACAGGAGAACAGTATCTAAGGGCATTACTAACACGGTCTAGTCACACCATAAATGTGACTAGAATATGCACACATTGGACTTCAATTGTGATCTTATTTTTCACGTTTATCCTTCTCACTTCTCCAATGGTTGTACGCTTGAGTCTTCGTATAATTCCAACAGCATTCCAATGCCTCTTCTGCTGAACGTGTCGCTTGAGGTAGTCCAGCTTCCATTTAGTCCATATTTTCCATCTGAAAATTTGCTTACAACTTCAGCTTCGCTGCAGGTTTTGCAGAGCAGAACTTTTTCCCTCGAAAAAGAAAAGGTCTCACCCAGTTCCACCGCTTGTTCTTCGATTTCATTTGTTGATTAATGTGTACTGTCCCATTGAAATAAGAAAAAAAAAATGCACATACTCAGACCGCCATTCCAACCTAAAAGAACCACTGTTGATTTTTATTTTGGTTTGGGGAGTCGACATATTGCATTTACTGCCCGCTCGTTTAGCCATGATAAGGGGTTAACATTAGCGTCACTTATCTCTGACGCGTCGTTATTGTCATGGAGCGCGTATAAGCAGAGCACACGGGCAAGTACTGTCAATGCCGTGATTGGTTGCATCGCGTCATTTCATCATGTCATATGATTGGCTGGCCACTGGTCACTCACTGAATTACACAGCAAAATGATGCAGGGAAAAAAAGGTATACCTGTATATACAGTATTTATTTCATTTGCAGTGCGTTCACTGCGTGAATAGGTTTTCTTGTGTGCTGAGTGTGTGCTACCAGTATGCAATTGCACAAATAAAAGGGAACAGTCATTTTTAGTAGACTCAATTAGAAGCTACATATTATTAAGCCTTGGGAAAACTCACAAGCATTCACAGACAAATGCAGAGACAACATTTGACACAAACAGTCTTTTATTTATGTATTTATTTTTTGGGTATTCTTTTTTTTTAACCACTTACCGGCATCCCAAGGAAAATTCAAGTCAAAATCGAATGTATATTCGGTGGTTGCACAATACCCTAATAACCAGATCACATGCCTGCAGGTATACATATTTTAGTGGACATGTACCTGTTCGCCTAGTGCAAAAACTGATGCATGCACAATCAAGGGTCTCCAAATGCTCATCCACAGCGACCAACTTTACATCATCTGCAAGTGGAGATCTCCTCGCAGTTCCACTTAAATGTACTGGTGCACCAATCTCCTGACTCTCCATGTCATGCAGACTATGCGGCTCCCTCCTACTGAAGTTAAAGGGAAGGTGGGTAGCCGCTTTGATTGGCTTGGAGTTGATCGGAGTCCCTCCCACAATAATGCACAATGTGTCAAAGTGTCTGTTAGTTTCGCAAAATATCATAAGAAAGAAAACTCCACCCATGTGCACATTTTTAGACTGCACTTTGTGCTAGACTTGCGCTGAGCATGAAAATAGAGCCCTCAGAATGAAATAGATGCGCAAAGAAAGCTGTACCACTGGAGCTGGGGTACTGCGGACAATGCCTTGCTCAAAGGGCAGACTAGCATCTCTCCAGCAAGTTGGTCTTTTTTTTTTTTTGCATGCATCGTGTTACTTAAACTCAAAGGTTCTGACTTTAATTCACATTTTAAATTATGTTTATTTTAGAACTGTACAGACCTTAAATATTTTGTGTTGACTAATGGGGAGGGCCAATCCCACAATGTGACTGAAAACATTTTTGGGTTGGAACGTCCAAAGATGTGCATGCATGGGTGCACCCACGCACGCACGCACACACACACACGCACACACACACACACACACACACTTGCAGTTATCTTGGCCTCTATAATTATTTTAATAGGATTTTCTTTCTATTCCGCCTGGGCTTGTTTCTTTAATAACACCATTACAACCTCAATGCAACCTCAATATATTACCACTTGATATCATGGTTGCCCACCTCAGAGCTGTGTGTGTGTGTGTGTGTGTCTGTGTGTGTGTGTGTGTGTGTGTGTGTGTGTGTACGCGCATCCGCCTAGGTTAATAAGCTGATATGTGTTTTAGAATAGGCACTTAGCCCTGCTGCACTTGTTCTTTTTGTGTCTGTGTATTGAGTGAATGGAGGGACCAACCACTGACAACAGTGGAGTAAAATCTCAATAGGAAAAAGCAATGATCCTTTATTATTTTTTTTTTAAATTAGCCAACTCTCCTAAGCCTACATTATGTGACCTTGCCTTTTATTTTGAATTGATACTCAATGGGACAAAGCAATTAAAGCATGTCTGTCTCAGAGCAACATGTTTCTTTTTTCTATGGTCTATATTAAATCGTCTCTCACCAGTGGAGCCTCTTTGTCTGGTATAATGTCTGATTCAGTTAAACATGAAATTAATTACCATAGATTTGCATTTGAATTGGAGCTGTTGCAGGCTGTGGCTTCTTGCTGCGGTGTAAGGTTTAAGTTGCTTGGCAGATAAATGAAATGCGATGGCGTCCTCACAACATGCAAATTGGTCTCCGCTCAGCTCAGCACCACGACCCCCTTGGCCTCTCCACAGATGGTAAGTCCATAAGAAGGGGAACCCCAAGTACCATTTCAGGCGATGCCCGGCCAGGTCCCAAACCCAAGGTGTTATCAGGGCGTTGGCCAAACGAGCCTCACCTCACTAGTCACAAATCGCACACCTGCACCTTCCCCTTCCTCCACTTTACCAACATATAGCACTTCCGCTTGCCATAGTCCCTGTCTCATCCTGCTGCCATCTACCCCATTCAATCCATCATCACAGCCAGACACCCTCACGACTACAATAACAAGAGAAAATATTTTAAAATGTCAAATACCAATCTCCGCCCACTCCTCCAATCCTCACTGTCACCCACACATCACAAAATCCTCAAACTGGCTCTATTTAACACCCGCTCACTCAACATCAAAGCACTTGTCTTACACAAATTCATAACTGACAATAACCTGGACTTCCTCTTTATCACCGAAACCTGGCACAAACACCTGGACTACTTCTCACTCAACCAAGCCACCCCTCCTGGTTACACCTACATCGACAAGCCCCACCTCACTAGCCGAGGTCGTGGAGTGGCATCAGTCCATAAAACAGTTTAAAATCAGCACTATATCCACCTCACCCACTGAGTCCTTTGAACATATCACCTTCAAATTCCCTGGTACCTTCCCCCTGGTCATTGCTGTCATTTACCGTCCCCCGAAATTCAAATTTTCTCAGACTTCTCCGATTTTGTCACACAGTGTCAACTTCCCCACCCACACCCACGGTCACCCTCTGGACTTAGTCTGTTCCACCGAGCTCACCATTGAAAAACTCTTGAGCACCAACCTCAACATCTGCGATCACCTGGCTATCATTCTGGATATCCACCTCCCACCCCCTTCCCAAGGAAAAGAGCACCATATCATTCAGAAACCTCAAATCCATCTCCCCAACTGACTTTTCTACCACCGTCTTCAACCACCTGTCCATATTACCTCCTCCACAGTCCCATAACTCCACTGTTCTCACCAACTACGACAACAGCACTCTCTCCTCCTGTCTCAATCAACTTGGCCTCATCAAAACCAAAGCTATTACCGTTGACAAATGCAATTCATTCCGATCCTACTTTCAATCCAAAATCTACATCCTCTACAGTTCACTCACCACCTCACCCGCCCCCCCTCCCTTCCTACCAGCACCCATCACTCCAACTACTTCACCTCTCTGAATTCACACCTGTCTCCATAGCCGAACCCACCAATATCATCTAAACAATGAATTCCTCCACCTGCACACTGGATCCCATCCCATCTTCCTTCGTCAAGCACTGCTTTCCCACCATCTCCCACCTCGTCATGAACATTGTCAACTCCTCCCTCAACTTTGCCTATGTCCCCTTCACTCAAACTGGCTGCTGTAACCCCCATAATAAAAAAAAAACCTGTACTCAACCCTGACATCATGAGCAACCTTCGACCCATCTCCAACCTTCCCTTTCTGTCCAAAGTCATAGAACGTGCCGTCGCATCTCAAATTAAAACCTACCTAGACAATAACCAACTTTTTGAGCAATTTCAATCTGGATTCCACACACAACACAGCACTGAAACAGCCCTCCTTAAAATCACCAATGACCTCCTCCTCGCCTCTTACTCCGGCCTACTCTCCATCCTCATTCTTCTTGACAGCTGGCTTCGACACCATCAACCACTCCATCCAACTTTCTCGCCTGCAATCCCTAAACATCACCGACAAAGTCCTCACCTGGCTTCACTCATATCTCACAGACAGGAAATAATTCACACACATCAACAACTGCTCTTCCTACACTGCCCCACTGTCCCAAGGTGTCCCACAGAGTTCTGTGCTTGGTCCTCTTCTCTTCATTCTCTACCTTCTACCCCTTGGCCAAATAATTCGTCATTATGGTCTCCAGTTCCTCTGCTACGCTGATGACGTCCAACATATCTACCAAATCATCTACCCCAACAACCCACTCCACCCTGTCTAACTGTCTTTCAGATATCAAATCCTGGATGCAGACAAACTTTCTCACTCTTAACTGCACTAAATCTCAACTGCTAATAATCGGTCCTCGGTGCCTCACCCAAACAGCCTCCAACTTTTACCTCACTATTGACAACTGCACCCTATTCCCCTCCTCTCACTGTCGCAACCTCTGTGTCCTTTTTGATAACAACCTCTCTTTCGACCAACACATTACCCAAATCACCAAAACTGCTTTCTTCCACCTCTCGTCTCGGCCCTTGACTTTCTTTCAACGCTGCTCAAACCCTCATCCACGCTTTCATCATCTCCCGCCATGACTACTGCAATAGCATCCTCTACGGTACAACCTCCGAACTCCTCAATAAACGACAATACATCAGAAACCCTTTCAAACCCGGATGACCTCACCACTCACTACAATTCCTACCTCACAAATATTCTAAATTCTCTCGCCCCCCTGAAGACCAAGACTGCTTCATTCTCTACATCTGCCCCGGGTTTACACCCGCTCTTAGATCATTGAAATTAAAAAAAACGCCAACTTGAGCGACTCTATAAGAAAACCGGTCTCACCATCCATAAGGACATGTACACTACCCATATCACTAAATACAAGGACCAAATTGCACAAATCAAATCCAGCTACTACTCCGGCCTCATCCTCTCCAACGAAGGAAATTCAAGAACTCTCTTCTCCGTCATGAACAAAATCCTCCGGCCACCAAACTCTCTCCCCCTCCACCTGTACTCCACAGCAACCTGCAACTCCATAATGGAACACTTCTACAACAAAATCCTTAAGATCCATCATCAAGTCAAGTCAACAGTATTTATAGAGCACTTTCAAACAGCCATCGCTGCATACAAAGTGCTGTACATGGAGCGATTTAACATGCACAATAAACAGTAAGACAAATCGGTAATAAAGGCGGTAGAAAGCACCAAACAGTAAAATTAAGAACAAATCTAAGTCATGCTGAGTCGAACGCCAAAGAATACAAGTGAGTTTTGAGGAGGGCTTTGAAGATGGGCAGCGAGGAGGCTTGCCGAATGTTCAGTGGGAGGTCATTCCAGAGAGAGGGACCAGCAACAGAAAAGGCTCGATCCCCTCTGAGCCTCAGTTTCGTTCTTGGTACTTCTAACAAAGACTGGTCCACAGACCTGAGGCGCCGGGCAGGTGTGTAGGGGCGGATGAGCTCAGAGAGGTAAGGTGGCGCGAGATTATTCAGAGATTTGAAAACAAAGAGGAGGATCTTGAAAATGACTCTAAAATGAATGGGGAGCCAGTGAAGGGATGACAGAGTAGGAGTTATATGCTCCCTCTTACGAGTACCAGTCAAGAGGCAAGTAGCGGCATTTTGGACCAGCTGAAGACGCTTAATGGAGGACTGGCTGACTCCAAAGTAAAGGGCATTGCAGTAATCGAGCCAGGATGTGACAAAGGCATTAATTACTGTCTCAAAGTGTTCATGTGAGAGGAGAGGTTTTATTTTGGCCAGCTGTCTAAGGTGAAAGAAGCTGGATTTAACAGCGGCACCAATTTGCCGATCGAGTTTGAAATCACTGTCCAGTTTAAGGCCCAAGTTTGAGACCGTTGATTTCAGATAAGGAGCAGGGGGCCCAAGTCTACAGGATGGAATGTACAAGGAACACTGGGACCAAACAATATCACCTCTGTCTTCTTTTCGTTGAACTTCAAGAAATTTTGTGCCATCCAGGTTTGATTTCTTCCAGACAGGATAGGAGTGGCCTTAATGAGAAGGCGTCTTTCTTGCTCAGTGGGACATAGATCTGGCAGTCATCTGCATAGCAGTGGAAGGGAATAACATGTTTCCTTAAGATGGAACCCAATGGGAGCAGATACAGCTGGAAACGAGTCAGCAGAATACTGTGATCCACTGTATCAAATGCTCCAGAGTCATTTGCCAGGAGGATGTCATTAGAAACGCGTAACAGGGCTGACTCCGTGCTATGCATCGTCCTGAAACCTGACTAGAAGACCTCCAAGATATTATGTTCATCCAAGAAAAGTTTCAACTGCATGTGCACAGCTTTTTCCAGATTTTTGGAAATGAAAGGCAGTTTGGAAATGGGCCAGTAACTTGACAGCACATCTGGATCAAGACCAGGTTTCTTGATCAAGGGTTGGACCACAGCATGTTTAAACTGTTGGGGAACTACACCAGAAGAAAGGCTGCTGTTGATGATATCCAAGACCGATGCACCAACACTCGCGAGAACCTCCTGAAAGAAGCGTGGGGGAAGAGAGTAGCAAGGGGAGCCAGATGGCTTCGTCTGGTGAACTACATCCTCCAAAAGCGCCAAGGACACAGTTTCAAAAGAATTTAGTGCAGCTGAACATGGAACATGGACAGAGGGGTCAGATGCAGTATTTGAGACCGGAGTCCTAGCTGTAAAGACCTATCAATGAAAAACTGAAGGAATCTGTTGCACATCTCGGGTGAAGAATCCGAGCAAGTAGGCAGAGGGGGTTTGAGTACAGAATCTATCGTTTTAAACAGTGCGCGTAGGTTGTGACGGTTAGCTAGAATAAGGTCCGACAGATATTCTCTTTTGGCCTCTTTCACTGTGAGCTGGTAGTTACGCCAACAGTCTTTCCAAATTTGATAAGAGACATGCAATTTGTCTTTTTTCCACTTGCGTTCAGCTTGGCAACACCCCTGCCTAGCTGCGCGGGTAATGTCGTTAAACCATGGCTCGAGTTTAGGCTTTGGGAGCACAATTTTTGAAGCAGCCACCAAATCCAGGATGGCACGGCATGACGAGTCGAACCAAGAGGTGAGTTCCTCTGTGTTAGACGAGGGTACGCAAAGGTTATTAAAGGCATCAGAGAAACGACTAGCAGTGCGAGGGTTAAAAATTCGGCGATTACAACTAGGAGCGCCAGATTTCACAGCAGCATGCGATAAGACTACGTCAAATAAAACTGCCATGTGATCAGAAATCCCATTTTCAAGGACTTCCAGATTTGACACCGATAGACCATGAGCAAGGACAAGGTCTAAAATATGTCCTTGTTCATGTGTCGGGCTGGTCACATACTGCACAAAATTAAGAGTCGATAAGTCATCGCTGCATACAAAGTGCTGTACATGAAGTAATTTAACATATACAATAAACAGTAAAACAAATCGGTAATGAAGATAAATAGGTAGAAAGCACCAAACAGTAAAACCAAGAACAAATCTAAGTCATGCTGAGTCAAATGCCAAAGAATACACCTTCAATGATCAGACATGTTTTATATAATGACAAGTATGAAACTGATATGACAATTAGAGAATAGCAGATAGTGACTTAGTTTTCTCGTCAATCTCTTTGGCAAGTTCTTGGCGATCAATTTTCTTCTGTTTTGCTGTGTGCCTCACTGTATTTGACTTAACCAGGAGGCTATCACAAATTTGACCTCTCACGGAGATACCCTTCTTGCACACTCGGCAGTAGGTCGATGTGTAATCGCCAGCAATTTTTTCGACTCAAACGCGGAACTCCGGCTTCTCCAGCCTGCTGTGTGTGCGTCCACGCGAACATATACGCACGCGCACGTCTTTCGGAAGCAACCGACGTCACAAATGAAATACGCTTTGATCTACGACAACAAAACGCTAGCCTAGCCGAAACAACAGCTAAGCTTTGCTGACGCACACACAGCAGAGAGCAGCGGACTATCGACTGCTGAGGCACGCTTCGCTCGAGTGTCATCGCTACATATTTGTCTGTCACTTGTTGAGATCGATAAATTCGATGAATAGATTTTTCCAGAAAATACGGTAATTGTTTGCCGAGCTGCAACCAGACCAAATAAATTGCTTTATTCAATGCCCCAGGATGGCGTCAATCTATTGTTATTTTCCGGAATGACCCGAAGTGATCACGTGATCATCGTCGGAACTATCGGAGTTGGGGGAAAAAGCAGAGCGGGTACTGGGTCCTGCATGTATTGACAAAACTAACAATTGGATGGGTGGGGAAAATAACATACACAAATGAAATGAACACCGCAGGTAAATTTTTATGGATTTTTATGGATTTTAGAAGATTTCCCTGAAAATTATGGACAATTAAGAACATAATTTTACAACTCCTTTTTTAATTGATTTTTATGACCTTTATGGGCCCGTACGAACCCTGCCCTGCTCTGGTCCGTAAAACAGTTACCGTATTTTCACGACTATAAGGCGCCATTAAAAGTCTTAAATTTTCTCCAAAATGGACAGGACGCCTTATGGTGCGGAGCGTCCTTTATATGCGCTGAGTTCCAAAATCTGACTGACAGCCGACACGCTGTTTATATAGAGAAAAGGCGGAAGTGACTGTGGCCAGGCATGCGGGAAAGAAGTCGGCCAATCAGGGAAGGGTGGGCGTGTATATATACATATATGGAGAGGGAGAGAGGGAGAGAGGGAGAGAGGGAGAGAGGGAGAGAGGGAGAGAGGGAGAGAGGGAGAGAGAGGACAGGCAAGCTAGTCCGCCAATGGTGAATGGTGGGCGTGTAAGTGGACGCCTCAAGCCAGTACCAACACTTGTATAGAGTGTGGCAATGTGCATTGTTGCAAAACGACTCCGGTTTTGGTTTCGAAGAACCCCTGAAAATAAATTCGACAAAAAGACACGCCTATGAAGCTCAGTTCAAACTTAAAGCCACCGGTTATGCTTTTGGCATGCGTGCCCATCTCACAGCAACGGTGAAAAAACAAGTCAAGCAAATGAACTCTGAGCTTGCCGTTATTCCCGGAGGCTTGACTAAAGAACTCCAACCGCTGGACATTGGCATCAACCGGGCGTTCAAAGTAAAGTTGCGAACGGCATGGGAACAATGGATGATCGGTGGCAAACACAACTTTACAAAGAGTGAGAGGCAGCGCTTGGCGAGTTACGCCACAATACGCAACAACGAGAGGGAGCGCGGCGTTTTTCATGGATTACGGTACTTGCACAATTGTTCAATTCTTTCTACACACACACGCGCTGCCACCATGTTTCGCTCTGTTCTTTACTTTCAAATGTGGGAAAGCTTCACACGAGAGAAATGTTGACTTTGCTGTTGCTACTCCTTCTTTTCGCTCGGCAATGCGTAGCAACTCACACTAGCATGTGATGCATTCAATGACAACTGAGATGTGCAGTCCTCTGCTTCTAATACAGAGGATGAGGACTTTGATGGATTTCTGGGTGATGATTGATCGAAAAACGTGAGAACATTGTACGATGGCTAAATAAAATACATGTGAACTCAGTTCTGCTTTCATTGCCTTTTTAAAAACGTGTTTTTATCTTATCTGTATGTCTTGGCATGCTACCGTATGCTTCAAGCTAACGTGTTAGAGTGCGCGCATGCATGCCGTATGTTTAAGCTGTTTACCACTGTAAAACTGCGGCCATTCGTACGGTGCGTCCTGTGTATGTGTAAAATACAGAAATGTCACCCATTAATGAGACTGCGGCCATTAGTACGATGCGTCGAATAGTCGTGAAAATACGGTACTTGAATTCTTGACGACAATACATTAAACAACTCAAGAACACGAGATAAAAGTTGGTACTTTTCTCTATAAAAAAGGCCAAAAAAAAACATAAAAAGGCCACTCATTTCAACCAATCTAATTTCATTAAAACAATTTAAAATGGAACATCACATATTGCTTTATAAATTAATTAAATGTGGTACTGTCAAAGTAAAATGTATCTGTGAATTTTGAAAGCAGCACAACAAAGTTATTTGGTGGTTGGAAGACAAAATCTCTCTTCACATAACCATAAACTTTACAAAGAGAAACAAAGGTAGCAAGAAAAGTCCCACACATTCTGTCATGGACAGGGATGCATCAGCACACACATATACATGCATGCACAGGACCACTTAGAGATAAGAGAGCTTGTGGACACAGTACAGGCAACTGCTGTCATGATCCCAATCCATAAATCATAATGTTTCAGTATAAACAGGATTTCATTTTCCTGCCACGGTTTTATCATGCTAAGAGGGGGACTTACTACCTATCACGATGGTCATTTATCATATTTGTGAATAGGATGTGGCAGGAATAACGCTATAACCTGGCAAAACCAGTCATAGGCCAGGATTAGATTCATAACTTGGGTGACATCATAGTGTATTCTCAACAAATTCCACAGTTTTTCTTTTTTTTAACTAAAATTCACTACAGACTTCCACACAGGGAGTAGATCCAAATGTGCTATTCTGCGCCAATTTACCAATTTAAAGTACACATACGCATTAAAAAAATACATATATATATATACAGTATACACACACACACACACACACACACACACACACACACACACACATACATAAGAGCACATCCGCCTCACTGTGCAGAGGTTCAATTCCGTACTCCAGCCTTCCTTTTTCGCCTTCCTGTGTTTTTGTCCCTGTACCTGCGATTTCCCCCGACATTTCTTATGTTTTCACAAATGTTGAATCAATCAAAAATCACCGTTGTTTTTATATATATATAAATATATCTCACCCATCTCCGCTTTGTTCCAGTAGCCCATTTTTCATCAAGGTGCTCTGGTTCCCCAGCACCTGACGCAGACCTTGTTTGGCCGGGCGACGTCTGAGCCGGAATGTCATTCGTTTTATTGTCTCTCATCATTGTATGAGGTAGGCATTAGCGTGAAGGATCTTGCCCAAGGACCCACACTGGATGGTGTTATGTGCTCATTTTTGCCCCAAGCGGGATTCGAACCACCGTCTCCCGTATGCCAAACCGATGCCTTACCAACTGAGCTATCCAGCTGCTATATATATATATATTCATTCATTCATCTTCCTAACCGCTTGATCCTCACTAGGTTCGCGGGGGGTGCTGGAGCCTATCCCAGCTGTCTCCGGGGGACACCCTGAATCGGTTGCCGGCCAATCGCAGGGCACACAGAGACGAACAACCATTCGCACTCACACTCACACCTAGGGACAATTTAGAGTGTTCAATCAGCCTGCCATGCATATTTTTGGAATGTGGGAGGAAACCGGAGCACCCGGAGAAAACCCACGCAGGCCCGGGGAGAACATGCAAACTCCACACAGGGAGGCCGGAGCTGGAATCGAACCCGGTACCTCTGCACTGTGAAGCCGACGTGCTAACCACTGGACTACCGGGCCGCCAAGATGAATTCATCGATGAAGTAATTTAAATTTAGCAGAGCCAGGTTCAACAGCAACTCTTCAGAACAACAACGCTCTCAATATTTTGGCGTCAACAAATGAACAACTATCCAATTATTGCGAAAAAAGCCCTGGATTTTTTAATACCATTTGTTACAACATATCTTTGTGACCAATCCTTTTCGAGGATACTGGACATAAAAACAAAGAAAAGGAACAGCCTTTGCTGTGTAAATGACATGAGAGTGGCACTTGCCATGGTGAACCCACACATATCTGAACTGGTCTAAAAGGCAACATCAGAAATCACACTGATTTGTAGATATGTAATGTGTTGTGAGTTTATGCATTGTGTTGGTTTTGTTCTTTTAACAAGGTGATTGTCATGATGACGAAAGGCATATGTTAAAAATGTTTTTTTTTGTGGATTTTGGATGGAAGAAAGGTGCACATTTCTTTCCATCCAAAAACTATTGTACTTAATGCACTTTGTAGAATGCTAATTATTTCAGATGAGGTAATTGCAACCACCTGGGAAGGGCCAATTGTTACTTGGACCTGATTAGCCTGAAGCTCAAGTAAACTCCCTTTATAAGAGGAATGAGGAAGTCACTGGGGGCCGGACAATTTGGAGAGCAGTGCTACACGTGGTCTGCTCAAAACTGGTCGAGTGTCACTCCTGAAAATAAAGAAAACTGGAAAATCTCCTTCCTGAATCCAGGCTGGATTGCGTTTTTATTCTTTTTTCACCTGGCCTGCTGTTTCGCCGCATAACAATTGGTGACAGTGGTGGGGATTGGTACGCCTTGCTGAAGAGAAAAGAGGAAGCCAAGATGAGGAATGTAGGAAGAGGAAGAAGCTGTGCAGCAGCACAGCCAAACCAGACTCAACAGGAGAGCGCTGAAGAGGCTGGGGGAAGCCTGGAGCTTGAGTTACCCCGAAGAGAAGCTGTTGCCTTTTTCCCTGATGCATCAGACAGTTCCCAAGCCCAGGGTGTAGCTGAGCCAGTGGTTCAGCCTAAGACTTTGACAGTGAGTATGACTAGAGATACACTAGATGAGGGAATTGTTAAAGAAATAAGATACTTTATTCAATATTCTAAACGCAGATAGGAAATGTTGATTGAACAGATCAATGAGTTAAGAGATCAGATGCACACCATGAAGCAAGACCGGACATTCGATGGACAAACAAGTCAACGTTATCCTCCTCCAAAACCACAGGCCCAAACCCCTGACCCTCGAATGTTTAGGCTGACAAACCTTCCTCCGGCATAAGGAACTCAAACTCAGTGTTACCTACCATATGCTCATTCTCCACTGTTTCCCACTGTAAGTCAAACTGCAATTCCCAGGGTATCAGAACCCATGATTCCAGATCTTAAAGAGGGTGAGGATGCAGAAAGTTTTTGTTAGGTTTGAAAGAATAGCTAAAACCTGAGGGTGGAGGCAGGATGAGTGGGCTGCCAGAGTAGTGACCTTATTGACTGGAAGGGCACTTGAAGCATATGCTGGTATGAATGAAGAGCAGGGAGAGTCCTATGAAAGCGTCACTGTTACTCAAATACAATGTAACTGAAGAAACATATCAGCAGAGTTTTCGCAGCACCATCATTCCTTTGGGAGAGACGATCAGAGAAAGTTACAACCGACTGTAAGGACCAGATTGGAGAAGTTGCAGCAGAGTTGGTAGAGTGCTACATGACAGCACACCGGGAGCCCTACAGGAAGAAGGGACCAACTGTGAAGCTCAAGTATGAAGGACACCGACCCATTCAACCGGCAGACTTGGGTAATGCTGACATTGGGGCTCGGAGACAGT
Source organism: Hippocampus zosterae (assembly GCF_025434085.1). NCBI lineage: Eukaryota > Metazoa > Chordata > Actinopteri > Syngnathiformes > Syngnathidae > Hippocampus > Hippocampus zosterae. The sequence goes on along the minus strand of NC_067451.1, from coordinate 40,366,458 downwards.
TTGTAAAGTTACAACCAAAAGGTGACTTTATTTGTTTCAACTGTCAACCACCTGGCCATAAGGCTTCCGTGTGTCCTGTGCGAAAACCCAAATTTGTAGAATTTTGTTCAGTACCTAGAGCGGGGCAAGAAATATTTCAAGAAGGAAATCATTCTAGACATAGACGTACAACCTCTGTAACTGTAAATGGGTAAGGAGATGAAAGCACTGGCTGACACAGGCAGCAATCAAACACTAGTTAAAGCTAGTTTAGTTAGTAGTGACTTGCTCAATTATGAGAAGGTTCTAAATATCACTTGTGTTCATGGTAACGGTCAGGATTATTGCACGACCAATATGACTTTTGGGATTGAGGGCCAATTTTTCACACATAACCCTCGTAGTGCACCGCTTGCGATAAATGTAAAATGATGTCTTTGAATCAAAGGCAAAGGCATTCAGAAAAACACGAGAGAGCTGAAACTTATGGAGGGGTTCTAAAATGGCCTAAATTTCATGACGTCACCGGCATTGCAGCAATGATAAAAAAACGTTTTGATACCTTAATCTTCACAATTTATATATTTTGCACCATAGAGACCCATTATAATTCATATTTTTGAATGCATCGTAAACATAATGTGTATACATGCATTTCACAATTTGTTTGCATTTCACGATTTGTCAATCGATTTGTTTTCGCTTGGACAGACGTAAGCATGCCACAGTGTTGGGTTGAGGTCATTCCAATTGTGCAACTTTTAGGTGGTGCCAGAGGATCGCAAATGAGTTTGCCTTTTTGCGGGAGGCTTCAAACCAATGCATTTTACATGAACACGTCCGGTCGGGATTGTTAGTAGGGCTTGGTTGGGACCTCAAGACACAATTTTTTTTTCCCTTTTGCAAAAAATAAAGAATAAAAAAATAAAGAAAAAAAAAGAACTAATAAAAACTATATATGTATGGATAGCACAGATGCCTCTGAACATTTTGAGTGTTTGAAAAAAAAAAAGAATGTTTTTATAACAAAATACATCATTACAAAAATTGTACAATGCGTAACTTAAGGCATTTTTAATTTGGAGGACACAAGGGTTAAGGTTGGTGTATTGGAGAATTGTTGTTGTTTTGGGAAATGACTTACCTATATTGGACCATGTTGTCCAGAAAATCTCGAAAAATTGCACATGCATGGCAATCACTAGGTCTCAAACTAAAGGATTGGAACCGTTACCGAATCTTGATGATACACTTGTCCAAGTAGGATGCAAGGTAAAGAAAAGTAGATGGCAACGTATGCAGGAAAAGAAGAAATATATACGTGTGTGTGTGTGTGTGTGTATATATATATATCTATATATATATATATATATATATATATATATATATATTAGAGTTTAGCTCGTTTTTATTGGCATTATTAACGGGATTCATTTTTTTTTCTCGCGAGATTAACGCGGCACACGTCACTGCGGATGTTACTTTGCTCTGTAAATGAACCAGAAACAAAACAACAAGTGCGCTGTACAGGTCCACGCACGTTTGTTTTGCCGGCCATGGCAGTGCAAGACACCGAAAATGGATACTTAAAGAGTTTACGAATGGAAAGTTTACTTTTAAAAAGTTGCCAAATTGCTCCACTGACAAGACCAAAGTTACCTGTATCATACAGGTATCCGATATATGCCACTGACGTGATTGTTACTTGTTTGGAACTACTTTGTGTGGGCGGTTACAGTGTTCCGTGTCCATATAAATGGAGCGGGTGCAGCTTCTCTGTGTTCGTTCGACAGTGACGAACACTGAAGTGGTGACATGACAACGAAAGTTCAGCGGTGCACTGGTAGCGACCGAGCGAAAATAAAATGTCTCCAGTGTTGCCATCGAACCAAGTGTTGTCATCCGAAATGGTGTCTACACAAAACCGTAGAGAGACTTCCGCGCAAGAAGGACGAACAGAATCAACATAGCCTGACTGCTGTGTTCAAAGCAAACTTGAGAAAAACGAAGTATGCAACCATGGCTTAAATCCACTGTAGGCTGAGTACTAGTTTACCTTACATGTGCACTTTATAATGTTATATTGCTCTGTTTTGATTCCATAAAAAGAGCTGTTAAAGCAGCTGTTGTGTGACAGAATATTTTTTTTTCATTGTTGTTGATGGACAGTAATATTGTGTGAGAGATTATGTGTGAATAACTGCTCCAAATGAAAAATGTTCATGTAAAATTGAAAAGCAAAATTGTTATTTCAGTAAATATTTGCATTTTGCACATAGAAAACATGATTCCATGTTGATGAGAGCATCAAAATGGGGAAAAATAGGACAAAATAAATATAAAAGGAAATTCAGAAATGATGAAAAATGCGTGAGTAATCACAATGATTTTTTTTTGTGAATTTGAGTTAATTATGACAGTTTCATTTTTAATTAGATTTAATATTTTAATCGTTTGACAGCTCTAATATATATATAAATTAAAGGTTTTTACTGTGTATCAGCAAGCTGAATGAAATTCTGAGTCGTAGCTGCCTAATGATGTCTGCTGTGTATTGCTTCTTAGCCTACTGCTCTTCACATTTGTCATAATCACAGGCAGTTTTCTCATTAGTGGAACCCATTAGCCATTAAAGCTCTATCTACAGCTTATCTGCCCACCACTACTGCATCGCCAGGCTCAGTGCACGCACACAAACAGGCGCTCACAGATGCACACACGAATGCACATATTCACATACGCATACATGTACACGTTTCCACAGATACACAATCCACACATGCAATGATTTATGAATAATCAAAATATACGGCACAAGACAGATAACACTGGTAATGTCATGATGCTGTTAGTCTTTTGCCCCACTTAGCCCAATCATCTCAAGTCTTCTTTGACCTCACACATTGAACTGAATAGCTGTAGTCGTGCAGGCATCAGTTTCCAAGCACACCCATCCTAATCTGGGTCCATTAGCAGTATCAGTCCCTTTCCAGTTGCTGAGCTTTGTTCAGCTGTCAGGATGACCAATGATGTCACACCACTGCCTGATTCATGATGACGACCCGAAGATCACGTCTGATGGGAGCATCAGGCCAAATGAGTAAATGCGCCCCACCAACCGATTATAGTCGATTTATCTAAGTGAACATCTAATGGGAGCCCTTCTTTTCAACACTGTGATGCTATCACAGAAGGTTTAAGACTTTGACTCCTTGGTTGAGGCTATCTGTGACATTGCAACTTTGAAACTGGAGCTGGTGTTAACATTCATTCATTCATTCATCTTCCGAGCCGCTTGATCCTCACTAGGGTCGCGGGGGGTGCTGGAGCCTATCCCAGCTGTCTTCGGGCAGTAGGCGGGGGACACCCTGAATCGGTTGCCAGCCAATCGCAGGGCACACAGAGACGAACAACCATCCACGCTCACACTCACACCTAGGGACAATTTAGAGCGTCCAATCAGCCTGCCACGCATGGTTTTTGGAATGTGGGAGGAAACCGGAGCACCCGGAGAAAACCCACGCAGGCCCGTAGAGAACATGCAAACTCCACACAGGGAGGCCGGAGCTGGAATCGAACCCGGTACCTCTGCACTGTGAAGCCGACGTGCTAACCACTGGACTACCGGGCCGCCCTGGTGTTAACACTTGACACAAATAACAAATATGAAACGTCATATCATTGGGGGCCTTGAAAGCACCTTGGGTCAACTTGTTTGTCTGTTATGATTCTAATATTTTTCACAATCTATCTGTCCCTCTTTCTATTTATGAACATAGTCAAGCTTCCCTGGACAAAGACAGGATAACTTAGAGAAAATTTATCAATATCTTCATTGCAAAGTCAGTCGCACTCCACTCATTTATCTGGGGTTAAGGCCTCCTTTGGCATGCTTTTGGGGCATTTCCCAGGATTCAAATCTGCACCTGCATGAAAATCGGATCCATAAACTACTCCACGACCAGTGTAACTCAAGAACAAAGAAACATATGACAAAGGCCTCTTCAGAAAGTCAAATCTAACCTCAGGCCACCTTTCCTTAACATTTGTTGGAATAGGTCGTTGGGTCAGAGAGAAAATTAAAAGGTGCTTCTCTTGGAATGGAGAAACTGACCGCACTGTTTCAAATTAATTATGTCCACTTTTCCTAACTAATGTCATCACATGATGGCAAGTGTTTCCTGCGTAAGTCTAATAAAATGGAGGAAATATCTTTTGAAA